>NW_015172555.1:144739-169869 GCF_001447785.1 Gekko japonicus
ACTCGGTCGGAGCAGTGGGGGCAGGATCTGTCGGGTGCAGGGAGGCAGGCAGGCAGGGAGGGAGGGAGGGAGGGCGGGGGGGGAGAGAAAGAGGCGGTGGCAGCTGGGGGCAGCAATGGGAGTATTCGCATCGCGACGCAGGGCTTTTATCGGGGGAGCTTTTTTGGGGGGGGAGGCACTTTTCGGCGCCCTGCATCCAGGGCCCGCCTGGGCCAGCCCTGGTGGTAAGAACGGAGAGGGGAGGAAATAAGGACTCCTACCCAGCCCAGCCTCTCCCTCAGAAACTCGCCCGGAGTTCTCGCTCCCGGATGGGTGAGCCGCGTGGCTGGTGGGAGAGAAGGCATCTTCCCCCGGGTCCCCCACCATCGGGCATGGCGGCGCTTCTGCTCCGGCGGCCTCCACATTCACGGCCCTCCTCCTCCTCCTCCCCCCAGTCCCGAGTCTCTCCAGCGGGCAAGTGGCTGGTCCCCAGGAGGCCCGGCGGGCCCTGCTCGGCGCCCCAAGGAGCAGGACCGGAGTCAAGGGGGCTCAGGAAGCATCATGCGCATCTCCTTCAGTTGCCCCCTCCCCTCCATCCGGGGACTTGCAAAAGCGCAGACTGGTGTTTTGCCTCCGCCTGAAAACAAGAAACAAGAATCCGACTCCTGGAGCTGGGTCTCCATCGGGGCTCACCTCATTCTGCTTTCCTCCAATTTATCCTCATCGCAACCCCGTGAGGTAGGTTAGGCTGAGAGCATGTGACGGGCCCAAGGACGCCCTGCCGGCTTCCGCGACGGCACCAGTGGGGATTCGAACCGAGGTCGACCCAGACCCTAGTCCAGCCACAACACCCCCACTGCACACCCCAGCCCGGAGTATCAGCTGCGGGAGACCCTCCCGGCTGGGCGCACAGGGGCCGCGGACTGACTGCGCGCCCACTTCCCCCGCCCGGGGTGGAGGACTCCCTTCGCCAACTGCTGCGCCCCCCGGGAGTTTGCTTTCCCGGCCGGGAGGCTTCGGCTGCGCCCGACCCTGCCTCCCCGACGCCGCTGCGGCCCCGCAAACGGAGCCCGCCTTCATGGAAGGGCAGCACCGGCGGCGCTCCGCTCGCCTCGGTCTTCTGCAGCCCGAAAACTCACCTCTCGGGAGCCCCCGCCAAGGAGACGTCCGAAGGGGACGCGGCGGGAGAGACCCCAACCCGACGTGTGACTGGCGGTCCCGTCTCTTCGCTTCCTCTCTGCATTTGAATCTACATTTGCATTTTTAAATTCGTTTCATGCTGCTGTGACGCCGTCTTTCTCTATGCTTGTTTGAATGTTGTTTGGAGAAGATTCTTTTAAAGCAGTAAGTAAAAAGGTAAAGGTTCCCTTGCTCAAAAGCCAGTCGAATCCGACTCTAGGGTTGCGGTCCTCATGGTCATGTGGCCGGCATGACTAAACACCAAGGTGCACAGAATGGTACCTATTTATCTACTTGCAATTTCTTGCTTTCGAACTGCTAGGTTGGCAGGAGCTGGAACTAGAGACGGGAGCTCACTCCTTCATGCACACTCAGGTCTCGAACTGCTGAACTAGGACCTTCCACAGTCTGCAGTTCAGCGTCTTAACCACTTGAGCCACCACAGCTCCGAAAGTAAAGGTTCCCTTGCTGGAAAGCCAGTCGAATCCGACTTTAGGGTTGCGGTGCTCATCTCCATTTCAAAGCCGAAGAGCCAGCAGCTGTCCAAAGATGTTTCCGTGGTCATGTGGCCGGCATGACTAAACACCAGGGCACAGGGAAAGCAGTGCAGAGGTGCAATGACAGTGGAGCCACCCCAAAAGGACGATAAACATATGTGGACGTGCAAAAGTATGCTAGCACTCTTGAGGTGTGAAAACGACACCAAATGTAGACAGCTTTTTTGAAGACTGAGTCAAAAGGCTGGGATACCGGTGGGAAAGACAAATGCAGATTCAGCCTAAATCACCCCATGACACTGCAAAGTAGGCTAAATACCACAGAACACCTTTGAGGATGAATCTCCCCATTCAAAAGCCAACATAATAAAGACTGTCACACATGTTGCAAACATGGACAAAGGTTGTCACCTCAGGAAAAACATACTCAGTAGCCCTCTAAGAATCCAGATAGGTGCCACAAAATTCAGAGCATGGGGGGGACTTGAACTCAGGTCAGAGACTAGCTGCACATTTGCTAATATTAGCAGTCTATGTCTGTTGTAGGGCCATGGCGGCTCAGAAATATTCTGAGCTGCAGACTAGAAGGTTGGTAGTTCAGCAGTTCGAGACCCGAGCGCTGCAGGATGGAGTGAACTCCTGTCTCTGGCCCCAGCTCCTGCCAACCTACGAGTTCAAAAGCAAGAAATTGCAAGTAGAAGAGAAGAAGAAGAATTGGATTTATACCCCGCCCTTCACTACCCAAAGGAGTCTCAGAGCGGCATACAAACTCCTTTCCCTTCCCCTCCCCACAACAGACACCCTGGGAGGTAGGTGGGGCTGAGAGAGCTCTGACAGAAACTGCTCTTTTTTGAAAGACACCTCTTATCAGAGCTACGGCTTGCCCAAGGTCATCCAGCCAGGTGCAAGTGGAGGAGTGGGGAATCTAACCCAGTTCCCCCAGATTAGAGTCTGCGCACTTAACCACTACACCAAACTGGCTCACAGGTAGATGAACAGGTACCGCTTCAGTGGGAAGGTAACAGTGTTCTGTGCGCCTTGGCGTTTAGTCATGCCAGCCTCATGACCACGGAGAAGTCTTAGTGCTGGCTCTTCGGCTTGGAAACAGAGATGAGCACCGCCCCCTAGAGCGGATTTGACTGACTTTCAAGCAAGGGAAACCTTTACCTATTTGTCTGATGTAAACTGATTGGAGTTGTAAACTGCTCTGAGGACAGAAATATAATGAAACAGACATTGTATGCGTTGCATTGCTCTGAGTGCCCTTGACACAGTCCTGTCTATTTTGTGTTATATAACATTTTAAAATACAGCAAAATAAATAAATATTGCATTTGTGAGGTATTACCACTACTTGGGATAGATTCAGGTGGGTTTGGTCCAGTGTTCCCTCTAAGCTGAGTTAGTGTGAGCTAGCTCACAGTTTTGTAGCCTCCGGCTCACACATTTTTGTCTCAGCTCAGGAAGGAGGGCTCCAGAGCAAACGAATGTATGCAGCAGCCAAATCTCTTGCTCACAACTTTAATGCCAGTAGCTCACAAAGTAGAATTTTTGCTCACCAGGCTCCACAGCTTAGAGGGAACATAGGTTTGGTCTGAAGCACTTGTTGGGATGACTTTGTTCACTTGTTGCGAGGAGATTCCCCTCCCCCCATCCCATAGACCAGGGTGGGTACTGTACATTCACCTCCACTGACCTCTGGGACCCATGCCCCTGGGGCACATGAAAGGGGTGCAGCCAAGCACAGCAGGAAGCGGGGAGGGGAGAGGAGGAGGAGAGGAGAGGAGAGGAGGGAAGGGAAGGGAAGAGAAGGGCTCCAGGGATGAAGTGATGCAAAATGTCTCTTTCTGCAGCCAAGGGTCTGCATGACCGGAGTGGGTGAGTGCCTCTGCCTCAGAACTCTGCCAAAGGCCACATTTATCACGACTCCGATTAGGGTGGAGTTTGAGTTTGAGTTCAACAGCACCTTTAAGACCAACAGAGTATGCCCAGAATTAAGCTTTGTTGGTTTTCAAGGTGCCGCTGGAGTCAAAGTTTGTTCTGTTGCTTCAGACCAGCACGGCGACTCACCTGATCCTACTAGGTTGAGCAAGGTTAGTAATGGATGATAACTTTATGACTTAATAGGTTTCTAATAACTCATATTTGGTCTTGTGTGACTTTACACTTCACTGGGTTGATCTATGAATGGTAGCAGCAGTGGCTACCTGTCAGAACCCACAGCCAGCAACGTAGTACACACTTTCCAGGAAAGGTAATACTTTATTGAAGAGCTATAGATGTGTTAACATGAGCACTGTTAAGAATGGCAGTTGCCCCGTGGACCTAATAGGATATAGGGTATTCGTATGCACCCCCCCCATGCTGGCAAATTAGGCACCCTCCCGTGCGCGGGATGAAGCTTGCAAACCGTTGCTAGCAGAAGCTGGGAACTCGCACTCTCCCACGGCTCCCTGGAAAAGGCAGACACCACAACTCCCACCTGCACATCGTTACAGATAAGCGTTTCAGCGCAAAGCACAGCAAGGAATGCAAGAGCAATTATACAGACACTGACTGACCATCCCAACCCCCATGGCAGCATAGCTGACACTACCCTATTTCAGATCACAGACAAGTCCTCCTTAGGATCAGTGCTCTCTCTGGTCACCTTACTTGAGCTACACAGTGATTATTAGAAATGTTTCTTCTTCTTTTTTGAGCCCCCGGAGGGGATTTTTAAATTATTTTTTATCAAACTACAAAACTACTTCAGAAAAAAGGAAAGGGGGGACTACATATATAGGATAAAGCAAAAGAACCCACTACTAACTAAAAACCCAAGAGAGGAGATCTTCACTAGCTTAGTTACAACAAATCTTCACTTCATTTAGATTATTATAAACTGAGTCAAACATTCGTATTACTTTCTTTAACTCTTAAATTTAACTGTCTAGAAAGAGTACCCCCAATCATCCCCTTTCAGAGTTCTCAAAGGCACAATGCAGAGTCCTTCAGCCTTCACTTCTCCTTTCCTCGTCTCTTCCGCAGCTTATAAGGACTTTTTGGAGCAGCTGCCCCTAGAAATGTTTCTGATGGTTAGAAATGCTTTAAATAAATAAAGAGTACAAACAGCTAAACAGGCCTTTGTGCAAGGGATACAATCTAGCTATGTGTTTTAATGTCCCCTTGGTTTCAAGAGGAAAGGTCACACAGCTACTTAATTTTCCTTTAGAAACAAAAAGGATCCCTTTGGGCTGGTTGGATTGTACCCCAGGTATACATATTAAAGGTGCACATCCTTTTGCTTCAAATGGGTGGTCAGATCTGGCAGGTAATATTGTTGAGGCATAATATTGTTGGTCGTATTATGGTGATACAGTAACCATAACAAATGCTCTTGACATACTCTGCTTTTTTTTGCAACAAATAAATACACAAGTGGATGAAGCAGGGGTCATTTCCTGCAGGAGCGCACAGGAGCGGAGCTCCGGCAGTAAAGAGCCTAGGGGGCAGGCACATGCAACAAGCCCCACCCCCTGCTCCCAGCAGCCCTCAGTCAGAGCAAGAAGCAGCCAGGTAAGTTGCAGAGCCCCCTGGTCCAAAACAGTCCAGTGGAGCCTGAGCGGTGAGTGTTGCCTTCTGACACACTTCGGGTGATGTCAGGGGGTGTGGCATATGCAAATAAGTCATGCTAATGAGTTATGCTAATGAGCTCCTGCCCCTCTTTTTCTACTAAATGACCCCTGACCCCAAGTATTATTGTTGCCATATTGCAGATGGGGGGGCTGAAGCCTAGTAAGACAATCTCATGAGACTGGGGGGATCTGAAGTCAGAGCTTTTCCATGGCTAGCCGTGATGCTACACCATCTCTTCGCTGATTCCAATGCCAGATAATCCCTGCTAACTATTCTGCAAATGTATTTGTGTTAGCACTAGTGATGGCAATATTGGGAAGTCTGAAGAGAATTCCAATAATTACATGGATCGAATAAGGAGATGGGTTTCCTTTGTAGTTCAGCATGCGAAATTGAGGGGGCCACCTGGGAACACATCCACAGAATGATGCCTGAGCACCAAATGCTTAGGAGGGAGTTGCAACACAAACCCTCCAGCCCTCAGGAAGCCTCACTGTGCATGAGAACTTCTGGGCAGGCATGGCTCCTTAAACACAAACAAAAACCAAAATTAAATGAGCTAATTGTATATGTGGAGTCCATTAGTATGAAAGCATTTCTTGGAAAACCTTTGAAACAGATTCTCTATCAAGAAACAAAGCTGTTTTTAAAAAGAACAGTGAAAAATAATCTTCTCTCTCCTGGACTTTATTTACGAAGCATATTTATATGACAACAAGATGTTCATTGGCTTTGGAATTAATCTCCCAATTACCTCGTCTCTGAAGATAGGATCTGACTTGCATTAGCTGCTGTGGAGAGGCCCCGATCCTGTATGATGTCATGTATAAATCAGAAAGCGGTGATGAATGAAATGCCAAAGATGCCAGGGCTTTGAAACAATGTCTCTGCTCCTCCTGCACAGAACAATCTCTTTACAAAAAACATCAGACACCATGTTTGTTCTGTTCAGATTAGGCAGACTAAGGAAGTGGATTATCTTGAGACATTTCAGTTGGGTTTTAGGCTTGGTTTTGAGATGGAGACTGCCTTGTTACCTTGGGAGACAATTATATGAATTATATGAAGCTGCATCATACTGGATCAGACCACCGGTCCATCAAAGTCCATACTGTCTACTCAGACAGGCAGCAGCTCTCCATAGTCTCTAGCAGAGGTCTTTCTCATCACCCATTAGCTGATCCTCAACTGGAGATGCCGGGGATTGAACCTGGGACCTTCTGCATGCCAAACAGATGGTCTGCCCCTGAGTCGTGGCCCCTCCCTAACATGACCTGCATTCATGTAGGACAGGAACCAAAAGAACCCTCCTGATTCTCCCAGAGCTCTCATAGCCTTTGGATCACGATGTCCTTTGTGAACATCACTCAGAATTAGGAAACTGGGCCAATGTTTTCCAGTGGTTCCATCACTTCTGGTGGGTGGAGCGGGTGGGAGGTTCCAGACAGCTGTTTTACTCCACAGGAATCATCTTAGGGTGAAGGGATTCCTCAGGGGTCAGATCCATCACTCAAGCTTTTTAAAACATTGATATGAAAAAAATGGAAGAAGTCACCCAGGAGCAAGGAGTACAGTTTCAAAAACACGTGTTGTCTGTTTCTTCTCTTCCATTTTCATTAGGTTATCTGGGCCTTTGTGCAAGAATGAATGATAGGTAGCCAATAAATAACAACTCAACGGAAACAAAGCAGAAAGGGGTGCTGGCGGTTGGGTGAGAAACAAGAGAAGGCCTGTCCTCCACAAGGGCCCTCCCCCTTTTATTGAAAGGTCAGCTTGAGACTGGTGCTCTTGGGTCCAGGTACTGGCAGTGGCCCAGTGTGCTGTTTTCAGCTCTGGCAGATTCTTCAGCTTTGCTCTCACTGGAAGGACTGAGATCTCCTCACCATAAATCCATGCTTTTGTCACATCTGACACTTTGTCACATTTATTGTAATTAGCCTGCACTTACATCAGAATTAAACAGAATTCGGAATGAGTATTTCCTATTGTTGGATGCTCCCTCATGGCTTGACGTGGCGAGGGGGCTTGTGTGGTTCGATGAGGCTGTGGGCTATGCCGTGGAGGGCCACCCAGGACGGACAGGCCACAGCAGAGAACTCAGACCAAGTGTGATCCACTGGAGAAGGAAATGGCAACCCACACCAGTATCTTTGCCAGGAAACCCCCATGGACAGTATCAAAAGGCTAAAAGATATGATGCCGGAAGATGAGCCCTCAAGTCAGAAGGTGTCCAATATGCTACTGGGGAAGAGCAGAGGGCAAGTACAAGTAACCCCAGAAAGAGTGAAGCGGCTGGGCCAAAGCAGAAAGGACGCTCAGTTGTGGATATGTCTGATGGTGAAAGGAAAGTCCGATGCTGCAAAGAACAATACTGCATAGGAACCTGGAATGTAAGATCTATGAATCAAGGTAAGCTTGACGTGGTCAAAAATGAGATGGCAAGACTGAACATCGATATCCTAGGAATCAGTGAACTAAAGTGGACAGGAATGGGCGAATTTAACTCAGAAGACCATTATATCTACTACTGTGGCCAGGAATCTCGTAGAAAAAATGGTGTGGCCTTTATAGTCAACAAGAGAGTGCAAAAGGCAGTACTGGGATACAATCTCAAAAATGACAGAATGATTTCTGTCCGATTCCAAGGCAAACCATTCAACATCACAGTAATCCAAGTCTATGCCCCAACCACTGATGCAGAAGAGGCTGAAGTGGACCGGTTCTATGAAGACCTACAACACCTCCTAGAACTAACACCAAAAAATGATGTCCTCATCATCATAGGGGACTGGAATGCTAAAGTAGGAAGTCAAAAGGTAACTGGAATAACAGACAAGTTTGGCCTTGGAAAGCAAAATGAAGCAGGGCAAAGGTTAACAGAGTTTTGTCAAGAGAACACACTGGTCATAGCGAACACCCTTTTCCAACAACCTAAGAGACGACTCTACACATGGACATCACCAGATGGGCAACACCGAAATCAGATTGACTATATAATTTGCAGTCAAAGATGGAGAAGCTCTATCCAGTCAGTAAAAACAAGACCTGGAGCTGACTGTGGTTCAGATCATGAGCTACTCATTGCAAAATTCAGACTTAAACTGAAGAAAATTGGGAAAACCACGAGGCCATTCAGGTTTGACCTAGATCTATCACACGCGAGCAAGTTCATGCTCAAGATCCTACAAGCTTGGCTTCAACTGTACGTGGATAGAGAACTGCCAGAAGTACAATCTGGGTTTTGAAGAGGTAGAGGAACTAGAGATCAAATTGCCAACATTTGCTGGATTATGGAGAAAGCAAGAGAGTACCAGAAAAACATCTACTTCTGCTTCATTGACTATGCTAAAGCCTTTGACTGTGTGGATCACAACAAACTATGGCACGTCCTTAAAGAGATGGGAGTACCAGACCACCTCACATGTCTCTTGAGAAACCTGTATAAGGGTCAAGAAGCGACAGTTTGAACTGGATATGGAACAACTGATTGGTTTAGCATAGGAAAAGGTGTACGACAAGGATGTATATTGTCACCTTGCTTATTTAATATATATGCAGAGTACATCATGTGAAATGCTGGCCTGGATGAATCACAAGCGGGAATTAAGATTTCTGGGGAAAAGATCAACAACCTCAAATATGCAGACGATACCACTCTAATGGCAGAAAGTGAAGAGGACCTAAAGAGCCTCTTGTTCAGGGTCAAAGAGGAGAGCGCAAAAGTGGGCTTGAAGCTCAACATAAAAAAAACCTAAGATCATGGCATCCGTCCCCATCACTCCTTGGCAAATAGAAAGGGAAGTCGTGGAAGTAGTGACTGACTTCACATTCCTGGGATCCCAGATCACATTCCTGGGATCCCATAGCAGCCATGAAATTAAAAGATGCCTGCTCCTTGGGAGGAACGTGATGGCGAACCTAAACAGCATGATAAAAAGTAGAGATATCACCCTGCCAACAAAAGTCCGCATGGTCAAAGCCATGGTATTCCCAGTAGTCATGTATGGCTGCGAGAGTTGGACTATAAGGAAGGCCGAGTGGCGAAGAATAGATTCTTTTGCACTATGGTGCTGGAGAAGACTCTTGAGAGTCCCTTGGACTGCAAGAAGAACAAATCAGTCAATCCTAAAAGAAATCAACCCTGACTGTTCCCTGGAAGATAAAGAAAACTGAAGCTCTAATACTTTGGCCACCAAATGAGAAGGGAGCACTCACTGGAGAAGACCCCGATGCTGGGAAAGATTGAAGGTCAAAGAAGACGGGGACGGCAAAGGATGAGATGGTTAGACAGTGTCATCAATGCAACAAACATGAAATTGAGCAAACTTCAGAGGACGGTGGAAGACAGGAAGGCCTGGCATGATCTGGTCCATGGGGTCACGAACAGTTGGACTCGACCGTGCGACTGAACAACAACAATTTTTGTATGAGTGTGGGAGTTACGTTTTGATGGTAGACAGCCAGTTTAGTGTAGTGGTTAAGAGTGGCAGACTCTAATCTGGAGAACTCGGTTCAATTCCCCACTTCCCCACTTGAAGCAGCTGGGTGACCTTGGGCAAGTCACAGCACACTTTCAGCCAAAAAAAAAGCATAGCTTACTCCCTAGTGGTGCCAAAAAAGAGCTACAGCTTAAGGCAGCCCTTTGGGATCGCCTGGCTATTCCACACAATGCCATATGATAATTATTTTTATAATTTTTTGGTGGTGCATTAATCTGCTACCAGACTGTTGTGGCAGAGTGGAGATCTGAACCCAGGTCTTCCAGATGGTAGACTGACACTCTAATCGCTCTGAGCCCCACGATAGTGGGGAAGAGCAGAATAGAAACAGAAAAATAAATAAATGAACCACTACCCCACACTTGGCTCCCTTCAAAACCAAAGACAACTGATTTATATATTCCAGAGGGTCACTCTGTTAATCAGATTTGTCGTCTGGAAGGTACTAAACCCCAGACCCCACAAAGAAGGAGGAGGAGGAGGAGGAGGTGGTGGTGGTGGCGGCGGCGGCGGAGTTTTTATACTCCACTTTCCTCTACCTTAAGGTAGCAGCTTGCAATCACCTTCCCTTCCTCTCCTCCCAACAGGCACCCTGTGAGGCAGTTGGGGCTGAGTGAGCTCTGAGAGAACTGGGACTGGCCCAGGGTCACCCAGCAGACTTCATGTGGAGGAGGAGTGGGGAATCAAACCCAGCTCTCCAGATTAGAGTCTGCTTCTCTTAACTGCTACACCATTCTGGCTGTCAGCATGATGAGGCCCTATGAAAATGCATTGCTGAGTAGCAAGATTTTCATGGGGACACTCTCGGTTGCTGTGAAGGCATCAGTTGACAGGTAAGTGTGTGTGTGTGTGTGGTATGTAGCCCTCCTCAGGGGGTTGATTTGCAATGGGTCATCGCTTCCCCAGAATAATTGTGAGACACAGTGACTCAATAACAGGCACATGAGATTGTCTGGGCAGCCAGGTGGTCATGCTACCAGCTGCCAGGAGGGATGGGCAGTCCAAGACTTCTCAGGTCATCGAGTTGCACTGGGGCGAAATGGTTTCACAAGCTTGCTGGGATAAAGGATGAGGGACTGTGGTCTATATTGCTGTGTACAGCTCATTGCAAGTAGGATCCTACTAGGCAATTTCTGTACCACTTAAAGTGTCATGTGAACACTTAAGCTATGCTTCAGTTCTTTCTGGTGGCTCCAGACTTTAATGTCCAAATGCATTTGGCTGTTGAATGTCCCGTTTTGTCAATTATCCTGACTCACTCTGTGTCACCCACCTCAAGTCCCTGTGAGAAAGGACTATAAATAAAGAAACACTGTAAATAAAAGAACAACACAAAAGGTACGATCGCCTGCTCACGGTCTGAAGCCCCGCCAGAGGCAGCAGCCTCAGTTGACCACGTGCAGCCTCATTTCACTACTGATTCATTGTTCTTCATTTTTTTTTTGCCTCTTAATCATTCTAATACTACTCTGTTGTTTTTGGGCTGCTCTTGGCAGGTTGATGTTCAGTTATTTTAATAGTGATTGGTTGTTTGATAGTTTACTTTGTTTGGTTGTGTTGCAAGCCTCCTCAGCGGCCTTGCTCTGAACAAGCAGCACAGAGATGTACCCGAGAGAGAGAGGGGGGGAGAGAGGGAGGGAGGGAGGGAGCAGAAACAAATGGGTGTTTGTGCTGCCTGGTCCCTGCCGAGGTGGTAGCTGCAGTTCCACCTTCAGGGCACCTGAAGTGTTGCCTAGCAATGGGGAGTTCAGCAACTCCCTCCTCCGGCAAGCAGCAACCCCTCTAAGCTGAGTTAGTGTGAGGTAGCTCACAGGTTTTTAGCCTCTGGCTCGCACACTTTTGTCTCCGCTCAGGAAGAAACTGACCTATGCAGCAGCCAAACTGCTCGCTCACGACTTTCATGCCAGTCGCTCACAAAGTAGAATTGTTGCTCACTAGACTCCACAGTTTAGAGGGAGCATTGCAACTACTACAGAGAAAAAGGTGGTCAGGGGCGGGGTGAGCTGCTCCATTCAGAGGGTTGCCAGCTCCAGATTGGGAAATGCCTGGAGATTTTAGGGATGGAGCCTGAGGAGGGCGGGGTTGGGGAGGGGAGGGGAGGGGCTTCTGCAGGGGTTATAATGCCACAGAGTCCACCTTCCACAGTGGCCATTTCCTCCAGGGGAACTGATTCCTGTCACCTGGAGATCAGTGGTAATCCCTGGAGATCTCCAGCCAGCACCTGGAGGTTGGCAACCCTATGCACTCATGTCTGGTAGCACCTTAGAGACCAGCAAGATTGTTGGGGTGTGAGCACCTGAGAGCCTAAGCTCCCATCATTGGGGGTGGAACGAGAAGAGGCATGACCGGCAGACCCCTGCAACTCGGGGTTCGTGGACCGCTCACCTCCCACCCGGCCAGGGATGCCAGCGAGAGGTGTGTCCACTTAGCCTTGGCTTCTTCTTGCCCTCTGGCCAGCTGCTGGTCGTGCAGAAGGTGGCCACAGGGGAGCTGATCGCCTTTTGCTGATGCTCCCGGCCAGGGCCAAATGCAGTGGCTCCAGCGTAACTGGCAGGGATGGTGGGGCCTGAGGCTGTTTGCCATTGGTGGGCTGTCAGTGGCCTCCCAGGGCAGTGGCTGCAGGAGAAATCCTGCCCCCTGGACTCTAATGCTGCCGTGAGCCCCACTCCTGCAGTTGGACCTGGGGGGGGGGAGCACAGCGGTGCCTGGCTGCTGCCTGGAGGAGAAGCACGGGCCTTGCACAGCCGGCAAGGAGGACGGTGGGCATGGTGGTGCCAGCTTCACCCACTGCTGGCTGAAGCATGGGGTAGAACCTGGCAATGTCTTTGGGCGCTTTCACACACGCAAAATAATGCCATTTCAGTCCACTCCAGCGGCCATTTGCAAGTGGATCCTGCCCTTTCACACAGTAAAATCCAGTTTCCAAAGTCGATTGAAAGTGTGTTATTTAGAGTGTGTTTCTCTTGCTCCAGCTGGCTCTTTGGCCCCCCATGGGGTGAGAGAGAGAGGGTGTGGCCCTTTTCAGGGTTCTTTTGGCCTCCCAGCCTACCCTTGAGTGGCCCACCAAGACCTTTCCCCCGTGAGCAAAGGAGCCAGCCTACCCCTCCCAGAACGTGGCCGGGCGCCAACCCTCAAATCTCTTCTGAGAGGCTCCACACAGCAAAGCGCTGCTTCTTTTCTTTACAAGTGAAATTGCCCTCCACCTGTCCCACCACGCCTTCATTCAAGTTTGGTACCTTCATCCATGCTAGGACCCTCCTGATGGGTCACACTTTCCTAGCACTAAACTCACATTCCTGTGATACAATATGTCTTCAGTCTGGCTTAGTGGTTAAGTGCGTGGACTCTAATCTGGGAGAACCGGGTTTGATTCCCCACTCCTCCACTTGCACCTGGCTGGATGACCTTGGGCAAGCCATAGTTCTGTCAGAGCTGTCCTTGAAAAAGAGCAGTCCCACCTCCCTCACAGGGTGTCTGTTGTGGGGAGGGGGAGGGAAAGGAGTTTGTAAGCCGCTCTGAGACACCTTCTGGTAGTGAAGGGCGGGGTATAAATCCAATCTCTTCTCTTCTCTCTTCTTTTCCTCGTTGCAGGAATTTCTGGGGCTCAGTCAGGAGGCACCACCATTGTAGATGTGTGCATTCCCAGTTTAAAATGACCGGAACTGAACAGGATAATAGAAGGCACAGCAGCAACTGAGCATGTGCAGTGCATGGAAATGCTCCAGTTTTCCATGTGGAAATGAAATGTAACTATTTGGTGGATCAAGAACCCAGACATAAATAATATAATCTCAGCCTGGTTTCCTGGTATGATTTCAGACAAATGGGTTTAACCAAACGCGGATGCTTCACGGGGTATTTCTCTGAGTAGTCCAATTGCTTCCATTATACCTTTACAGTAACAACATGTCTGCTAACCATGTGCCATAAAACAATCTCTGCTGTGAAGCTGAGCTTCAGAACAGGAGGTTCCTTCACCATCTTGCATAATAGCATTGCTTGTTTGCACTATTCTCATTGAACTTTCCAAACATATGTCATTTTCCCTTTCATTCCGGGAGTGATTGTACGTTACAGCAATTACAGACAAACCCTTCCAGACAGCTTGAAGACCAAAACCTTCTTTGTGTGGAAGTCCAAAGGCAATTATTGGCCTTAGAGTTGAAGGGAGGCATTCCAGCCCTCTGATGTAGCAGTAGCTTTCTGGGGCATGTTAAATGAGGTAATTTGGCCTCTTGGAAAATCCAGGCCATGAAAATTTGAATCATTAGTAGTATTATACTAATAAACTGATAAAGAGCTGAAAGGGAAATGTCTTTGAAAAGTTGCAAAAGCTATTTTTTCACACTCAAGTTAACTAAGAGCAAATAATAGAATCACAGAGTTGGAAGCCACCTCCAGGGTCATCTAGTCCAGCCCCCTGCACAAGGCAGGAAATTCACAAATATCCCCCCCCCCAGTGACCACTGTTCCATGCTCAGAAGATGACAAAAAACCTCCAGGACCCCTGGCCAAACAGGCCTGGAGAAAAATTGCTTCCTGACCCCAGCGTGGCAATCAGCACTTCCCTGGGCGTGTAAGAAAGGGCCACGAGAACTAAGCACTGAGGCAACCCTGCCTGCCCTCCCTCTCATGATCTGCCAAAGTTCACAGAATCAGCATTGCTGTCAGATGGCCATCTAGCCTCTATTTGAAAACCTGAAAAGAGGGAGGGCAGCCAGTGGTATGTGAGGAGGAGCTGAGAGGAAGTTGGAAACTATGGAAGGGTGTTCAAGTTCTGGGAAGAGAGAGGAGCTGGCAGCTGACTGCTGTGCTGGTGAAGGGATGTGGCCAAACAAAGTGTGGAAGGACTGGGTGGCAAAGAGTGTTTTCAGAAGAAAACAAGCTCTCATCCCTTCCTTCCACCATCAAACTAGTGATTAAGTGCATGTGAAAAATTAAGGATGTTGTTCCTCAGTATTTCGGGGGTGAGAAGATTAAGCTCACCATCCCATTTTTAGGCCTCTGTGACTATAAAACACTGGCCAAAGCTAAAGATTTCTGGGGAATTATTTCCTATTCCACCTCCTCTTCAGTCTGAAGCCAACCAGTGACATTTTTGGACTTGAGCCATCACCCCTGGCCCAGTTTTCAGAAGCTGATCGTCGGCTGATTTATTTAACCTCTCACAGGGCGACTAAGAGTTCAGCATTGGGGCACTGCAAACTGCAGTGGGAGTCATTAACTGGTAGGGGCCATTCAATAAACCCAAAGGACCGGTTTACGGGTTACTGTTCTGACTCTTCTCGATATGACTGGGGTGGTATTGTGCAAAAGAGTATTGATTAAATAATATAAAATGGTAACAAAGTGAAAATAAGCAAAACATTTTAAACCATTTGGGTGAAATCTATTGGTCTGGGCATTGATTTTACGATGAGGGGACTTTCTTTTATATAGATAGATGGCCATAGGCCTTTACAGAGATGTCCAGAGGTGGTCTGCCATTGCCTGCCTCTGTGTAGCAACCCTGGCTTTCCTTGGCAGTCTCCCATCCGAGTACTAACCAGGGCCGACCCCGCTTAGCTTTTAAGCTCTAACAAGTTCAGACTGGTCTGGGCTATTCGGGCTTCAGGTTACAGAACAGTTGGGTTTGAATTAATGTCAATGCTTATTTTCCATGACCCTCTTTGAGCCTTGAGGCACAGGTCTCGTTATAAATAAGTGCTGCCCAGCCATTATATTGGAATCAAAGGGAAGATTTATTCTTTAGCTAATAAAGACCTTGTAAGCTATCTCAGACCTTTCACTTAATAAGGCCTTTTAAGAGGAGGAGGGTTATCCTATATCTTGCAAATCCTAATCCCTGCAGGATAAACAAGGGAAGCCGGTAGAAAGCATTTTCCCCCTGATGCCAAGGATGTGATAGTGTGTCTTTTCTGCCTCAGAGTCATGGCAACATTCCATATGATGAAAGAGTCCCCCTTAATCCGTCTCAAGATTGACGACTCCATGGAACACCCTTGGGAAAGGAATAAAAAGAAGTGGTTTTGTCTGGCAAGAGAATTGCCGGGAAACATGGCAGGAAAGGCCCTTGTTCTACAGTGGATCATATTGTAGATCACCGGCTTCCTTTTAGGCCTCTGACTGCAAGCCTTATGCCCCACAAATATCCACTGCAGAAGGAAAGAGAAAAATGTGGTTATGTCTTTGACCTGCTCAGCACATAGGGTGACCTGCCAGCGGTGTGTGTGTGTGACTGTTCTCAAATATAGGCGAAGGTGTGTGATCAGTTGAGGTGGCAGAGACAGGGCCAGGATGGACTGCACCCTTACCTTCACCAGCCATGGGTAACATGGGCATGTACACAAACACCCCTTCTCATACATGAATATGTGGCACAAATGAAGAGGCATGCACACTATGCATGCAAAGTCCCTTAGCTGTACCCATACACACAGATACTGAATACATGCCAGGCCCATCGCTAACATGGAGACCATGGGGTCCAGCCCCCTCACATTTCTTTTGGGCCCCTCCCTCCTGGGCTGCCCACCAAAGTGCCTCAGCTTGCTGCCAGAAAACCGAGTGCCCTGAGTGCCTGGGTCACTTCCCCAGCGGCCTCCCTCCACTCCCAGCCTCAGACACTCAGTGGTGGCAGCAGCAACCCTGGCTGGGCCCTGGTGGCAGCAGCAACACCCAGAATGGCAGCGGTGGTGGTAACAGAGGCAGCTGCAGCCCCAGCAGCAGGAGGTGCCTGGTTTGCTTGGTGGCGCAGTTGTGGTGGGCTGCGGAGAGCATCCTGCTGCCAGCCCCCGGCTGTCTCTTCCCACTCCCTCCGCCGGCTCTCCTGCTCTCCCTCCCCCGCTGTCCCCCTCCTGGGTGCCGCTGCCGCCTGCTTCGCTCTGCCTGGCTTTGCAACTTGAGCAGGGATGCTGTGCTCGCAGGCCAGGGTGGGTCTAGGCAGTTCTCAGGGATCCCTCTGCCCCCCCCACCAATGCTCCCTCTAAGCTGTGGAGTCTTGTGAACAAAAATTCTACTTTGTGAGCTACTGGCATTAAAGTTGTGAGCGAGCAATTTGGTGACTTCGTAAATTAGTTTGCTCTGGAGCCCTCCTTCCTGAGCGAAAACAAAAATGTGTGCACCGGAGGCCAAAAAACTGTGTGCTAGCTCACACTAACTCAGCTTAGAGGGAACACTGCCCCCAACTGCCTCCCTCATTGCCTGTCCTCCTGCAGCTGCAGCCACTCATTGCGGCCTGGCCAGTGGAGCAGCATGTGGGATGGTGAGTGGCCGGTGTGCCCTTGCCTGGGAGTGGGGGAAGCTGCGGCCGCTGGGCATTAACCCCCTCCACTTGCCCTGGAGCCTGGCGGGGGTGCAGCTAGGGGAAGGCCAGCTTCTAAGGAGTCCCACTAATCAATTTAAAGTTAATTTAATTAACTTTGATTTCATTCGCTGGTGACCCCCACCCAGCCCCCTCCCCCCAAATCCCCTAGCTACGGGGCTGATCCATGCAATGCCTTTTTCCTGCTTGTCTTAGTTTTAGTGCTGTTTTTTTTAAAAAAAATCTTTATAACACTTATCCCACCCAGTCATTTTCTGTTTCACTTCCATTAAGTTTTGATAGTTCCAGCTGTAAATGGCTCCACTTCCCTACCATTCTGCTGACATTAAATTCCCAGGGATTGTACCCCTCTTCCAAGGGGGTATAGCAATTGCCCGTGCCCTCACCCAGTCTCCAGAGTAGAAATGTAACGCTTGTCCAGTTGCCAGCGAAGAAGTGCAACCTCAGAAAATGAAAGAAGAATTCAAAGCAAAGAGGACCCACTGATAAACCCTCTTCTGAGATGGCTGGGGGGGGGGGAACTCTGCTGTGATTTGTGGAAAGTAGACACTCTAGGCCTGCCAGGATGATCCTCAGAGGTGAGAACATCTGTTACCTTTCCGGGTTGGACTTTGCTGCTTCTGCAAGGATTATATTATCTGCTTCTCTCCCCTCACTGTTCTTCCTGCTGTCCCCAATCTGTATAACTGCGAAAAGCAGACAACAAGGTGCTCAAATCACAATACTTTCCAATGGTGTCTTCAGATTCAGAGAGCCGGTTTGGTGTAGTGGTTAAGTCCACGGACTCTCATCTGGGAGAACTGGGTTTGATGAGGAAGATGACGGCCAGGAAACATTGCCACCGCCACCGCTGACCGAGAACAGCCCCCCCCCCCAACAATAGCGTGCAGCCGGATTGCTGGGAAGAGAAAGGCCCTGCACAGGCCGCTACGGGCCTCCCGGATTCTGTTCCCAACATGCAGGACTCCAGTGTGGTTCCTGCTTCATGCATCCTGGCTCCGGTGTTGTCTCCACCCCCACAGAAACCCCGAATGCAAATAGTATATACTGTAAGTAAAAAAATAAATGGTCTGGTTGTATCACCCCACACACCGCTTATAAGCTCGGCTGGGTAGCCTGTGTCCTAATCAATATGCAGCCCTGCCCTGCCCTACGTAATCCTCCAGTTTCTGTCCTGCATGATCTACACGCAGATGGACTGGTGGTAGAGAAGTGGAATTCATCCTGCAGCTCACAGTTGCACAGCTAACCTGTGCTGTTGGGTAGTCATAAATCAGTTCCGGAGGCTGAGCCGTCACAGTGAAACATGACCAAGAGTCTTGGGACACCTCGAAGATGAATACGATTCCTAGGGAAGAAGCATTCACGAGGACCGATTTTTTAAAAACCAGAACCTGACTGAGGGCATAATCCCACGGCCGGCCGTGCTCTCCACCTCTGAGAGACCTTGCCCTGCCCTCCTGGCTGCTGCTCTTCTGAGGCAGGACATGTGGCAGCTTGGCTGCCCACACGTGGACACGAGCAGGCCGGGTCTTCCAAATGACACAAAAGTGGCAGGTCTAAACTCACCCGAGCATCTTGATCCATGGGTGGAAGAGCACTGCCCTCCACGTTAAAAACCTGTTACCTCCCTGTACAGGACTTTTCCTTAATCCAGGCCTGTCTGTGAACCTTCAGCCCTCAGATCAAGGGATGTTTTTAGCAGCTTCTTCTGTTTCTAGTAGGCTGCTTTAGGGCTGCTGACTGCCTGAGGGAGATCTGTCCTGTCCTTTTAATAGGGGTGGGGAGGGATGTTTCAGTTGCCTATGTCCATACATTAAGCCTCTATTAAAGGGACAGGGCATTTTTCTCTTGTTCTGTTGTTCTGTTCTGTCCACCCTGTCCTTTGGCTAGAAGAAAGGGTAAAAAGGATTCTTGGAGAATATCTTTTTGCCCCTTGTATTAATTTATTGTGGCACTTCGTGGGAAATCTTCCAAGTTACTAGAAGTCTTTTTAGTATTTGTCTCTGATAAAGTGCGCATGCCCTTTATCCCTAGAATTAAACTAGGGATATCCCTAGAATTAAACTTTGTTCATCTTAAAGGAGCCACTGGACTCAAACATTGTTCATTTCAATAGTAAAATAGAAAGGCTGCTGATTAAAATTCTGAAATAAAGCATAGTATAAGAGTGGAGCTATAAGAGAGAGAATGCAATTCAAGACACACATGCGTGGTGCAAAAATGTGCAAGAAGATAAACATGGTGCTGACCTTGAAAACGGGGAGTAATGGTTGCCTGCTTATTTTGAGAAGGGTCATTGTAAAAATAGCCAGAGCCTGTTGAAGGCCCAGGCTGGAAGATGAAAGATTTCGTAAGCAGCAGTTCTTAGAGGCTAATTGGAGAGCATTTTGTCAGAATTAGAAGCTAATCTGTATAATCTGGTTTTGTAATCAGTGCTATCAAGGCTTTCAAGTGACCCGCTCTCATGAGTTTAAAGAAACTAACTTCACAGAAGGGTGACAGCAATAACAAAAGGAAACTATGTATGAAGCATAACACGGTATACAGTCCAAAGACCTCCTAAACGAATCATAACTTTCTAATAGCAAAAGTATGCCCAGCATTGTCCAAAACCTTGTAATACTTTTATTTTTATACCACTCTGGATTAGTCTTCTGCGTTTTTCCTGGAAAGCATGTTTGTTATTTTCAAAAAGCATGTTCGATTCTAGATTGTGTGATTTTGGAAAGGATGGTAAGGCCTGCTGAAATTTCAAAAAGAATTTATCTGATCTTCTGTGTAGGAGACTTCTTTCTGTTTGGAAAGGGAACTCCAATCTTAATCATTAGTCAAAAGCAAATAGAACAGTGTGTAGTTTTAGGGTTGCCAGCTTCCAGGTGGGACCTGGAGATCTCCTAGAATTACAACTGAACTCCAGATGACACCACTCTCTCTCCCTGGAGAAAATGGCGGCTTTGGGGGCTGTACTCTATGATTATAGCTCCTCCTCAGATTCTGCCACAAAATGTCCAGGAATCTCCCAACCTGGCATTGGCAGCTTTACATAGTTTGATTCTACTCCACCCCCAACCCACCCATTCTCCTTTAACCAAGGGCAGCCCTTCCTTCTGGTACTTCTCCCAGGTAAATCACCACACCGTTTTTGCTTTCTAGGGATATTTTAGGAATGCCTTTTAAAAATAATAGTCAAATGGTAATCGTCAGATTTTTACCCTCCCACTTAGGTCTCCAAAAGTTAAATCTTAATACGGTAGGTAGGTGGGTGGTAGATGCATATTGCTTCTAATAACTGAGGTGGCTTTTAGTACTATGTTGGGAGGGAAGGTGGGCATGGCATAGCCTGCTCTTGTCAGATCTTGGAAGCTACGCAAGGTTGGTAACAGGAAGGGAGACCAACAAGGAAGGCTCTGCAGAGGAAGGCAATGGCAAAACCATCTCTGCTTCTCACTTGCCTTGAAAGCCCCTTGCTGGGGTTTGCCATAAGTCAGTTGTGCCTTGACAGTGCTTCACACACACTCCCACACAGTACTCTGTTGGGTAGGGTTTTTAGATAAGCTTCAGGTAGCACCCGAGTTGCGCACTGCCTGGATGCATTCCAATTCCAAAAAAGGAGATGTCAAAGACAGCAGCAACTATCAGACCACTGCATTAATTTCTCACATGAGTAAAGTGATACTCAAAGTCTTACAACAAAGGCTGCCACCATATATGGAATGAGAAATGCCAGATCATATTGCAAATTTATGTTGGTGGGGATTCCAAACCCCTGCAAGCACTAGGAACATAGAATCACATGTGTATATAAATAATGCTCCTATTGATGGGGTAAAAGGAAATGTTGTCCATGATCAATTCTGACATGGAAACTCATTGAATGACCTTAGAAGAAGAAGAAGAAAACGAAGAAGAGATTGGATTGATACCCCATGGCCCTTCACTACCCAAGGGAGTCTCAAAGTGGCTTACAAACTCCTTTCCCTTCCCCTCCCTATAACAGACACCCTGTGAGGTAGGTGGGGCTGAGAGTGTTGGTGTATAGGTTTCAGCACCTAGATCTCTAAGATCTACTTGACAGCTGACAGCTGTAATAAACTAGATTCAGCAAGTTTGGACTGGGCAGAGCTGAGGCACAGTCAGAATGAGTCAGCACTGTTCTGATTGGCTGGCCATGTGTATATATGTAGCAATGTACCACTGTATATTTCCCCTTGATGGTGGATGGAGTCTGGCAAAACACTTTGTTGGAGAGCTGTAAATACTGTAAATAAATTCCTGTATATAGTTACCACTGGACTGAGTAAGTGTGGTTTACTATTGGAAGCCTCTGGTGAGTGAAAGACTGCTGAGAGTGCAAACGTGACTGAGGTGCTGGTTCATACCACCACACGCACTGCGCGACAGAGAGAGCTCTGACAGAAACTGCTGTTTTTCAAGGACAGCTGTTATCAGAACTATGGCTTGCCCAAGGTCATCCAGCATGTGCAAGTGGAGGAGTGGGAAATCAAACCTGGTTCTCGCAGATTAGAGTCTGTACACTTTACCACTACACCAAACTGGCTCTCTTAGGTAAGTATCTCCCACTCTCAGCCTAACCTATGGAGGGGAGGAGAATGATGTAAGTCACTTTGGTTCCCTATTAGAGCAGAAAGACGGGACATCTTAATGTGGTAACGAGGTTCATATGTGTCAGCATAGCTGAGAGCAAAACCATACTCCTAGCGGAGTCACTGAAGGTGGAATTGTCACAGCTGAGATTAAGATACATCCACCCACCCCTAGGGGATCAACGACCACATCAGGAGAAGAGAACAAACAGTTCCAATGGGGGTGGGGGCAGAGGAATCCTTGAAGGGCAGCTACTGGGCATGGAAGGTGACCCTGGCGGAGGATCTTTTATAGACAATGGCAGTGAACACTACAGCTAACCCTGGTTAGTACTACACATAAGGCGGCAATGGTAAACCACTTCTGAACATCTCTGAGCCAATTTGGTGTAGGAAAGCCAGTTTGGTGTAGTGGTTAAGTGCGCGGACTCGAATCTGGGAGAACCAGGTTTGATTCCCCACTCCTCCACTTGCACCTGGCTGGATGACCTTGGGCAAGCCGTAGCTCTGATAAGAGCTGTTCTTGAAAAAGAGCAGTTTCTGTCAAGAGTTCTCTCAGCCCCACCCACCTCACAGAGTGTCTGTTGTGGGGAGGGGAAAGGAAAGGAGTTTGTAAGCTGCTCTGAGACACCTTTGGGTAGTGAAGAGCGGGGTATAAATCCAATCTCTTCTTCTTCTTCTTCTTACCTTGAAAACACTATGATGAAACAATCCAAAATAAAAAAAGGTATACTGCTGGAGGATTATAAAATGATGAATGAATTAAAGATAGCAGCTAGACAAGAACACTGTGTCCCACACATTGATTGGGTCAATATGTGTTCTAGTCGAGAAAAAGAGATTGAGTTTCTAGACACTCTAAATGACTGTGCTATGGAGCAGATGGTCACGGAACCTACCTGGGGAGAGGCGATCCTTGATTTGGTCCTAAGTAATGCCCAAGACCTGGTGAGAGATGTAAAAGTGATTGCACCGCTTGGGAACAGTGATCATAATGTTGTTGAGTTCAACTTTTGTATAAATTGGCCAAAAAGACTGACACAACCACTTTTAACTTTAAAAGGGGTAACTTCTTTGATATGAGGGGACATGTGGGGAGGAAACTGAAAGGAAATGTAGAAAGGGTCAAAAACCATTAGGGAAGCTTGGGAACTATTTTAAACTATGATCCTAGAAGCGCAAATATATATATATATATATTCCGCAGGTTAGGAAAGGCACAAAAAGGTATAGGAAAAAGCCTGCATGGTTAACAAACAAAGTAATGGAAGCTGTAA
Source organism: Gekko japonicus (assembly GCF_001447785.1). NCBI lineage: Eukaryota > Metazoa > Chordata > Lepidosauria > Squamata > Gekkonidae > Gekko > Gekko japonicus. Next base: position 167,720 of record NW_015172555.1, read on the forward strand.
AAGGTAAAAAGGATTCCTTTAAGCAGTGGAAAGCTAGTCACAGTGAGGCTGATAAAACGGAACACAGGCTACGGCAAATAAAATGCAAGTCTGTGGTCAGGCAGGCAAAAAGGGAATATGAGGAGCATATAGCAAAAAAACGTAAAGACCAACAATAAAACTTTCTTCAAATACATTAGAAACAGGAAACCAGCCAGGGAGGCAGTGGGGCCCTTGGACGACCAAGGGGTAAAAGGAGTATTGAAGGATGATAGGGAAATGGCTGAGAAGCTAAATGCATTTTTTGCCTCCGTCTTCACTGTGGAAGATGAGAAGTGCTTGCCCACTCCAGAACCACTGATTTCAGGAGGGGTGTTGAAAGACCTGAGTCAGATTGAGGTGACGAGAGAGGAGGTCCTAAAACTGATAGACAACTTAAAAACTGAAAAATCACCAGGCCCAGATGGCATACATCCGAGAGTTCTGAAAGAACTCAAATGTGAACTTGTAGATCTCCTGACAAAGATATGTAATCTTTCCTTAAAATCTGCCTCCATTCCTGAGGATTGGAAGGTAGCTAATGTCACTCCCATCTTTAAAAAGGGTTCCAGAGGAGATCCGGGAAATTACAGGCCAGTCAGTCTGACGTCGATACCGGGTAAATTGGTGGAAACCATTATTAAGGAAAGAATTAGTAGGCACATAGATGAACAAAACCTATTGAGGCAGACTCAGCACGGTTTCTGTAAGGGAAGATCTTGTCTCACTAACCTGTTAGTGTTCTTTGAGGGGGTGAACAAACATGTGGACAAGGGGGATCCAATAGATATTATTTACCTTGACTTCCAGAAAGCTTTTGATAAAGTTCCTCATCAAAGGCTCCTAAGTAAGCTCAAAAATCATGGGATAGAAGGACAAGTCCTTTTATGGATCAAAAACTGGCTAGTTCATAGAAAACAGAGAGTGAGTGTAGGTGGGCAATTTTCTCAGTGGAGGGTGGTAAGCAGTGGGGTACCGCAGGGATCAGTACTTGGTCCACTGCTTTTTAACTTGTTCATTAATGATTTGGAGATGGGAGTAAGCAGTGAAGTGGCTAAATTTGCGGATGATACAAAGTTGTTCAGGGTGGTGAAAACCAGTGAGGATTGTGAGGCACTCCAAGGGGATCTGTCAAGGATGGGCGAGTGGGCGTCAACATGGCAAATGGGGTTCAATGTGGCCAAGTGCAAGGTGATGCACATTGGAGCCAAAAATCCTAAATATAAATACACATTGATGGGGTCTGAACTGGCAGAGACTGAGCAAGAGAGAGATCTTGGAGTTGTAGTGGATAACTCACTGAAAATGTCGAGACAGTGTGTGACTGCAATAAAGAAGGCCAATGCTATGCTGGGGATTATTAGGAAGGGTATTGAAAACAGATCAGCCAATATAATAATGCCCCTATATAAATCAATGGTGAGACCTCATTTGGAATACTGTGTGCAGTTCTGGGCACCACACCTTAAAAAGGATATTATAGCTTTGGAAAAAGTGCAGAAAAGGGCAACTCGAATGATAAAAGGGTTGGAACACTTTCCCTATGAGGAAAGGTTAAAGCGCTTAGGGCTCTTTAGCTTGGAGAAAAGACGACTGAGGGGTGACATGATCGAGGTTTATAAGATTATGCATGGGAAAGAGCAGGTAAAGAAAGAGGTACTTTTCTCCCTTTCTCACAATACAAGAACTCGTGGGCACTCCATGAAACTGCAGAGCGGTCGGGTTAGAACGGATAAAAGGAAGTACTTCTTCACCCAAAGAGTGATTAACACATGGAATTCACTGCCACAGGAAGTGGTGGGTGCTACAAGCATGGACGGCTTCAAAAGGGAATTAGATAAGCATATGGAGCAGAGGTCCATCAGTGGCTATTAGCCACAAGGTATAGCTAGGGGCTCTGGGGCAAGTGATGCTCTGTCTTCTTGGTGCTTGGGGGGGGGGTCAACAGTGGGAGGGCTTCTAATGTCCTGGCCCCACTGCTGGACCTCCTGATGGCACTGGTATTTCTGGCCACTGTGTGACACAGAGTGTTGGACTGGATGGGCCTTTGGCCTGATCCAACATTGGCGTCTCTTATGTTCTTATGTTCTTAAATGTAGGAGCAGGACCAGGGTACTTTAATCCATCAGGGA
>NW_015172555.1:172863-184649 GCF_001447785.1 Gekko japonicus
CCTACGAGGAAAGGTTAAAGCGCTTAGGGCTCTTTAGCTTGGAGAAATGACGACTGAGAGGTGACATGATTGAGGTTTATAAGATTATGCATGGGATAGAGCAGGTTGAGGTACTTTTCTCCCTTTCTCACATTACAAGAACTCGTGGGCACTCAATGAAATTGCTGAGCGGTTGGGTTAGAACAAATAAAAGGAAGTACTTCTTCACCCAAAGAGTGATGAACACATGGAATTCACTGCCGCAGGAGGTGGTGGCAGCTACAAGCATGGATGGCTTCAAAAGGGAATTAGATAAGCATATGGAGCAGAGGTCCATCAGTGGCTATTAGCCACAATGTATAGATAGGGGCTCTGGGGCAAGTGATGCTCTGTCTTCTTCTTGCTTGGGGTGGTCAACGGTGGGAGGGCTTCTAATGTCCTGGCCCCACTGGTGGACCTCCTGATGGCACTGGTATTTCTGGCCACTGTGTGACACAGAGTGTTGGACTGGATGGGCCTTTGGCCTGATCCAACATTGGCATCTCTTATGTTCTTATGTATGTTCTTATGACTCTGCAGCAAAAAAGGTATAAAATATGGGAAGGGGGGCATGAGTTGACCAGCAACACACCAAGCGCAAGTGGCATCTTCATCAGACGGAGACCTGGGATGCCCACAGGAACTAGAGGGAATGGAGGTTGTGAGTCTGTTTCTCTTCCCAATCCCAAAGCCACTTTCGTTGTGTTCAGTAACAGAACAATCCCTTCCTGATTTTGCATCCCTTCCTGGTTTTGCTGCTGGTCTATGACTATAAAACTACGGGGGCGGGAGGGGGGGGAGGATGGGTAATGTCACCACCCCCTATATGGAAGGCCTCACCACCAGGTCGTTACGTCACTGCCATGGCTACGAGAGTAGTCATAACAATCTCCCTGTGCTTATGTGGGGCTAAGCAGAGGGCTGCTGTTTTGTGTAATGATTTCAGTTAATTGGTTGTGTCCCTTTAAATTTATTTATTTATTTATTTTTGGGATTTATATCCCGCCCCATCCAATATACAGCTGTTGTTGAATTTTGCAGAGTTATAGAGTTTGGAGTTAAGACTGTGAGGAATGTTTTGTTGAATGTAGCAGAGTATGAGGAGAATTTGGCAGTTTGAATTCAGTTGATGTAGTGTTGGGTAAAGACTTCAATAAAAGGAGACTACTATTGCCTGTGGGTGTGAGAGCATTGGTTTGCATTTGTTTGCATTTTTATGGCCCCTCTTCCTGTCTCTTTGTTTCTTTGTTCTGACCAAGAAGCCAACCATTCTGCCATTCCAGTTTAGCTGTGAGGATGTGGAGATTTTTGTTCTTTGTTATTTTATATCCTGTGTACCTTTTCCAATGCTAGGTTGCAGTAAACTTTTATATTTTATATTTTGAACACACCATGGACTCTGCCTCTTTAATACTCTGCTGACAAACTTTAAATAAGAATCCCAACAGTTTCTGTCCTTCAGTTCTGGGTTAAATAGGCCTTTTCGCTGTTGTGTTCCTGAATGCAAAGGGAATTATTTTCTCTCTTCTGAAAGAGAAATGGATTACTTCCATCCATCATGATAAATTCACTCCATCACCATCGTCACGGGTGAGTAAAAGTGTATCATGTTAATGTGTAGCATACAAACTGTTTTCTAAACTAAGCTTATGTGCAGTGCAAATGATTTTGGAAATTATGCTCTGAAGTTCATAAACTGTGCAGTACATTTTGGATAGCACGCTGTCAGAGCCACAATTTTGTACGCTATTGGGTATTTCAATTACCTGGAGTGCTTTTGCCTTACAGGTATGTGTTCTTCACTTGTTCTTCACTTTCAAACCAGTGACGTCTTATGGCAGACAGAACTGTTTGATGAAAAGAACTGGCATTGTGTACACCAGGATGATAACGTTGGTAGCAGTCAATACATTCCTGAACAACTATCGTAAAAGAGAAAATGGGTAAAGACTGTCGCAAGCTTCCCAGAGGAAACTGAAAACTTTGCAGAAGTGATGTGGTTGCCTTTCACATTAATTTGCCCCTGAACTGCAACAACGTGAGTTGAAATGACAACTGGGGAGATTTAGATTCATTGAAGGCCACAATGTGTAGTTTCTATATTTTCCTCTAATTTATTAATTTACTCAAAAGAAGTTCCATATGAAGATTAATTTGTTGTTGTACTGTCTTTCTATTACACTTGTTGGTTCCCTTGAACGTTTGTGATGGTACACCAATATCCTGTGTAGCTGTTCTTTTTGGTAACTGGAGATTATGATTGAAGTTTACTGTATGTGAAGACGTCTTACCTAAGTGCCCAATTCTACAGAACATTCATTAAAAACTTTGCACAGGTCGCCCTCCCATTAACTGACTTACTGAAAACGAAAGGGAGGGGGCCTGAGGCCACGAAACCCGGGGCCAAGTTAGCTTGGTCACCTGAATGCCAGCAGGCTTTCCAAACCTTGAAAACGCTATTCACATCTGAACCGATGCTGGCACATCCAGATGAGACGAAAAAATTTGTGGTTCAAACTGATGCTTCGGACGTGGCCAGGGGGGGCATCCTACAGGAGGGGGCAGATGGAAAATTGCACCCCCTCGCATATGTCTCTAAGAAATTCACTGAGGCCGAACGTCGCTGGTCAGTGTGGGAGAAGGAAGCGGCGGGGATCTGTCTCGCGTTGGTGACGTGGAGGCACTGGCTGGAGGGAGCCAGGGTCCCTTTTGAAGTTTGGACTGACCACAAGAACTTAGAGACACTAAAACCCCCTCATAGTCTGAACGCAAAGCAATTGCGTTGGGCTGATTTCTTCTCTAAGTTTCACTTCACTCTTCACCATTTCCCGGGGGTGGCGAATTCACTGGCGGAAGGGCCTTCACGCCTCCCTCAGCACGCCAGTCAGAGAGACATCGTGATAGACTCGGTTTTCACTCCAGCCCAGCTGGGAGGGGCGGTAACAACTCGGAGCCAAGCTGCCAACATTCCTTTGCCGCAGGAAAAAACCCCGGCCCCTTCGCCTGCAGAGGAATGGGAGGGGAGGTTCCTGTCAGCCCTCTCGGAACAGGAGTTACAACTCTTGGAGGGGAGGGAGGAGTGTGTGTGGGGGGAGAATGGTTGCTGGTACAAAGAGAATAAATTTATTTATTTATTTATTCATTCATTCATTCATTCATTCAAGTATTTCTACCCCGCCCTACCCCGCAAACGGGCTCAGGGCGGCTTACAGAGGCCTAAGCCATACATAAAATACAATAAAATCAGTAAAATCACAATCACAATAATGACATACCATTAATAATAATAAAATACTATAAATACTATAAATTCCAAGATGGTCCGCAGTTGGTACCTACAGGGAATACTCCCTGTCGATAATATTATAATAGTTGTTCCGGCGATATTTGTCCAAGTTTATCAGCTGATCTTGCTGCCATATAATTTCACATAGTGCGCCTCGTCGCCGGGCTATCAGGGCGCTCCTACTTGATGGTATTTCCACCGTTGGTGGTGGTGGGAGCGGCAGCCCCTACATAAAAGCCTGGTGGAAGAGCTCCGTCTTGCAGGCCCTGCGGAACTGCATAAGATCCCGCAGAGCCCTGATCTCCTCCGGGAGCTCATTCCACCAGGTAGGGGCCGCCACTGAGAAGGACCTAGCCCTCGTTGCAGCATATCGTTCCTCTCTGGGACCCGGAACCACTAAACGGCTCTGGGTCCCTGCAAGTTAAAACACTTGTGACACAAGTTAAAACACTTGTGACAGTAGCTGGAAACTGCAGAGCTCAGGGAATGTTATGCCTACATTTGATGATGTCACGACCTGGTGGTGAGGCCTTCCAATATAGGAGGTGGTGGTAATGTCGAGCTCCCAGGAATATCCCATGGGGACTGGATGGTGGGCTGTGTTCGGTTTGTGGGATGCTGCCCTGGAATAAGGGTCCAGCACAGAGATGGGCAAATGTCAAATGTGGCACTGAAGTGTAGCAAAGTATAGTGCAAACTGTAAGGAATGACAGTACGGTCTTCTGAGGTATTCTTATTCAGAGCCTCTGAGCTGAGTTAAGATGCAGGCCTCATGGTCTGTTTTGAAAATTATTGAGCTTTTGGGCTCCTGTACCTGAGGAGACAGTCCATAACAGTGGGGATCTTTTCAGAAGCCAGCTGGAATATACCAGAACTAGTGGGATAGTTTAATGGGCTTCAGGGCACCTGACAGATTGCGACCATTGTTCCTTCTAAGCTGAGTTAGTGTGAGCTAGCTCAGTTTTTTAGCCTCCAGCTCACAGATTTTTGTCTTAGCTCAGGAAGGAGGCCTCCAGAGCAAACTAAATTGATGCAGCATCCAACTTGCTCGCTCACAACTTTAATGCCAGTAGCTCACAAAGTAGAATTTTTGCTCACAAGACTCCACAGCTTAGAGGGAGAATTGATTGTGAACTGCTGAAGCTAAGGGAAACAAGTACCAATCGGGGTCTGTCGCCGCGGGACTATATATTAATCTGTTGCCTTAATGTGCTGTTTTAATGTGAAGGAAAGATTGTCCACAAACTAGATAATTTTTGCAAGTCTTGTATAAATAGCTCTTTTTCTTTAAGAATAATTGGGAGAGTAATTTTTACTCCTGAGTAGAATATATACAGTGTAACAGTCTATGAACTGGGGTTTTTTTAAGCTACAGTTTATAAATCACCGTATTTCCTTACTTACCACCTAGAGGTCAGCAGCCCTAGGAAAGCATGACCCAAATAACAGGACCACCTGCTTAATGTGCTCGTGGGTCCAACTGACTGCTCCTCCTCGTGGCTCACAGGCATTGTTCACCCTTCCTCCTCTGCCTGCCCTGCAGTGATAAGGCCGAGAAAACGAAGATGTTTTCACAAATCTGGCCTGAGACTGTCAGCATCACACTCCACTGAAAACTGTTAAACAGGAAGGGTGCCGTGGTGACACTTGGTGGGCTGAGCGACTTTGGTGGGAAAACGTTTGACTGGAAGACCCTCCAGTCGGTTAGATGCTCCATTGACCAGCTCTCTGCTTCCCTTCCAGTTTCCCTTTTGGCACCTCACGTGGCTGTGAAAAGCAGACATCGAGGCACCATAGAAAGTGATTTCTGGAGATGATCAAATTGCTGTTTTAGCCATCAGATCTGGCATATTAAGCATAATAATGAAAGTACTTCAGTTTTTATCTGATTCGTCAATTGCTGAATGCACATTGCTAGTTCGTAATGGCTTGGAAGGACAACCTGTGAGTTTTCCTTTCTGGTCCTCAACCCCCTCCCCCCATGGGATCTGCTCTAATGATGACGATGGCTGAATATTTAGGGGGGGGGCACCCTCTGCACTACAGGCCCACTCCAGCAGATCCGAGTAGTTCTTTGAGAAAGAATCATTTCCTTAACAGGCTCTAGGAATCAGCCCTGGTTCCCATTAAAGCCATGAGTAATTTTATGGTCAACTGATGCATAATTCAGAATGTCGTGTCAAAGGTCATGCAATATGGCCACAGGAAGACAAACTGCCCCAGTAATGTTAGGAGCAAAGGAGAATAAATTGAATAAGGAAGGCTGTGTGTAGTTAATAAGATCAAGAAATTGTTTCTGTGGCAACTCTCAAAAGTACTTTGGGGTTCTTTGAGATTAGAAAGAGAAAGCTGGCCAGCCAAAACCCCAAAGTGTTTTCCGCAAGGAACACTCCTCATGGGGGAGTGAAATCGGGTAGGAGAACCATTCCAGATGGCCTTTCTGACTCCAAACAGCTCCAGGTATACTTTTTGCTCAATAGCTAGACACCAGGAGTGAGATCTAGAATCTCCCAGTTTTGTTGCCTGTTCAGGCTTCTCATTGTTTTTGCTTATACATAGATTTCAAAAAGAATTTTGTTTGCCTGAAGTTGGCTCTCTTTCTATAATCCAGAGCAAAGTTTGAGTCCAGTGGCACCTTTGAGACCAACAAAGTTTGGCACAAGTTGGTATCAGCCCAGCAATTTTAAGAGCAACTAAAGAATGATTGGGGGCGAAAGTCCCCCCTCTCGCAAGTTCTCAGTATTTGGGCATACGGGAGCCCTTTGTGAGCCACATGTGAATTCTCCAGTGCTGCTTGGGAATGGTGGGGCAGGGCAGGGGAGGATGGGATGTGTGCTTGGCAGCTGCATCTGGCAATGACTTGCCACACAACAAAGATGGAGGAGCACACATTGCAGACATAATTGCAGAAGACGGAGGTGGTGGTGGGTGGGGGTGCTGGTGGCAGCTGGCAACCAAGATGAGACCCCCTCCCCATAGATGGAGGGAAAGCCCTGTTTGCTGGCCCGTTGATTGGCCACTGTGTAAGACTGGATGCTGGACTAGATGGACCACTGGTCTGATCCAGCAAGACTCCCATGTTCTTACAGTGAACCCTCCTGTTTCCTACTGAGTCCTTCTCCCCAGCCTTTGTCATAAGGATTGGTGGCTGGGTGCAATTTGCACGGGTGACACTGGCTGATTCAAATTGGGTTGGGGGAGGAGCAGACACTGACGTACACTCCAGCATTTCACAGAGGAAAACAGGGACAGTCGTGATGGAGGCTGAATTGGGGTGTGCGTGTCTTAACTCAATGTCCCAGATTCAGCCACCATCACAAGACTGTCCAGGTTCTCATACCAAAGAGTGCCCCCCGCAAGACACACGGCAGAAGGGCAAATTCTCTGCTGTATTTATTTAGCAATTCAAAAGCCAAGGCATGGTTTCATTTTGGTTGAGGATCTATTTGAAAGACACCTGGACTAACTCTAGCCAGCTGCAGTTCACAGTGTTCCATGCCTTGACGCTCATGTGCGCACACACTAGCAATAAGACGTCTCCACCTGTCGAGTCCCTTCCAGTGCTGTTGATCCTAGGAAATGAGCTGATCTTTCAAGGAGCATCCTCTGTGAGCAACACTGGAGCCAGGAATTCTCCAAAGACAAAATAAGAAACAAAACAGGGATAATTCCAGAGTGGTTGCCAATGTTATGTCCCAATCAACAAATGCCTAAGCTGTTGGGTGCCACAAGACTCCTGTCATTTTCCCAGTAACAGGTAATGAACTATAGGGAGTGTTCTTGTTGTCCATGGGCAGCTTGAGCCTCTGGTCCAAGAGTGTGGATGGACCGGGCCGGGAGTGACCGGCAGGACAGAAATGAGAAAGACCTTGCAGGACTGATGTAAGTCACTGTATCTGGAGCTCATCCATCCCTAGGGTTCCATGTTCTCCGGGGAGGGGGGAGAGGGAGTGATGGCCACTGTCCTGATGTGCTAATGTCACTTTCTGCACAAGCGGAAGTTAACACGTCACCTGTGGCATGGTTAAATCATAGAGTTTCGGCTGAATGGCACAGCATCGCCAATGATGTTATTACATCACTTCCAATTGTGCCATTATGTCACTCATGGGGGCCCCACAACTGTGAGTCCCCTGCTAGTTGCCAGCCATCCCCGTGATATCAGCTCACATGACACCACCGTTCTTCTAAACGGCTGCACCCCAGCCTCACTCACGTGACGGTATCTGGGTAATAACATCCTTACCTTTCAAGGTGCAACCAGCCCCACTGATCCCTCCTGTCTACATGGAGAATCACAGTGGATGACACTGCAGGGATATTTTAAGCTACCTGCTATCCGGGCCACAGCTGAGCCCCTGGCTCCCTGCTGGTGGGAAGGCAGAAATAGGGTTCAGAGTTGGGGCAGGGCCTCTGATTTACTTGGGTCTCTGCTATGCTGCCCAACATATCTTAGAGGTAGGGTTGCCAACCCCAGGTAGGGAAGTTCCTAGACATTTGGGGGTGGAGCCTGAGGACAGTGGGGCTTGGGGAAGAGAATCTGGAATCAGTTGTAACAAGTGGGAACCCACAAGGACTTGCAGGAGGCATCTCATTTCCTCCTCCCCCACTATTTCCTCTTTCCCTTTCCTGAAGGCCCCCATAGCCTCTCCCCTTTACCTCCTTTCTTCTCTCCTTCCCACCCAACAGCCAACCTACATTTATCTGTCCCATTTTCAGCTTTCCCTCCACACCAGCAGCCTCTACCTAAGAAAAGTATGGCTCAGATGTGTGGTGCTGCTGGCTGCCAGGGCCAGGCCCACTTGCATGGTAGGGAAACCTCAAGGACTTGGGAGGGGCACCTCACTTTCTCCTTTATCCCTCTCCCCGCACTATTTCGTCTTTCCCACCTCCTGGCAACCCCCATATCCTCTCTCTTTTCCTTGCCTTTCCCTTCTCTAACAAACTTTCCCCTCTTTCTTCCCTCCTCCCCTCCTCTGTCAACCTACCCCACTCTCTTCCTTGCCCCCCTTCTCTGTCAACCGGGGTCATTTCGTAGAAAAAGAGGTGCAGGAGCTCATTAGCATAACTCATTAGCATAACTTATTTGCATATGCCACACACCCCGACTTCACCAGGAGTGTGTCAGAAGGCAACACCCACCGCTCAGGCTCCACTGGACTATTTTGGATTGCTAGTTATTGGGGCGGGGGGGGGGCCGTGCAGATCTGTCCTCGCAGAGGGGGGGGGGCTTCTACCTGAATAAAACTTGATCTTAAAGGTTTTTGACCGGGGGGCCGGGGGAGCTCTGCAACTTACCTGGCTGCTTCTTGCTCTGACTGAGGGCTGCTGGGAGCAGGGGGTGGGACTTGTTGCATGTGCCCGCCCCCTGGGCTCTTTACTGCCGGAGCTCCGCTCCTGTGTGCTCCTTCAAGAAATGACCCCTGTCTGTCAATCTACCCCCCTCGGTCTCTATCAACTTATCTCCTCTTTCTATCCCCTCCTCCCCCTCCCCTCCCCCGATCTCTTTCTCTTTCTCCCCCCTTCGTACCTTACTGGCTGTAGCAGCTGTGGTGTCAGGAAACTGCTCTGAGAGCGGAGTGGCTTCCCTGTTGCTGAGCCAGGGGTGGGCCCAGGCCTCTAGGCTTGGCTGCAACTGCACTGGAGTCTGGAGCTGCCCTGGGCCTGGGGAGCGTCTTCCGGAATCCTTCACCTCTCTGGCTGGACCCTGAGAGTCACTACTGTCATTGTCCACGGCTGTGGCCGGGCCTGCAGTGGCTCCCTGTGGCAGTGGCCACCAGTAGCTGTACAGGTAATTTAGGGGGCTTTAAACTCTTTCAATGTAATTTTTTTTAACAGTTCAGATTTTTCAGCAGATCTGGGGTTTCCCCCCAAAGTTTACAGAAAAACCTGTTTAGTGTCAGTGTGGCCCCAGTCCACGGATTTAGATATCTACAGATGGGGGGGGGGCAGACTTTGTTACCAGATATATAGATGAATCTGGGGAATCTGGGCGATCAAGGTAGTAAAACCCCCCCCTCAAGAAATCCCCAAGGCTTTCTTATAAGGAGTACAGAGGCCTGTCTCTTTCACCAAAACTTTGGAATTCCCTCTCCAGGGAGATTTTTCTTCCTTCCTCTATTGTCTTCCCTCAGTGGGTAAAGAGGTGAGTCGCTTGGGCTTGGCTCCACTTAAAAAGAAAACAGCCAACTAATATGTGTCTGAAGCTCCTGACTTTTAAAGCCAACACCCCCTTGTGCGTGGAATGAAGTCTGATAGGTGGAGGTGCTATAAAAGGGGCCGCTATAAAGCAGTGAGGCTGACACACAATTATACTTAAATTAGCAGTGCAATAAACGGCAGGCAGATGGCGGGCAGAGGCAGTGATTCAAAGGCATCCCTTTGGGGTATAATTTTCCTGGCATCATCAATTTGTGTAAGGACGGCAATATTCCAAGGTATATTGAGTAGCTGGTCTTTCATACAACATTATACATGACCAAGACAGCATCTATCCTATCTTTTCTTTACCTACGTTTTCTTTTCCCACCACAAAACAGCCTGACCCTTTCCTGCTCCTCCTGCATTTACCTAAGTGATGTTTCCTGTGATTATCGTGTTTTCTTCAAGTGGATTATTTTCAGGCACATGGAAATACAGTAAGGTTATAGTTTGGCCACCTTTAACGGCCTGGTCTCTTGCAGAGTTGTCCCGGGCAACCACGTTAGCATTTCAAAGGAATCTGTTGCAATAATCCCAGCCTCTGATCTCTGACGGGCTTATAATGAAGGAACAGTTTGTTAATGCTGACATAAACATTTTGAAAAGCTTGAGAGGTAATTATTTCATGTTGTTTAGGAAGTCAGTGGTGCACAGTCCACAGAACAGGCTTCTGTGAAAATATTTACTCAACCAATTTCCTACGGCGAAAACAAATGTCCTCTTTACAATGAAGCTGGGCTATGGCAGACCTTATGACAAAGGGATTCTTGGGGTTTCTTTCCCTTGAAGGCATCCATAACACATGGTAACCACAATGAGAGCCAAGCCTCTCCCCCCAGGCCCTTTTCCCTCCCTCCCTTCCTTCCTTCCTTCCCTCCTTCCTTCCCTCCCGAATATTTTGTGTATGTGTGTGTGTGTGTGTGCCTTGAAGTCATGGTTGACTTTCGGTGACCCCCAGTGGGGCTTGGACATTTCAGAGAGGTGTCTTACTATTGACTGCCTCTATGTCCCAGCCCTGATATTCCTTGGAGGTCTCCCTTTCAAGTACTTGTCAGGGTTGGCCCTGCTTAGCTTCCGAGATCTGATGAAATTGGAATTGCCCAGGTCTGGGCGCCATTTTCTTTTTTTCATAATATATGTTTTGCTCTCCCTGTTACCAGTGCTTCATGGCTATCAAAAGGAATGCTGGGTCTCCCATCCTTCTGAAACCACCATCTTCTGATCTGAAGGCTCTTCTTCCAAATCCCAGATGTTTGTAGAAACTCTGAAGTAGAGATGCCAGTCTCCAGGTGGGACCTTGGGATCCCCTGGAATTTCAGCTCATCTCCAGGCTACAGAGACCAGATCCCCTTGAGAAAATTGATGCTTTGGAGGGTGGACTCTGTGGCACTGTACTCAAGTCCCTGTCCTCCTACAGCTCCTCTCCCCAAATCTTGAGGAGTTTCTACACCTGGAGCTGGCAATCCTACCCCCTGGCAACCCTAGGCATGAGGCATATCCATGTAGAATAAATTTAGAGTCCCATGGGGGCACCTTTAAGGCCAAAGGTATTTACCTTTAAAGCCCTATATGGCCAGGGTCTGACCTACCTGAGGGACCACCTTTCCCCACACATACCCCCAAGAGCACTTCGGTCGGGGACACAACATCGCCTGGTTATTCCAGGCCCCAGGGAGATAAGGCTTGCTATGACCAGGGCCAGATCCGATTAGAGTTGTTGCAGAGTCCTGGCTGCTTGAGAGAGGGAGAGAAAGGGGCATTGTTTGACTGTGATTGACTGTAATTCAGTATTTAAGAAAGCACCTTGCCAGAGGCATGAGCCTCTGGCACGAACCGAAGGGTGAGCTAAAGGGCTCTTTGCCTGTGGCTCTTAGCCTAGGGACTCTGTAAGAAGCCCAAGAAGAGCCAGAAAGCCAAGGCCCTAGGCTCTTTGTCTTCCCTGTAAGGTAAGTTGACTTCAACAAGAAAAACCACATAAATACAAAGGGTTTTAAAGGGGGGTTTATAATTATTTAGTTTAAAAGAATTATGAAGCCAGAATGCCAGCAGGGGGTTGGGGGCTATCCAGTGTTTTGCACGGAGTGTCACATGTATGACTATCTGCCCACTGGACAGAAGTCTTGGGTGTGTGCTCGGTGCAAGGAGCTCCTGGTTCTCAGGGAACATGTTTGCTCCCTTGAGGCCAAGGTGGCTGACCTGGAGAAGCAGAGACAGTCAGGCACACAGAAAAGACTCTCGGGGACTTGATAGGTATGTCCCACTCTGGATCTGGCAGCCCCGC
>NW_015172555.1:186681-191602 GCF_001447785.1 Gekko japonicus
GGTGACGAGAGAGGAGGTCCTAAAACTGATAGACAACTTAAAAACTGATAAGTCACCAGGCCCAGATGGCATATATCCGAGAGTTCTGAAAGAACTCAAATGTGAACTTCTGGATCTCCTGACAAAAATATGTAATCTTTCCTTAAAATCTGCCTCCATTCCCGAGGACTGGAAGGTAGCTAATGTCACTCCCATCTTTAAAAAGTGTTCCAGAGGAGATCCGGGAAATTACAGGCCACTCAGTCTGACGTTGATACCGGGTAAATTGGTGGAAACCATTATTAAGGAAAGAATGAGTAGGCACATAAATGAACAAAACCTTAACCTGAGCCCAGTAACAAGTCAGCAGCCAACGGAGGGGCTGCAGAACACGCTCCATTGAGCTCCTGATCGTAGTTGAACTATGAGAGCCACTGAGAGGTCGAGGAGGACCAACAGGGAGGTGTCCAGGGAAGATCATTGAGGAGGCCGGCTGGGCCGTTCCAGTGCCGCGCTCAGGAGGTCAGGAGCTGGACTGGAAAAGATATAGATCATAAGTCTCATCCAGAAATACATGGTGTTGGGATGTCACCTCCTTTCCCAGAAGCTGATTTAAGAAAGGCATATTTGATACTGGCCACAAATGATTCAAGTCCAAAGGTAGCTCCCCAGGCGTCCTTCTCACTGCCTCTTTTAAAGTCAGAGGTGTGATGCTGACTGTTAATGTGATAATAGCATTCACCATCCGCTGGAGTTGCTCACTTATGGCAGATTTTATTAGTCAGGATGGACGTAGATGCACTGAACAAGTGGTGGGTCTCAAATCTGCAAGCATTCTGTCCACATCTTCCAGGTCTCTGATGAGATACAGACAAGCCCAGGAACACTTCCAGGTGATTCAGGAATGAGAATTTCCAGCCCGGGCTTCCCTTGTTAAAATCCAGCACTCCACTGGCTTAATCAGTTTGCGGTTTGTAAGCCCGAAGTTCTTCCACAAGTGAAACGAGGACTGGTTTTGAATCTGAAACTACTGCAGCACAGTTCGACTACAGAGAGGGGGAGAATCCATTCAGGTGAGGATGTTCCCCCTCGGTTAGGCAGCCTCTACTCTGACGGTGGCAGGGGAGAGGAACCGCTGTGTCTGCAAAGGCGCTTTCTCTTGCACTGCACTTTGTAAGTCAAAAGTCCCCCTTCCACAATTACTCTTGGAGTCATTTTCGGCCGTTGCTGGAGTGCCTGGACTGTCCTCGGGGGTGGAATCCATCACGCTGTGCCGCTGAATCCCATCAAGGGGGCTGGGGAGAGAGGGTCAAGTGGGGCGCTGCCATGCTGCGGGAGCTCATCAGAGACATATTTAATTTAATTAAGGTTGTCAGTGCTATTGATTTTGGCAGTTTCAATTACTGGGCTGTTACGGCTTCTGGATCTACTGATCTGTGATGAGCGGTATCAGCAGCGGCACACATGGAGGCAGAGGCCCTTTGTCTCCCTTTACAGCTGACACGTCTGCCATCGGCCATAAGTTATGACTTTTATCCAGCCCAGCTCCTCTTCTGTTCCTCATAATTAATTTCTCATTAGACAGCTCTTTATTGTTTAATTTGTGCAGTTTATAATCAAATTGGGCACATTAATTGTCGCCGAATTTAAGGCTAATGAAAAATAAAGGGTTTCAATAACTTACTCTTCCATTATTCCAGACAAGATAAAATAAAACACTTTAAGGATTGTCAGCTTTTTAAATTATAAATTGGGTTGTTTAAAGAGCAGGGGCATTTAGGAAGCAGTTATCGCACATTTAGTAATTATAAATCCTAGCCTGCAATACAATTATTGGGTTATATTTACAATTTCTCTCCACTTTCCCTCATCCCACCCTCTTGTTATTGAGCTGCATTACATCTTACCACTGTTAGTCAAAAAACAACTGAGTTTTGCAGGGAGGAAGGGCATGTAGAAACGTCCCTTTTTCTTGCACACACAATTGCACATCATAAGTAACTTCGGATAGACCAATAAACTGGAAGCTGCCAGGGAATGGCTATGAACTGCTATAAGCCCCTCCATGCCCCCCCCTCTCTCTTTGTGGTATTGATTCTGGAGGATAGCATCCTTTCTCTATAGGCAGAGCAAGATGAGTGCTGCCTGGATAGGGTTCCCAGGTCTCCTGTGGCCACTGGCAGGGGATGGTGACGCAGGGTGGCCAGATCCAGGTGGGAAACTCCTGGAGATTTGGGGACAGAGCCTGGGGAGGACAGGGACTTCAGTGGGGTACAATGCCCCAGAGAGTCCACCTTCCAAAATGTCCATCCCCCCCCTCCCCCGGGGAACTGGGAATGAGCTATAATTCCAAGGGATTCCCAGGTCCCACCTGTAGGCTGGCATCCCATTCCTGTTTTTAGATCTTAAGGTGTCAACCAAGACATTCATCCCTGTTTCAAATTCACTTTTGCCATCAGTGGCCTTAGGCTAGTCACAGTTCTCTTATCCTCAGCCTGTATTTGCAGTACTGAACGGCCTTGCAGAGTTTTTGCAATGAAATAATGTTTGTAAAGGGCTTTGGATGTTTAAAGTGACCATAGAGTTGGAAGGGACCTCCAGGGTCTAGTCCAACCCCCTGCACAATGCAGGAAATTCACAAATACCTCCACCCCCAAACCCGCAGTGACCGCTGTTCCACATCCAGAAGATGACAAAAAACCTGCAGGATCCCTGGCAAAAACGGCCTGGAGAAAAATTGCTTCTTGACCCCAAAGTGGTGATTAGCATTTCCCTCTGTGTGTAAGAAAGGGCCACAAGAACTAAGCACTGAGGCAACCCTGCCTGCCCGCCCTCTCATTATCTGCCTAAGTTCACAGAATCAGCAGTGCTGTCAGATGGCCACCTAGCCTCTATTTGAAAACCTCCAAAGAAGGAGAGCCCACTGCCTCGTGAGGAAGCCTCTTCCACTGAGGAACCACTCGAACTGTCAGGAAGTTCTTCCTAATGTTTAGCCAAAAGCTCTTCTGATTTAATTTCAACCTGTTGGTTCTGGTCCGACATTCTGGGGCAACAGAAAACAACTCCACACCATCCTCTAGATGACAGCCCTTCAACAGCCTTTCAAGTACTTGAAGATGATCATATCACCTCTCACTCGTCTCCCCTCCAGGCTAAACATACCCAGCTCCTTCAACCTTTCCTCATAGGACTTGGTCTCCAGACCCCTCACCAGTAGTATAAGTTTATTGTCTTAGTCATAGGCCATAACATAATACATCAGACTATAAAATGGCAATGTAAACAATAAAAAATATCAATATATTCCTATACTCCTTCTACTTTGCATTAAATACTAAACTCATTCTGATTTTCCTTGTTGCTAAGGCAAATAATGCCATTCTGCTAGAGACATAGTGGTCAAGGTCCGAGAGTAAAAATTTGACCAGATCCAGATCGGAGAGTCTATTATGCTGTGGAATAATAGGGATGATGTACTTTAACCCAAGGGCTTCATGCCATGGGCATATCTCTCCTTATATATAATTGAGTTTGAACGTTCTATATGAACATTCCAAATTTCACATCCTTAGTGTTAGGCCGAAAAACCTGCCACTCAGTAACACTGGCTGGGTTGACTCGCTGCTTCGTGCAGAAGATCATCAGGAATTGAACATTTCAATTGAATCGAGGCCAAATGGTCACCTAATCTCTTGGAGGCTTTGAGGTGCAAACTAAAACTAAAACTTAAGCCCCCCAGGGAATCCCAGGGTCGTTCTAAACTTTTTCTCCAATAGGATAGAATTCTGACATTGACACTGGCATTCAATGAGGTAGTTCCCAGTTCAGCCATTAATGCCACTGGAGGACCCCTCACCATTTTCATTGCTCTCCTCTGGACACATTTCAGCTTGTCTATATCCTTCTTAAGTTGTGGTCCCCAAAACTGAACAGAATACTCTAGGTGAGGTTTAACCAGAGCAGAGTAAAGTGGTACCCTCACTTCACGTGATCTGGACACTATACTTCTGTTGATACAGCCCCAAATCACATTTGCCTTTTTAGCAACTGCATCACACTGCTGACTCGTGTTCAGTATATGGTCTACTAAGATCCCTAGATCCTTTTCACACATACTACTGCCAAGACAAGTCTTCCCAACCTTGATTTTTCCTACCTAAGTGCAGAACTTTACATTTATACCCATTAAAATTCATTTTGTTTTAGTCCAGTTTTCCAGCCTGTCAAGACTCTGTCCTGACTCTGTCTTCTACCGTATTTGCTACCCCTCCCAATTTAGTATCATCTGCACATTTAATAAGCATTCCTTATATCCCTTCATCCAAATCATTGATAAAGATGTTGAACAAAACAGGTCCCAGGACAGATCCTTGAGGCACTCCACCTGTCACTCCTCTCCAAGAGGATGAGGAACCATCCACAAGCACTCTTTGGGTGTGATCTGTCAACCAGTTACAGATCCTCCTAACAGTCATATTTTTCAAATTTGTCATTTGACTCCTAACAGTCAAATTTTTCAAATTTGTCCAATTTGTCAACTAGAATATTATGTGGAACCTTATCAGAAGCCTTACTGAAATCAATATTAACTATGTCTACAGCATTCCCCTGATCCATCAAGGTAGTAACTTTCTCAAATATAAATGCTGAATATTTGGGTGCAAACTGCAGCATTAAGGTGATGTGTGATGGTCTCTAATTCATTTCTCTGTAGTAGTTTACTATAAACCAGTATTGTTCTGGGATGAAGCTTAAAAATGGTCTAACTGTGTAACCCTCTTTTCAACCCAATGAATGTGTCAGTTGATTCACAGTAGTTGCTTTTAAGCTGTTCTGAGCTCTGTTGTTGTGGATGGAGAGCAAATTGCTTGTAAATACAAGTAACCAGATTCCTTCCTTCCTTCCTTCCTTCCTTCCTTCCTTCCTTCCTTCCTTCCTTCCT
>NW_015172555.1:191637-210275 GCF_001447785.1 Gekko japonicus
CTCCCTCCCTCCCTCCCTCCCTCCCTCCTGGAAATCCTTGGGCTGACGAGGCTGCAGTAGCCCATGCCAGCAGGGCCATGGCACCCTGAGGCAGTGGGGCCATGGCCTCCCAAGCCCGAGACGATGGGGCCATGGTAGAGATGGAGGGGGGCTGCAAGCAAGGCTGCCCCGGTAAGGGCCCTTCCAGCTGCCTGGAAAGCCACCAACAGAGGTGGGGCTGGTGGGGCCGCAAGCAAGGCCGCCCCAACAGAAGCCGTCCCGATTGAAGCCCTCCCTGCTGCTAAAAAAAGGTGGCCTGCCTCACAGGGACCCACAGAGCCTGCCCTGGCTACCTCAAAGGATGCAGGACGGGACTCCCAAGGCCCTGAAGCAGAAGCCTTCCCATGGCTAGGTTCAGGCTAGGGAATGAGGAAAAGGGGAAAGGAGAACAGAGGCAACTTACAGTGGGCAGGAACCGGAGTGCCAGGGGAGGCGGGAGAAGATGCTGAGCACAACCACACTCCCTCACACCAGGGAAGGCAGGTGGGCACAAGAGACAAGGGGGAGGAGCTAGGGATGAGAATTTACAAGGAGGGCCCAGGAAAGCCAATGGAGGAGAGGAGAAGAGGAGACAGGCCAGAGAGTCCACCACTCAAGCACGGGAAAGGGAAAAGGGGGAGGCACAAACAGAGGGGGGAGGAGGATTGTTTGGTCAGAGGTCCTCTCTCTCCCCCACCTTTCTCTAAATATTCAAGGTGGCTAACAGTGCCAAAATAGGGAAAAAACCCACACACAATAATATATAGGAACCTATATCATCAACAACATTATAAACACAGCAGTAAATTAATCCTTTACGTCCATAAGGTATATCCCTTACACTGTATGCCCTTCCCCAGCATCCTGAACAAAATGTCTTCTGGAAAAGGACCAATTTGTGCCCCTTCCTCAACATAGGCAATGAATTTGCCCTGCCCACCTTCACCAGAAGATTATACCAAATGAGCAGGGTTCCCATCCTCCAGGTGGGGCCTGGAGGACACACAGATTTAGAACTCATCTCCAGAGTAGAAAAATCAGTTCCCCTGGAGAAAATGAAAGTTTCCAAGGAAACGTCCCAATGCACCAATCCCCTCTGATTGAGCTGTCAGCTGTGTGGAGAAAACAAAACAAATTGTCCCTTTAATAGATGCTTAATGGGATGTTATTTACCAGGTAATGTTATATAACTTCATGCCATGAACAGCTTCAACTGCCCATTTCCACACATTAAGCCTTTATTGAAGGGGCATTTTGTCCACCCTGGTTGTTGGCAACTCTAGTCTGGGAAGGCCAATGATGGCCAGGAACAAGCTGGCAGGAGCTCATGTTCCATCTAGCTCACATAAAGCTCACAGTGACAATCACCACAGCTGAGGCAAAGACTGCAGGGGCCACGAGGAAATTCCTCCAGCATTGCTATGGAGGCCATTTTCCAGCCATTTTTTCTCTGGTTCCTGTATTTCTCAAGGGCAGGGGACTGGGGCTGAAGGTTCAAGTTATCCACGGAACCATCAAAGATCTCTGTTTTTCTAGATATCCCAGCATTTCACTTTGTTTCACAGTATTCACAATTCTGTAGCACTTACATTCTAGTTTAATTGTAATACACACACAGAGAGACACCCTTTTCCTAGTAATAGTAAGCTGATGAGACTTCCTGCTCCTCTAACAGAACTGCAGTCTCCATGTTCCCTGATGAGGAACAGTTGTTAACCTATATATACCCACAGTCTTTCCCATGCACCTGTAAGCAGCCTGGCACTCTTATTTGAGGGATTGGCGCAGCTTGGATGGCACAAATTGGGCTGATATGCAATGGTGCCATGGTGGCAGCCTATGGCTGTGGTCACACTGGAGGCTTGCTGCAATCTGGGCATGCTTCTAATTGCACTGGTTTAAAGGGTTGTGGGGCAGACCAATGAGACAGCACCCTGGGACAGTTTCCCTGCACACTCGTCTGGTGGTCAGGTTTTTACATTACTGCAGTGCCTCAACCATGGAGCACACTGCCTAGTCGTTTTTGTTTTAATGCAGGTGGGTGCATGCACATATGCACATATAGGCAACAACTCCAAAAAAAAAAACAAAAAAAAACCAGAGGCGGAAATGGATCTGTGGTTCAGACTTCCCTTTGTAAGTCAACCTTGCTCTGTGATGACAGCACAGATTCCAGAGAGGAAGAGCTACCTGCAGCTGGCCCTCTGCCAGTAATTGAACAACTGGCTGCAGCTGGCTCTGAGCCTGGCGAAGGGCAACAAGAGATCAGGTTACCATCTGAGCAGAAGTCCTAGCCTACAGCTGAAACTGAGCCAACGCCTTGTTGCTCTGAAGCAGTAAACATGCCCACCCAGCCCACCTAGCTCACCCACACCCCTACAATGCCGACACTGTCAGAGAGGTGAGCTGAGTTGCAGGAAAGGAGGAGGAATGCAAGACTCATGGCCCATCTTCAGCTGTCAACTGATGAGATGGATGAGTAGTTTCAGGATGTCTGCCAAGGAAGTCTGTGAAAGCTAGTCTGTGAAAGCCTGATTGTGCCTGAAAGCATTCAAGAGAATCCAAACCATACTCCGAAGCCAGAAGTAGCTTAAATGTCTATGCCTCAGCCAGGTGTCTGCTCTGTCTACCTGGAGCTCTGTGCTGCTGACCTGTTCTTTGAAACTGACCTGTAAATAAACAAATCTTCAGTGTAGCTCATATAAAAATCCTGCCTCAGGGATCTCCATATTCTATTTGTGCAGCACAAATCTTACCTCAGGGCAACAAATCCAAAGCCTATAGACTTGTTGCCTTTAGAATACCCGGCGGTAACTGAGGGGAAGGTTTACAGTTTGAACAAACCTGGTCCTCAGTTGGTAGAACAGGCCTGTCACAGATTGGTGCCATAGCAGTGTGATACAGACAAAAGGTTTCATGAAGTGTTACCCAAAGTGTTGAAATATAAATAAGTACTTAAGAAATTTTGTGAGGTAACAGTTTTGTCAAAATGCCTCCTATGCAAGTAAAAGCAGTTGAGAGGATTGAAGGTGAGTTTGTGGCTACAGAGGGATGGCGGTGAAGCTGAGGAGATGTGAATATTGATCAAGTAGAGATCTGGAAAATAAAGCAAGATATAGAACTAGCCCATTTAGCACAGGCAGAATGAAAATTAGAAAAAAGAAAAAGCACTTGAGACATTAAGATTAAGACAGAAAGTCCAAGAAAGGGAAATGGAATTCAAAGCAGAAAGAGAGTTACAGTTAATCAGAATGGCACAAGAGAGGGAAGAGGGAGAAGCCCAAAGGGAAATATAATTAAAAGAGAGAGAGAAGCCAAAGGCAGCATGAGATAAAATTAAATAAAAATGGAAGAATTATATTAATGCCTGAGTTGGGATATACTAGGCTAGGTGATAAAGCCTAATAAACTGATCAAAAGTAATTGCCAAAATTTCAAAAAGAAGACAACATTAAAGCTTTTTTTGTAAGCTGTAAAAGGATTTGTAAAGATTTCAAGTGGCTGACAATGAAAGAATTATTTATATCTGTTCACAAATATTGGGGGGGGGGTTTAAATGACCCACTCTGAAATGAGGAATGAAGAGTCTCAAGACTGTGATCTCTTAAAAGATAGGGTGAGACAGAGATTCGGATTAATTGCTGAGCAGAGCAGAAAACAATTTATGGAACTTTGGGGGGAAATCAGATGAAAACTATTGTCCGTTGGCCTGTCATTTAGACAGACTGTTTAATTGTTGGTCGACTGGCAGTGGGGCCAAAACTAGAGATCAGGTAGTGAATTTATTAACGATGGAGCAGTTTTACAGGGTCATACCCAGAAAGTATATGGGACAAAAAGCCAGAGAACACAGTGAGAGCAGCTGCCATTATTTGGAGGGAACATATATTTCACTTCAGGGAATCAAAAGAAATGAACTCAACTCCATCTGGAAAAGAATTTACCTCAGAAAACCAACCCTGCAAAGAAAACTCCTCACACTAAGAGAGAACCTGAGGAACTGAGGTGTTTTAATTGTATAGAAATGGGATACTTAAGATACAATTGGCCCAAGTTAGTAAAGAAAAATGTCAGGACCCGTGAGGCAACTAAATGTAGTTACACAAGTGGAGGCAGTTCAAAACACCCAGGGGACAGAGACAGCAATGCCCCCTGAACTAGAAGCCTCTCTCATGTACCTAGTATGTAGAAGGTGCCCAACGGGATTACAAATAATGGGTGGAACCAGTTGAAGTGAATAATATCTAAGTCTTTGGCTGGAGAGATTTGGGAGCTGAAGTGACCCCAATAAAGCCAGAACTAGTGAGGCCTGAGCAGTACTTACCTGGAAAGGGAATGGCTATAAAGGGACTGGGAGGGCCTCGTTTTAGTGTGCCCTTAGCTAACATACAGATCATATACAAAGACTGCTCAGGAAATTGGGAGTTGGGGTGTGTGGGGACAAATTGCCCCACAGAGCTCACCGTCTAAACTTCTGATAGAGGGCGGGGCTTCTTCTCTCCTTTTTAAAAAAAGAGGTGCCGGAACTTTCAAGAGGGAAATGAAGTTTTCAGTCTGTATACTGAAAACTCATGAACTTTTAAACATTTTAAAAAGAATTTTGTTGAAGAGGTTCCAGAGCTCTGTTCCGGCATGTTACCCCAGAAGAAAAGCCCTGGATAGAGGACACAACAAGGGGGAAGCAGAGAAGGAGAAGTGACAGAGGATGAATATGAGTAAATGGACTCACACAGGTTTAGTTTTGATAGTTTAAACCAAAGGAAGAGGTGGGTTTTGGAGGAAGACAGTGTTGCCAGCCATGACTGTGTGTGAGAGGGAGTTCTGGGCAAAATGAGCAGCAAGGGAGAAGGGTCAGATACACCAGAGATCTTCAAGCAGCTGAAGGCCCTATGGGTGAAGAAGTGAAGGTCATAGGCAGAGGTCATTTTGTAGAAAAAGAGGTGCAGGAGCTCATTAGCATAACTCATTTGCATACGCCACACCCCCTGACATCACCGGAAGTGTGTCAGAAGGCAACACTCACCGCTCAGGCTCCACTGGACGGTTTTGGATTGCTAGCTATTGGGGGGGGGGAACGTGCAGATCTGTCCTCGCAGAGGAGGGAGAGCTTGTACCTGAATAAAACTTGGTCTTAAAGGTGCTCCTGGACTGTTTTGGAGGGGGGGACGGGGTGAGCTCTGCAACTTACCTGGCTGCTTCTTGCTCTGACTGAGGGCTGCTGGGAGCAGGGGGTGGGGCTTGTTGCATGTGCCCACCCCCTGGGCTCTTTACTGCTGGAGCTCCGCTCCTGTGTGCTCCTGCAGGAAATGACCCCTGGTCATAGGCAGGCATATCCCTGCAGTCGAGCACTGACTGCGCTGCCGGGCCACTGCAGTTTCACAGGCTGGCTTTCAGTTTCCATTGTGAAGAACACTGTGTCTTCAGTTGTCCTTGCATCCAGCCCAATATGCTTAATTACCAGTGGTGGAACATATCCTGAGTTCTGTGAGCAGATCAAAGGTCAAAGAAAGGGGACTTCCCCCTCCCACTGCAGCACACCGAGCCCCCATGGGGAGACCCACAATAAAGTTCCCCTCCTCCATCACTGGAAGTCCCCTTCTGCTGGCCTCAGTGCCTTTGTGTTGGCAGAAGAGCCCCTCTGGCGTCTGCCCAGGATTGCTATCTCAAATGCGCCATTTCAAAGGGTACAAAACAAGCACCTTTGGGGGCTCCCTTCGTGCCACTGGGTTTTCAGGCCAACCAATCCCTTCTCACTCTCCCTTCCATGTGTGTGGGCAGCTGAATCCATGAGGCCAAGGCTGGTTTTAAAGGACAAATAACAACCTCTTGTTAAACTGCATTAATAAAACACACACAAAAAATTAATATTTGTTCTTAAGCAAAACCATTTTTTGAGCCAGAGGTAAGGTTTTATTGGGCAAGAAATTAACTCGTGAAAGTGGAGCTTTTATAAATGGAAACACTGAGAAAATGCAGACATGCTCAGAGCAGGTGCTGGAGGTATAATAGAGGCGGAGGAGAGAGATCTGTTGCTGTCCAAACCACCCACGCCGCTCAAGGCTGCCCCCCCATTTCTTTTATGAATGCCTTTTTTTGTGGGGGGGTGGGTGTCTGCACTCACATCTGAATAGCTGGGCTGTAAAATTATGCTCTGGGCTGCGATTAGGACAAGAAAGAAGTTGTACCCCTCCGGGGTTAGAGTTAGGGTTAGCAATCGAGCATTTAACAGCCATAGGATTATTTTCCAAAACCTTTCCTTCCATGGGAACAAGAAACAAAATCTGAATAATAAAATCTAATGGTTTATTATTAAACAACAGGAACGGAGCACAGGGCCCTTCGCTCTCAGAAAATATCAGAGAGCTGCTTTACTTGGAGATAATTTCTTGATTGAAATAACTGTCTGTTTCATTTAAACTTGTGTCACAAAAAGAAGAAGAAGAAGAAGAAAGGAACCCACTGGGGGGAAAAGTTATACCCAGGCAGCAAACCTTCATCCTTCCAGTTTTGTGAAGTGGCCCTTATTTTATCCCCCAGAGAAAAAGCAGAGCAGGGTGGTAGAATTCTGACAGTCAACTCCCTCACATGCCCCTTTCCCCTCCAGCACCTCAGAGGAAGACCTTGGGTTAAAGTTACACACAGGGAGGGTTTTTTTTTTTAAGGGTCCTCCATCTAGGGTTGCCAGATCTGGGTTAAGAAATTCCCGGAGGTTTGGGGGGTGGAGCCTGAGGAGAGTGGGTTTAGAGGAAAGGAGAGACCTCAGGGGGATATACTGCCGTAGAGTCCACCTTCCAAGGCAGTCATTTTCACCAGGGGAACTGATCTCTGTCAGCTGGTGACCAAGTGTGATTCCAGGAGATCTCCAGCCACCACCTGGAATGTGGCAACCCTACCTCCAACTTCCATCTGAGAATGTATGATTCAGAAGTCTGCCATCTTGTTCTGCCTTGTGTAATGAATGGCTCTTGGAGAAACTGCTGGATGTGGAGGGCTGGGTGCCACCTCCCTGTGCGGTGTGGATTTGCTTGCCTTTCCTTGTATGGCGCAGGCTTCTCACGCTGAACCCACAGGCAAGAGCCTGAAGGGACTGGGGAGGGGCAGCATCTGCACTGGCTGCATCCTCCTCTCACCCCGGAGACCACGTAGAGCAAGAAATGAAATATGTCAGGCCCTGGAGAACTTTAGATTTCTTGTGTGACTTCAGGACACCCCTGAATAGCAGATCAGACCACACTGGGAGCACTTCCCAATGAAAAGGTTATTGTGCAAAAACCAGGGGGGACGTTATCTTGGGCAAAATAAAGCATGGTAGTCCGATCACACTAAGCGTCTTCGCGCTTAGGCTGTTAGCTGGTGATCACACGGCGATGCTGAAGCGTGGCAAAGAAGCAAAGTGGCAAGCGGTTCACATTTGTGCGCATACGCAGTTCCGCGGAGCAGCACTGCTTTCAGTTACGTGTTTGTGCGCATGCGCTTATGAAAAACATCCGGTTTGCAATGGGACCTGGATGGGCGCCGGATGCCATGGGATACTAGCGCTCCCGCGATCAGATGCCCACCCCTGCCCCGCATTTTCCGGATACTAGTGCACTTTCCGAGGTACTTTTTTATTGCACATCTTCAGTGGGACGCCACGGGTTAGCCACGGTGTCAGGATCCACAGCAAAACAACGAAGTACATGCTTCCAGAAAGGTTTTACTTTTATTGAAAAGCCATAGATGCATTAACAGGAACGCTGTTAGGAATGGCGGACTACCTATGCGCATAATAGGATATAGGGCATTCATATGTGCCCCCCCAAGCAATACCCAATTAGGTGGACTCCCGTGCGCGGGAGATGGCAAGGTTGTCTAATGGGCGTGGAGCTGGGAACAAAGAAGCTCCCACGGAAGGTAGACACCACAACTCCTCCAGTAACTCTTTACAGATAAGCGTTGCAGCTGTGAAGCAATTAAGCGCATGGGAAGGAATGCAAAGCAATTAAAAAGCCTCTCCACACTCATGGCAGCTTAGCTGACACACGGGTGCGCTATGCTTCACAGATGTTGCGGTGTGATCGCGCCCCGAAAATCCACCTGACATTTGTGCCTTTAGCGCGGCAAATCCTCCGTGTGACTAGGAGTGGCTTTAGCTCAGAAGCGGATCTCCTAAGAATACCTGCGCTGGGCATAAGCCCCGCTGAATAGACCAGAGTAGGAGACTTGCTTAGGTTTGTTCTTACTTTGAGGAGTGAGGCTCTGAACACTTCAGCGGAACTGGTTGGGTTCTACCTTAAAGTAGGTTTGTACCACCAGGATGCTTGGGAAGGAACCAAAGGATGGAATTACCTCTCTTCGTTTCAGTGCTGATTTATACCTTTGGCCGAATGAAATCATAGAGGGAGCTGGCAGCAGCCGAAGCTGCTCAACTTCAGAGGGTATGCTACTATTTTTTTGGATACTTCCCCATTACACCTATGTGAATAGAAACAAAAAACTCACTGCATGAAATAACTCGTACATCAAAGAGGCACAATGATCATAATCCTCTTCCCAATGTGCTAGTTTACAACATGCAGGGAGCTTTCCATATTAAAACATGCAACACCCCATCTGCGCAATGTGTATATTGGCTCTCAGTAAGAACAAGCTTAATAAAGCAAGAGAAAGACCGACTTTGTGAATGTCCTGCCCCCACCCACACCTGCCCCTCCCAATCCCAGTCAGGCATCCAGTAATTTTATATGACGTGCTTCAATACCAAGTGAGCCCCACCGTGGTAGATTAAAGGCGGAGCTCCGTTTTCCCCTTGTGCTTTTCACACCTTTTATGAGGTCAGCAGATTCCAACCAAAATCACCTCCCACAGACTATGTCCTCAGTTCCTATAGGCTCCTTGGTGGTTTGTGCAGCAGCACACCTCAGAGCCAAGGTTGCCCTCAGCAACTTTTGCTCTGCCTCTCTTGTAGACTAGCTGTGTGCTAGGTGTAGACTAGCCCCCCTCATGGCTGATGGATGTTTCCAAAATACGCTTACTATGAATATGATGACAAGTCTACCTTCCCATAGGCCAACAAAATGGCACCAACATGGCGAGGGCAAGCAGGAGCGGCATTGGTTGCCATTGGCTCTGATCCAGCATTTGTGTAATCCTTGATCAGGGACCATCTTGTGACTTGCTCAGTCTTCTTCATGCCCCTGGTATAAAAGGAGTGGAGGGGCAAGGGAGAATCACAGCAACACAACATTGCTGTTGAGAACTGGGACAGCCCCTCGGATTCCCTTGTGTCAAGAAGTCCTCCTTCCCATTTTGCTCTTCTCATGGCTCTTGCCAACTCGCAGGCCCTTCACTCAGAGCGAAGAGATGTGTTTTTGTTTCCCCTCCCCTCCCCTCCCCCCTGCCAATGTCCCTATTAATTGGTTTCAAATGTTGGCAGGCCCATGAAACACTGCCTCACGAGTCTGGCTCCTTCTATGATTTTTTTTATTAAAATTCAGTTTGTGCCTAAGGCACATGAGATTTATGGCTGAAACTAATAGATTGATTCTTACTAAGACATAAATCCGCTAACAGTTTATGGAGGCTTGCGGATGTTAGGCAGTCGGTGAAAGTCACTGTGATCAGCCCGCTGAAGAGCAGCGTGTGGCATCTCGCAGCAAAGCCACGACACTGAATAAATCACATGTGGCTTTTGGAACGGAGGGAGAGCTTCTCCTTTGCATATCTTTGCCCTTTCTAGATTTCCCTCTGCAAAATGGTCACATTGGAGTTGTTTGGTGTCACCAGGCAATGGTATTCTCTATACAGTTCCATGCATTACATATATTTATTTATTTTATTTATTTATTACTTTAGATTTGTATCCCACCTTGCCAAGACAAGCTCTCATCACAATTCTACACACACCCCTCACTCACTGGTTTCCAGTTCCCAACCCTCCATCTCCCTAGCAAAGCCCATTCGGCACTTATTGTGCCACCGGGCTTTTAAAATTTTTTGCTACATCAGACTAACATAGCTATCCCTCTGCAGTTTTGCACTTAGCCATCCTAGACAGAAGTGAACTCACTCACACTACATAGGTAAACAGAAAACTTGCCCGACGTGTGCTGGGTCATGGGTGCATGACCAGACATTCATCAGGGGAATTCACGTTAAAAAGTGCTTGTGCTTTCAGTGTTGCAAGGGGGGGAGGAGCTTCCAGTTTTCCTCCCGCTCCACTGTCACCATCAAAAAGGGTGTCAGAGAGGTGAAAAGCACCCCTCCCCCACTGCCCTTCCCACTGGGGAAAGCAGGATGGGAGGGAAGCCCCTTCTCTCTCCTTGCAGCACCAAGCAAACAAGAACTTTCAGAGCTGAGTTCCCTTGATGCATGTCGGACTGCAAGTTTGGTTGTGTACCCAGCACATGTTGAGAATATCATGTCTCTGGGCCTTCAGTCCGTTTGATGCCAGGCGAGAGCTGCCCCTCCAAACTGAAATTCCAAGGCGGCTAATTGAGTCTGCACTCTACACCAGCCTTAAGAAGGATCTTGTAATTAACTGCACTTCCTCCTACTGATTTTCTTGCCTAATTAGACATATTTTATCTAAAATTAACTCATGCGTTCTGGGAAATTAACTCTTATTATGAGTCGAAAAGCTATTTACATATTTCAGCTCAGTGGGCTTTTGCTGTGAAAAAAGCCAAAAATTGGATTTATTTTTTAATGCTGTCCATTTCATCCTGCTTGAAATGCTTTCAGTTTGTCTCAAACACATGATTCAAGTGTTCGCAGCTGGAGGGACATTCAAATGAGATCCGTTCATGTGTTATTTTCTTTCAGTAAGTTATCTCTGGTTCCCCACGGGTAGCTGACATGGGCTAGAATCCCCTGCTGCCCTTTTTTTAAAAAAAGACTTACAATTAAAGAATCTACTCAAGTCATCTTCAGGGCTGGTTCTCTGGCTAAGCCACCCAAACAATTGTTTGGAGCAGCACAGTGAAAAGAAAGCATGGCTGGCTTCACAGCCGCGTTCACGTTTTACTTCTTCAGATAGCTGGTACTCTTTAGCTGTGAAATGAAATAAAGTTTCAACAATTCTCCTTCAACTAGTTCTCCATTCACTCCACTGGCAGGTTCTCTTTCTGCCGATTAGGCTTCTACAATAGTCCTGTTGAATTGTTGAAACTTTATAGCTGCTGCTCATATGAGACGTAGAACCTTTGCTCTCCTGAAGTTTGTCTTTATACAAAGGATTTGTGGACTTTACTTGAGTTATCCCTTTGAATCAAGTACTTTTTGATCCTAGCTCTTTAAGAATATATAAGGGTTTGTTGAACTTTAACAAAGATTTAGAACTGTTTGAATTGTTTTGCACAATATAATATTTCTGCGTTTGTTCGTTATTCATTCACGGAGTGTCTTTATATTGATACAATCTCCTCCCGTGAACTCTCATTTTGATATACAACCTCCAGGTGGTGGCTGAAGATCTCCTGGGATTACAGGAGACCCAGGCCCGTAGCCAGGATTTTGTGATGTGTGGGGCAAATTTTTTTGCTGGTGGGGCTGGTGGGGCTGAAGTTCTCTGTGCAGAAAGAAAAGCCATTTAGCCAACGGAAAGCTGTTACCAGGATAGATCTCTAAATTGCAAGCTGTCAACCACTTTAGATAACAGTTCTCAGCTGCTGCAAGTTAATCACTTCTGCCAGCCTAAGCAACCATTCTGATAGTGAGCCGGCAGGTGGGGCTGAGGACTTCTATAGTCGAGAAAGCTAACACTTAGGCAGAAAAAACTCTCTTAAAGGAGACCAGTTTCTTGACACAGAGTTAGAAGGGATCCTAGAGGTCACCTACTCCAACCCCCTTGGCTCAGTGCGGGAATTAAGTCAACTACAGCACCCCACTCTGCTTAAAGGAGCACACACCATTTAAAATGTTTTAAAATGATTGGAAAAAAGCATTTACAGGTGAAATTCTTGTGGGGCTGTGCCTTTAAGAAAGGGAGTGGAGCCTCCCCAAAAGCCCCACCGTAGCTATGGACCTGAACTGACCCGGCAACAAAGATCAGTTCACCAGGAGAAAAACAGCCACTTTGTAAGGTGGACTCTATGGCATGATACCCCATTCAAGTCCCTCCCCTCCCCCAAACCCACCCTCCCCAGCCCCCCCCAATCTCCAGCTATTTCCCAACCCAGAGAGGGCGACTCTGTCTCTGAGGCCTCTGGCACGGCCAGTCAGTCCACACTGAGGGACCTGGCTTGGCACCAGTCAAAGGGCAGGAGGGACTCAGGAGGTGTATTTTGACATCTGTATTTGTATTTTGTATTTTGACATCTGTAAGCCACCTTGAGCTAGTTTGTACCGGCAAGGCGGGGTATAAATTGGAAGTAAATAAATAAATTGATTGCAGGTAGGGTTGCCAGCTCCAGTTTGGGAAATTCCTGGAGATTTGGGGGTGAAGTTTGGGGGCAGGCAGGAATGGGGGAGGGGAGGAACAGAATACCATGGATCCCACACTCCAAATCACCTGGAGAACAGTGGTCATTACAGGAAATCTCCAGGCCACATGTGGAGAATGGCAACTGTACTTGACGATAATACAAACTATCTTGCTCTAGCCCAGGTAATTTTAGCAGGGAATTAATTATGTTCCCATAACTGTGATTCGTGCCTATCAGAATGCAGTCTTTGCCTCAAGGCCTCACACTTGGTAGAAGAGCTCAAATTCATAATTAAGGTTTCCCATAAAACATACTTTGATCTGGATTTTTTGTTTATTTAAAATGTTTACACCCTGCTCCACCTGACCTGAGGGCCGGAGGCAACTTATATATTTTTGTACATTAAAGCTATTAAGACTGGTGGTGCTTTATGGAGTCTGAAGGAGTTGTGCTTGTATAGAGCATCAGCAATGCAGGCAGCTATTAAATGGCGCCGCAATGCCTGCAAAAAATAGACGCCCCAAATGTTATGGAGTGGAAGTCCTTCCAAGGTGAAGGAAATGCCTTTCTTGGCGGGCTTTGCTTGTTCTATGCAGGGGAGCGCCTCTTGTCAAATCTGTTCTAATCACCCTAGCAAACACGGCCATGGGAAAGCTGAGGTTTCCCTTCATAGAAGAAACTGGAGCAAAGGGAAACTATGGTGTGCAAAAACAGAAGGCTCGCCCATGGTATGGGAGCATGGCATCTGGAGACAGTGAGTCCACCGTGCCAAACGGTGTGATGATGCTGTTGGAGTGAGCAACTCAGCACGCTTGGACATTGGGAGTGGTGGTGGTGGTCCTATATCACTCTAAGCATGTATAAGTGTTACCTCCTTGAACAGGATGCCTCCCTTTGTCTTAACCTGGGAGATGCCCTCCTACCCCTCCTCTCTCTCTGACTGATTTCACACAAGAGCTGCGCCGTGGTTGCGCCTCCCTTTGCCCTGCTTCTATTGGTCAATTTCCCACTCGAAGCCGCGCGGCTGCATTTTGACCTGTGGCTTCGCCCGATTTTCCCCACGGTTTCGTGATCCTGTTTTTTGAGGATCACAAAACCGCAGGGAAAATCGGGCCAAGCTGTGGGTCAAAATGCCGATAAGCCTGAGAATTTCAGATACTGGCCCCGGTCACACGAGCGGGAAAATCCGCACTGGAAGGGAGGCATTTTAGAGGCGGAGCTAAAAGAAGCGCGGGAGCACGATCTTATGGTCCCCCACAGCTCTGTCCTCAGGCCATCGGCAGCCGATCACACCAGGGAGGCAACAGCATAGTCCCAGCGAGGCAACATGGCAGTACTGCGTTACTGTGCATGTGCGGGTCGTGGATGGCTGCTGGATGCCATGGGCTACTGGCGCGTCTCCGATCAGACGTCTGCCCCTGCCGCGCATTTACCGGAAGCTACTACCTTTTCCCCAGTGCATTTTAAACCCGCTTCTTTGGGCCGATGGTACGGGTTGGAGACGGGTGCGCTACGCTTCCCAGATGTTGTGGTATGATAGTGCCCATTTGATGCGCCCTCAATCCATCCCTTTCATGGGGCAAATCCTCCGTGTGACCAGGACCACTATGGATTGCCCTCTGTAACTGGAGATCATCAGCTAAGGACAACACTGCCATTCCAGTCCTGACATGTGGTCTGAAGCCAGATTGAAATGGGTCAAGAGAGGAGATATTTCACCCAGAAACTCTTACTTTATGTTAGCTAACTCAGCTCAGCAAACTGTTTAGCTCTCACATCTTAACTGTGATTCAACTAATGAACCAAATTTACTCACCATCTCTTGGAAAACCACTGCTGTCCCTAGTAACTAGCAGCCCCTGATTCTAGAAAAACCTGGTTCTTGGTCTGGAAGTTATCATCACACACAGTATTTACAGGCAGACAGGCAGGCAGGAGAAATGAGAGAGGTATCAAAATGATATAAATGCACACTTTAAAATAAAATGTAATTTGTGTGTTGTTTTGTGCATTCTGGTTACCACCCTAACACAGAATGGCAGAAGGTATGAGCAAAGAGTACATTATCTACCCAATATAGATTCAGGTGGGTCGCCCTGTTGGTCCAAAACAACAGAAAAAAAATTGAGTCCAGTGGTACCTTTAAGACCAACAAAGTTTAAGTAAATGCACACAAAAGCTTATGCCCAGAATTAAACTTTGTTTGTCTTAAAGGTGCCGCTGAACCTAACTGAACCTATCCAAACTGGAATCCAATATGAAATATTTCATGTATTAAATTCGAAAATAATAAAAGTTATATATTTCAGAATAATGTATGAAGCAATTTTATTCAGAAGATTCCAGGGTATCCCCTTTGCCAATAGATTTTGCCCTTGTACATATGAAACTATTGAAAAAGTATACCACGTGCTGTTTGAATGTCGTTATTATTCTGGTATTAGGCAATGTATTTTATCACCAATCTTGGGTAGTGTTTCAGACTTTCCTAGACCGAATAAACTATTATTTCTTTTAAATAGCACAAAGGAAAATATAACTGAACTTGTGGCAAAGTTTTTACAGGCTGCTGCTTCTATACGTAGTAAAATTCTGTAAGTGCTAAATGCAGGGTATCTTTTAACAGAAATTGTATTTTATGTAGAATCTGAATTTTATTTCCCAGATACTATGTTTTTATCTCTGTGAAATGCCAATAAAGGAATTGCTGTGTGTGTGTGTATGAAGCATATCCTTATAGGTAATATATAGGCTTAGAAATGAATATTTTAATGGTTAGATTAGTATTTTTAAAATAAGTATCTACAATGCAATTGAAAATATTGAATTAATTTAAATAAACATTTTTTTCTTAGATAACATTTGAAATGCTGGCAAATGAGCTTGTCTTCAGTATCAGAGATACAAAATTGGATATAAAATACAACCACCTGGAATAATATTTTTATCAACAGATGAGTCACAACTTGAAGAAATTTGGAATGTTTCCTAGACTGCATAATAGTTTTCCTGCCCCCTTTTGATGTATCCCTAAATGTACATAAACACACACTCTGATATAATTTGTGGACTAAGAACTAAACAATGAACTAGCCCCTGTTTCTCTAGTAGTTGTATGCTATCTCCCTGCTCACTTTCTTCCAGACCAGCTTCAGCTTTTTCTGCAAGTAGGTATCACTGATGGAACTTACTGGTGGCAACTGGAGATCCTGAAAACTAAATCCCATTTCTTATGGCAACCCCAGAAAGGGGCTTTCAAGGGAAGGGAGAAGCAGAGGTGGTTTGCCTTTGCCTTCCTCTGCAGAGTCCTCCTTGGTGGTCTCCCTTCCAAGTACTGGCCCTGCTGATTTTCTGAGGTCTGACGAGATCTGACAGCTATACCACGCTGCCTTCCCTCCCTCAGTGCCACCTGCCCATTATATTTCTGTTCTGATTTCCATAATTTGACAGCCAGCGGAGAGCAATCAAGAAATGAGATCTGGGAGTGAAACTGTAGAACACAATCCATCAGCAAGTCCTCAGCCTCCCGGTGGGACCTGGGGGGATCTCCTGGAATTGCAGCTCATCTCCAGACTACAGAGATCAGTTCCTCCAGATAGAATGGATGCTTTGGAGGGTGGACCCTCTTGCACGGAGCCCCACTGAGGTCCCTGCCCTCCCCAGGCTCCACCGCCAAACCTCCGGGAGTTTCCCAGCCTGGATCTGGCAACCCTAAAATGCATTTTAATGGTGCTTGCAAAGGAAAGTCACAGTGACAGCGAGGCCACCTTGTTCTACAGGTGTGCTGTGAAGGATTTCCCACACAGCATTCCCCCCCCCAGTAGACTTGGGGGTGGTGCCTGGGGAGGACAGGGGCCTCAGTGGGGTACAACACCATAGAGTCCCCCCTCAAAAACATCCATTTTCTCCGGGGGAACTGATGTCTGTAATCTGAAGATGGGCTGTAATTCCAAGAGATCCCCAGGTCCCACCTGGAGGCTGGCATCCCTAGATAGATCTAAGGTTCCAATTTACGGGGCCAGCAGCCTTTTCTAGAGACAGCGCCTGGTGGCATTTTGTTCCCAGTTTACTGTTAGGCACATAATTCAGACCATCCGCAGAATGCCCCGGGCCACAGAACATCCGCAAACAGCAAGAATCACAAAACTTTATAGCACTGATTACAAAATGCTGCCGGCCCGTTCCAGATAGTTTATGGGTGCACATACCTTTGGAAAGCCTTTCCAGTAGCTGTCTACTTCAGAGCTCGTCTATAAATAGGACCCACGTATTTGCAGAGGGTGCCTTTCCCCAGACTTAAGGGACAGATCCTTCCCCTCACATAATGTCTTCAGTGTTGTGGGCCAGATGCTGATACAGTTGCCAGTATTGAAGTGGTGTAATGTGTCCTGATTTGTGGCTGTGTACAGGAAGCACAGGCTGCGGTGGCTCAGAGGTTAAGATCCTGAGCTGCAGACTGGAAGGTCTGTTGCTCAGCAGTTCGAGACCCGAGTGCTGCGTGATGGGGTCAGCTCCCGTCTCTGGCCCCAGCTCCTGCCAACCTAGCCGTTCGAAAGCAAGAAATTGCAAGTAGATAAATAGGTACCACTTTGGTGGGAAGGTAACAGCATTCCGTGCGCCTCGGCATTTAGTCACGCCAGCCACATGATGGCGGAGAAGTCTTTGGTCAGCGCCGGCTCTTCGGCTTGAAAACGGAGATGAGCACCACCCCCTAGAGTTGGATTTGACTGGCTTTTGAGCAAGGGAAACCTTTACCTTTACCTTTTTACAGGAAGCACTTCCCATTTCATACCTCTCAAAGTGAAAAGATAAAGCCCACTTATTCCCCTTGCTCTCCCTCCAATTTGATTATTTGAAACTTGTCTTAGAGTTGCAAACTCTGGCTTGGGAAATTGCTGGAGATTTAGGGGCGGGGCCTGGGGCAGGTGGGGTTGGGAAAGGGAGGGACCTCCCCCTCCAAAGCAGCCTTTTTCTCTGGGGGAACTGATCACTGTAGTCTGGAGACAGTTGTAATTCCAGGAGATCTCTGGGCCCCACCTGGAGGTTGGCAACCTGGTGTCGCCATGCCTGGTTTTCCAAGGCACCTGGATCCCTGCACCTCTCTGCATCCTGCCTTCTGTCCTGCAAATGAATGGCCCAAGAAAGTCTTTCCGCAGGTCCACCCGTGAACCACAGATTCCTCGCACGGCACGACAGGTTTTCACTCTCTCACGGCTACCGTTCCTTCCTCAGGGTAGGGTTGCCATTCCCCCAGTGGGGCCAGGGGATCCCCCTATTTCAGGGGCCCAATCCATCGCAGCCCAGCTGGCCGGCAGGGGAAGCCCCACCCAGGAGTGATGTCATCAAGTTTCCAATGTCAGGGGTGACACTAGGTTTTGGGCAAAAATCTATGGTTTTGTGCCCCCCCGCAAAAAAAACAGAGTTTTGCCCAAAACCTAGAGCATCACCCCCAACCAGGGGTCATTTCGTAGAAAAAGAGGTGCAGGAGCTCATTAGCATAGCTCATTTGCATATGCCACACCCCCTGACATCACCGGAAGTGTGTCAGAACTGAAGGCAACACCCACCACTCAGGCTCCACTGGACTGTTTTGGATTGCTAGCTATGGGGGGGAGAACGTGAAGATCTGTCCTCGCAGAGGAGGGAGAGCTTGTACCTGAATAAAACTTGGTCTTAAAGGTGCCACTGGACTGTTTTGGGACAGGGGGCCGGGGGGGGGGGGGCTCTACAGCTTCCCTGGCTGCTTCTTGCTCTGATTGAGGGCTGCTGGGAGCAGGGGGTGGGGCTTGTTGTATGTGCCCGCCCCCTGGGCTCTTTACTGCCAGAGCTCCGCTCCTGTGCGCTCCTGCAGGAAATGACCCCTGCCCCCAACATTGGAAACACAATGATGTCACTTTTGGGTGACATCACGCCAAAAGACCTACAGGAAGGATCGGGAGTCGTCCCTGCCCCCGTGCTGACAGCCAAGCAGGACCTGCCAACCCTATCTCATGATACCGGCCTTCTAGCCCCATTCCCTCCCTCCCTGTCCATGACTTCCATCTTCCTCAGCTTGCTGTTGTTCAGTCGCACAGTCGAGTCCGACTCTTTGCGACCCCATGGACCAGATCCCGCCAGGCCTTCCTGTCTTCCGCCGTCCTCTGAAGTTGGCTCAATGTCATGTTCGTTGCATCGATAACACTGTCTAACCATCTCATCCTTTGCCGTCCCCGTCTT
>NW_015172555.1:210684-210813 GCF_001447785.1 Gekko japonicus
TCAAAGGTGCTCCTTCAACTCAGACTCGGCCCACAGCATAGTTACGCTGGAACAAATCGAGCAGAGTCCATGGGTCTTGCTTCCTTGACTCTCCCTCTGGCCCAGGAGGTTCCCTTTTTAGGGGTCAGG
>NW_015172555.1:213430-213588 GCF_001447785.1 Gekko japonicus
CTCCTGGAATTGCAGCTCATCTCCAGACTACAGAGATCAGTTCCTCCAGATAGAATGGATGCTTTGGAGGGTGGACCCTCTTGCACGGAGCCCCACTGAGGTCCCTGCCCTCCCCAGGCTCCACCGCCAAACCTCCGGGAGGTTCCCAGCCTGGATCT
>NW_015172555.1:213714-223509 GCF_001447785.1 Gekko japonicus
GTTCTACAGGTGTGCTGTGAAGGATTTCCCACACAGCATTCCCCCCCCCAGTAGATTTGGGGGTGGTGCCTGGGGAGGACAGGGGCCTCAGTGGGGTACAACACCATAGAGTCCCCCCTCAAATAATTCCAAGAGATCCCCAGGTCCCACCTGGAGGCTGGCATCCCTAGATAGATCTAAGGTTCCAATTTACGGGGCCAGCAGCCTTTTCTAGAGACAGCGCCTGGTGGCATTTTGTTCCCAGTTTACTGTTAGGCACATAATTCAGACCATCCGCAGAATGCCCCGGGCCACAGAACATCCGCAAACAGCAAGAATCACAAAACTTTATAGCACTGATTACAAAATGCTGCCGGCCTGTTCCAGATAGTTTATGGGTGCACATACCTTTGGAAAGCCTTTCCAGTAGCTGTCTACTTCAGAGCTCGTCTATAAATAGGACCCACGTATTTGCAGAGGGTGCCTTTCCCCAGACTTAAGGACTTAAGGGACAGATCCTTCCCCTCACATAATGTCTTCAGTGTTGTGGGCCAGATGCTGATACAGTTGCCAGTATTGAAGTGGTGTAATGTGTCCTGATTTGTGGCTGTGTACAGGAAGCACAGGCTGCGGTGGCTCAGAGGTTAAGATCCTGAGCTGCAGACTGGAAGGTCTGTTGCTCAGCAGTTCGAGACCCGAGTGCTGCGTGATGGGGTCAGCTCCCGTCTCTGGCCCCAGCTCCTGCCAACCTAGCCGTTCGAAAGCAAGAAATTGCAAGTAGATAAATAGGTACCACTTTGGTGGGAAGGTAACAGCATTCCGTGCGCCTCGGCATTTAGTCACGCCAGCCACATGATGGCGGAGAAGTCTTTGGTCAGCGCCGGCTCTTCGGCTTGAAAACGGAGATGAGCACCACCCCCTAGAGTTGGATTTGACTGGCTTTTGAGCAAGGGAAACCTTTACCTTTACCTTTTTACAGGAAGCACTTCCCATTTCATACCTCTCAAAGTGAAAAGATAAAGCCCACTTATTCCCCTTGCTCTCCCTCCAATTTGATTATTTGAAACTTGTCTTAGAGTTGCAAACTCTGGCTTGGGAAATTGCTGGAGATTTAGGGGCGGGGCCTGGGGCAGGTGGGGTTGGGAAAGGGAGGGACCTCCCCCTCCAAAGCAGCCTTTTTCTCTGGGGGAACTGATCACTGTAGTCTGGAGACAGTTGTAATTCCAGGAGATCTCTGCCCCCCACCTGGAGGTTGGCAACCTGAAGCTTGTTCCTTACAGCCAGTTGGTTTCGTTCCGGGGGGGGGGGTTAAAAAGGGGTCACCTGGGAACTGAATGTGCTGGAACCATCTTAGGTGATAGATTTTGGGGAGCTGAATATAAACTTTGGTATTAATATGTTATCATTTTGCCAGAAATAGCCACTGTTGATATGTATAAGGAGAGAAATGTATGGCAACGGTTGTCAGGACTAGAATCTTAGACCCTGAGATTTACTGAACATAGGGTACAAAAACTGGCTGACTGAAGGAGCCTGCTGGTGTGATATAGAAAGCTAGAAGTGCAAGGATGCAGTCTGGGGGTGGCACCTTGTGGATCGGGGGGCACAGGTTGGGTATGCCTGATGGAAACTGGCGGATGTGTGAACAGAGCTTATTGCACAAGCTGGCATTAAGTCAAGCGCATAAGCAGACAGACGTAACCTGGCTCTTGATTCTAAGATCTCAATCCTCCTCCAGGAGACTTTGAGAAGAAGGCTAGACTCCCGACACTTCACATCAAAGTGAATATTTGCTAGCAACATCCTATTTAGACAACTATAACCCATGTGTCATTGCTCTTGAAGGTTGCTTGGAACCTCAGCTGGCTCAAACTGTGGCAGACAGATTGATTTCTGGTGTTGGCTACAGAGGCACATGGTTACCAATCTGCTTTCAGGCTAAATTCATTTGCCGCAGTGTTATTTTTAAGCGCTTTATGGTCTTGGTTGGGGATACAATCATGGTCTGCCACTCATCACGGTCTGCCACCGATACAGTCTTGTGGTCCCGACTGATACCAAGTTGATGGTCCCCATCAGGCTTTTGCAGCAGTTTCCCCGGGCTGTGGAATCAACATACTGCTTTCGTTCAGTGGATCCAAAACCTTTCTAGACCCATTCATTCTGACTGGCATTTGGTAGTCAGGGGGACCCAGTGACTGCCGGATGTTGTGACTTGGGTTTTTTCTATAGGTAAATTGATGTTATTGTGGTTTGTTCTTTTTCCTGTTTCTTGCCTTGAAAGCATCACTGGCTAAGAAGTGGATTCAGACATTTTCTAATGACACAAAACAAATAATAAACACCTCAGTTTAGTAGCTCCTAGGAAATTTTCCAGTAACCTGCCCAGATGACAGGTCAACCAGTATGTAGGACAGGACAGACGATGACTGATGACTGCTATTATCCTTCTCCATCCCTACCTTGCTCCTTCATGCAAGATATATGGTCACTGTCTTTTACAACAGGCTTACATAGTTGCCAATGTAATTGTCATTACTGTAACTAACTTTTGCCATAACAATAATTGTGTAAGAATGAGATCTCATCCTCATAACCATTTGGTACTTTCTACCTCACTAAAGGTAAAGGTTTCCCTTGCTCAAGCTAGTCGAATCCAACTCTAGAGGGCGGTGCTCATCTCCATTTTCAAGCCAAAGAGCCAAAACTGTCCGAAGACATTTCCATGGTCATGTGGCCAGCATGACTAAACACCAAGGTGCATGGAACGCTGTTACCTTCCAACCGAAGCGGTACCTATTTATCTTCTTGCAATTTCTTGCTTTCAAACTGCTAGGTTGGCAGGAGCTGGGGCCAGAGGCAGGAGCTCACGCCGTCACATGGCACTTGGGTCTTGAACTGCTGAGCTACAGACCTTCCAGTCTGCAGCTCAGCATCTTAACCTCTGAGCCACCACGGCCCCTCTATATCACTAGCAGCAAGCGAATGGGTATTCTGAACCTATTTATTTATTGTATGACCATTCTGGTGGGGAAGGCAATTTTTGCTGCAGTAGAAAATAAAGCCTCCTTTGGACCAGTGGATGCATAATGATAGACTGCTAATGCCAATGCGTAGAACAGACCAACAAAGTTTAATTCTGAGTATAAACTTTCTGTTGCTTCAGACCTGGTGAAGTGTGCTTGCACACAAAAACTTACACCCAGAATTAAACTTTGTTGGTCTCCAAGGTGCCACTGAACTCCCCAACCCCCATGACCGAGCTTTCCAACCCCCATGGCAGCGTAGCTGACATACTGCCCTCTCTAAAATCAGCTTCTCCCGACCATTCCGGGAGGTCTCCCGGTTTGTCCGGGAAGTCGTGATGGAACTGTCGCAACAGTCCAGGGGCCCGAATATCCCCTACTTCCAGCCATTCGAGGTGTTGGGGTCCGAAATCCACCCACTCAACCAAATACATAAACTTTCCCCGTTTGATCTTAGAGTCCAGAATCTTAGATATCTCATAATGCTCCTCGCCCTCAATCATGATAGGAGGGGGCACTGGTTTCGATGGACACCAGAGGCTGGAACC
Organism: Gekko japonicus; assembly: GCF_001447785.1. Classification (NCBI taxonomy): domain Eukaryota; kingdom Metazoa; phylum Chordata; class Lepidosauria; order Squamata; family Gekkonidae; genus Gekko; species Gekko japonicus. Next base: position 217,268 of record NW_015172555.1, read on the forward strand.
CAAATCTCTCTTCAGGAGGCTGAAATGAAATACAGAATGCAATTTTCTCATTTTTTTTGGCAAATCCGAATCTACAGCAACATCATTGATGATCTTTTTAACCTTAAACGGCCCAATGTATTTCCAACCCAACTTCCGACTTGGCCGTAACATCTTGATATTTTCAGTAGAAACATACACAGAGTCACCAGGCTGTAGAGCCCAACCCTCCACCCTTCTCTTATCAGCCTGTGCTTTATAAGCTTCTTTGGCAGCTGTCAAAGTTTTACACAAGAGAAGCCAAGAGTCCCGCAATTGTTTACACCATTGAGCAGCGTTCCCCGGCCCCATGTTCGTATCCCCTTCCAGAAATGGGACAGGTGGGCTGTCATAACCATACAGCGCCTTAAATGGGGACATCCCTATGGAAGAGTGATAAGTATTATTATAACAGAATTCGGCTAGGGGCAACAAGTCATTGCAATTGTCCTGTTGATAGTTGGCAAAACAACGCAGATATTGTTCCAAAGTCTGATTAACTCTTTCTGTCTGGCTGTCGGTTTCCGGATGGTAAGCTCTGCTAAGGCCTCATTCCACTCCCATCAGTTTCATCAGCTCCCCCCAGAACCGGGAGACAAACTGGGTCCCCTGGATGGAGACCACCTTGGTGGGGAGCATGTGTAACCTCCCCACGTGCAGGAGAAATGCTTTTGCCAGTGTTTTAGCCATGGGTAGTGAAGCGAACGGAATGAAATGCACTTGCTTAGAAAATAGATCCACTACCACCCAAATCACAGTCATTGATTTGCTCCGTGGTAAGTCAGTTATAAAATCGATGGAAATAACTTCCCAGGGTTGACTCGGATTAGGAAGTGGGTGTAACAGTCCCGGGGTTTCCCCCGGCCTGGGATTACTCATGGCACAGATTTGGCACAACTTAACAAAGGAGGATAAATCCTTGCGCATTTGTGCCCCCCAAAACTGCCTTTGGAGTAATTGAAGGGATTGAATGAATCCCGAGTGTCCGGACAGTTTGGAGCCATGCACTGCCTGTAACACCTCCCCCCTGAGCGAGAGGGGAATGAACAGCTTATGTCCCCGGTACCAACAGCCATTGTCCCGTAGTTCAAAATCCCCCTTTGCTTCAAGAACTACTTTATCCCCCTCCGAAAGGGCAGAGGCGAACTTACTGTGCCAAGTGTCTTTTGCCCCCTCCCCAGGAGGAGACGGGTGACACGTCACAGGGGGTGGGGAGGTTAGGTGGGTCTGGCTGTGAGTCGTTACCGCCCTGCCCAGCTGTGAGGGTGTGAACACCAAATCCAAGACCACATCTCGTTGGCTTTCGTGTTGGGGTAGGCGGGACAGGGCGTCCGCCAAAGAGTTTGCAGAACCCTGGAAATGGTGCAAGGTGAATTGAAACTTGGAAAAGAAATCGGCCCATCGGAGCTGTTTGGCATTGAGGCATCGAGGTGTTTTGAGAGTTTCTAAGATCTTGTGATCAGTCCACACCTCGAACGGGACCCTCACCTTCTCCAACCAAGGCCTCCACGTGGATAGAGCGAACTTTATTGCCCCTGCCTCCTTTTCCCATACCGACCAGGTACGTTCCGTGTCATTGAATTTCCTTGACACGTAAGCTAATGGATGCAACAAGCCACCCCCCCCTTCTTGCAAAATCGCCCCCCCATGGCAACATCAGACGCATCAGTTTGCACAACAAATTTTTTCATTTCATCGGGGTGGGCAAGAACCGGTTCCGAGGTGAACAATGTTTTGAGGCAATCGAACACCTCCTGACACTCTTTACTCCATGGCAGTGTGGCGCTTGGCTTAGTAGCCTCTGGGCCCCTCCCCTTAGTTTTTAGCAGATCTGTGAGGGGTAAGCTGACCTGGGCGAAACTGGGTAAAAAGGTTCTGTAGAAGTTCGCAAAACCGAGGAAGGATTTGAGCTGTCGTCGGGTTCGGGGCACCTCCCAACCCAACACGTCACAAACTTTCCCCAGGTCCATCTCTAGGCCCCGGTCAGAGATCCGATATCCCAAGAAGTCAATGTGTGTTTTGTGAAATTCACATTTTGACAGCTTAGCAAACAATTTGTGCTTGTGCAACGTAGTTAAGTCCTCCCTCACTAATTTCATGTGTGAAGGTAGGTCGGGGGAGTACAGAAAGATATCATCTAGGTAAACAAGCACCCACTTGAATAAGTGCTTGTGCAACACTTCATTGATCAGGTTCATGAAGACCCCCAGGACCCCCTGAAGGCTGAAGGGCATTACCCGGTACTCGAACTGGCCAAGGGGGGTGTTGAAAGCGGTCTTATGCTTGTCCCCTTCCCTGATGCGCACCCGAAAGTAGGCATCTCAAAGGTCCAGCTTGGAGAAGATTTTTCCTTTTGCCGCTTCAGCAAGCAAGTCTTTAATCAACGGCATGGGATAGGCATTAGTGGAAGACACTGCATTTAAGCCCCGGTAATCCGTGCAGATTCGCAGCCCCCCATCCTTTTTCTTTCGGAACAGTACCGGGGCCGCGTAGGGGGATGTGGCCGGTCGGATGAACCCACGGGCTAAGTTCTTGTCAATGAACTTGCGCAGTTCCTCCTTTTCGGCCAGTCCCATTGCATAAATGAGCCCCTTGGATACTTTCTGCCCCGGCAACAGTTCAATGCTACAGTCTGAATGTCTATGCAGGGGGAGTTCATCCACCTCCTCCTCCTCGAACACCCTAGCCAAATCCCGATACTCGGGGGAAATGGCGAGCAATTCCTCCTGAGCTAGACATACTCTAGGGCCTTCAGCTATCAGCTGCTGGCCCCATTCCAGGTTCCAACTGTGGCCCCGGCACTTAGGTGAAATGAACTGTACTTTCCCTTCATCCCACAAGATGTAGGGATTGTGCCCGTGCAGCCACGGGCCCCCAAGGACTAGCGGGAACCTGGCGGCTGAGGTGATCATGAATGCTCTGTCCTCCCAGTGATCCCCCACCCCAATCCACAATGGTACAGTCTCGTACTCACACGGGTCTTTCATTGTTGAGCCATCCATTTGTGTAAAGATCAGGGGGTCTTTCAACTTCACCACCCCAGCCTCCAGCCCCGTAACCAGGGAGGGGTTGATCAGATCCCTCCCACACCCCGAGTCAATCAGGGCTCTCACCCGTATATGCGTTCCGAGGCTGGGGTTAATCAAAGTCACAGTCACAAAAAACAAGGAGGGAAAACTGCTCACCACATTAGGCGCCCCAGGGATCAGGCCCTGCTGCTCCACGCCTCTTACAGCAGGACCAATCTGTTTCCCACCGGCTTGGGGTTGTCTCCAATGGATTCCGCCTCTCCTTCTTCGGGAGCTGCCTGCAGGGCTTTGGCATATTTTGGATTTCCAGTTGGCCTTTTCACTGGCGTGGGAGGGCGCACCTTCGCAGGTTCACTTGGCCCCTGTTTCCCGGGCCCTGTCCCGCCACAGTCGGCCGCAAAATGGCCCCGCTCTCCACACTTCAAGCAGACCCCTTGCCGCATGTGCTGCTCCTGGGATGATTCCGCCTGCTGCATCAGTTTCCCCTTCTTCGCTTGGGGTGTAGGCCGACCTCCTGCCATCACGATGTCCAAGCATAGGGTGTGCAGGTGGGTTTCCGCACTCTCCGCCTCTTGCGGTAGGGATACTGGGTCAACAGCCCTCAGGACCGTCTCCCGTATTTCGGGATTCAGCCCCACTCTGTACAGTTCCGCCAACACAGGATCAGGCCAGGTTTGCACTTTGACCATGTGTAGCTTAAACTCAGAGGAGTATTCCCTCACCGATCGCCTACCTTGCTTAAGGGTTCGCAGGAACGCCCTCGCCTTGGGCCCGGCGTTCCGGTCTTCGAACTGGGCTCACAACGCCCATATAAAAGCATCCAGATTCATTAGGCATTGTGCAGCCCCACATACCAAGCTGCCGCAGGGCCCTGGAGCTGAGCCGCCACCACATCTACTCGGCTGCTGTCATCTGGGAACAGGTGCCCCGACCTTTCCACAAACTTCATCACTAGAACCACGAAGTAGGAAGGTGGCTTTGATGAGGTCTTTCGGGCGAGGTATCACCCGTTCCCTCAGACTGCCAGGATGTGGCGCTGGAACCAGGACGTTGGGCAGGTCCGGTTGCGAGGCATCCTCAGGCTGGGGCAGCTGCGGCAGAGGGGGTGGAGGGGCAACAGGCCCTGTTGGGACCGCCGGTTGGGCCTCCCTCTCCTCCCTGATGGCTTGGATTACCAGCTGTGGGATTGCCTGGATGACATTCTCCAAAGTCCGCTGCAGTTGCCTTCTCTCTCGATCCGCCACCTCCATCCTTTGGGCCAGTTCCAGTCCCTCCTCCGGGGACACATGGCCACTTCTCAATTTCGTCCTCTCCATCACCCATGCCCTGGGCAATGGCTCGAATGGGGCCCCGAAGGGGGGAACCCCCCTGCCGTGGAAAATCCCTGGTTGAATTGGCTGTCTCTCGGTGGCCCCTGCATGAGCATATAAGTCTCTGCTGTACAGTCCGGGTGAAACTGGCTCCAGCTGGAGCTTTGCCTGTAACCATGGCCGGGCGGCCACCTCGGCCCTGTAGGGTCAGAAACACCAGGGTCGATGTCGTCGGAGGAACGGCTCCCGTTTCAGCTGCAGTTACCGGCGGTGTAGTAGTCACCAGCACAGTTGCCTGGGTCGTGGGAGTCCCCTCACCGGTCGTGGTAGGGGCCGGGATCCCCGCGGAGTCGTCCTTCTTAGGAATTGGTTTCTCCTCTCCGTCGCTCATCTCAGTTTTAGATAGATGCGCGGAGATAGAGAATGGAGGATTCTTAACAGAATGTCAGAACCCACAGCCAACAATGAAGTACATGCATTCAGGAACAGTAATACTTTTATTGCAGATCTATAGATTCAGTAACATAAGCACTGTTAAGAATGGCGGCGGCCCCATGTGCATAATAGGATATAGGGTATTCGTATGCCCCCCCCGAGCACTGGCCAATTAGGCACCCTCCCACGTGCGGGATAAAGCTTGGAGACTATTAGGTAGCTAAAGCTGAGAACCAACACTCTCCCACGGCACCTAGGAAAAACCCAGACAATACAACTCCCTCCTGCACATCTGTATAGATAAGCATTTCGGCGCAAAGCAGAAAAAGCACAGAAAGGAATGCAGTAGCAATTAACCAGACACAGACCGAGCTCCCCAACCCCCATGGCAACGTAGCTGACAATGTCACACTTGCAAGTTGTTGAAATATTAAGCAGAGTAAGGAAGGCAGCTATACGTGTGTATTAGTTTAAGGGAAAAGAGTTTCCTATATAAAGGAGAAATGGGTTACATTTGGAAGTAAAATAACAAACATCCTGTCTAACTAGTTGTAAGTTCCGTATTGACTGTTTGGATGCTAAACCTCGTGTATGTGAGAGAACAAAAGAAAGATAGAGTTTCCTAACAGTCCCCCACTTCCTGGGGACATGCCCAAACACACATAGTAGCATCCAATAAAACTTAATCAGCCAATAGATATTCTGCAACTCACTTCATTTGGAATATGTCACCTTCTCACTGGCAGGAACTATGTGTGTAAGATCTAATTGGCCCTAAGCCAAATAACTAACATTAGCATGCATACATAAACAGATTAACTCCTTCATGACTGAAGGATGAACTTGCAAACTCCAACACAGGTGAACATGGGGACTGAGGGAAAACAAATTCTTAGCCATGGTTATGAAAACCTTTCTTGTGTCTCACCAAATTACTTCTGCATTCTGCTGATGGTACGTGGGCCACCAGTGTGTACCACCAGTTGAGAATCGCTGCAGTAGACAGCCCACAATTCCGGTTCACACTCACAAACATTGTGAAAATAGTGTGCTTGGGCTGCATTAATATTTGAAATCCTTCGGTTCCTACTCTATTAGGGACATGCAAATACCAGGGGCGGGGAACAGACTCTTTTTTTGTCATTTCAAAGAGCTGGCTTCTTTAATGTCAGAAACACAGCTATACTTATTAGGAAATCAATCAGATTGTTGTTGACATTGTGATTAAACTTGCAGGAATCGTGTCCCTTACCCTTTCTAATACCAGGCAGCAGGGATCATTTCCTGCAGGAGCGCACAGGAGCAAAGCTCCGGCAGTAAAGAGCCCAGGGGGTGGGCACATGCAACAAGTCTCACCCCCTGCTCCTAGCAGCCCTCAGTCAGAGCCAGAAGCAGCCAGGTAAGTTGCAGAGCCCCCCCCCGGCCCAAAACAGTCCAGTGGCACCTTTAA
>NW_015172555.1:223606-233194 GCF_001447785.1 Gekko japonicus
AGTCCAGTGGAGCCTGAGCGGTGGGTGTTGCCTTCTGACACACTTCTGGTGATGTCAGGGGGTGTGGCATATGCAAATAAGTTATGCTAATGAGTTATGCTAATAAGCTCCTGCACCTCTTTTTCTACGAAATGACCCCTGCTAGGCAGGTAAGAGAAGCATCCTTGTTTGTTAGGCAAAATTCTCACACAATGAATGCAGGCAGAGACGAGCTTTCCTCTCTGTTCCTTTCCCTCTCCCTGTCCTTAAAAATAAATAAAATAAAATAAAAATGCAGACCACGTAGGTGAGTGTCAGCAAGCTGCCAAAGAACTCTGTGTGGTGTAACACCGTCCCTGTTTAGGGTCCCCCCCCTTAGTGTTCCTTAGTGATACCCGATGCGCACGCTTGCTGGTATAATGAATCGCACGTTTGCTTGTCTTATGCATTCCTTTCTATGAACGCTATTTCTGCTTTGGAACATGCTTATCTGCAAGGTCACAGGTGCAGAGAGGAGATGGCTTCACTTAGTTTATAATGAGTTAGAGTGTGAGAAGAACTAATCGTTTATCTTTTAGGAAACCATTGCTTCTCAGACTAAGAGCGCGAATCTGAGAATCTACCCGCGCGAGCGGGAACCAAGTCCATTGGTTATTGTCGGTTTGAATTTGCTTTACTATCCCATGCTTTGACCCTTCCAAGTTATTCTAAACAGTGAACATGTTCCTGTTCCATCATGGCTTCAATAAAATACTACTTTGCTACAAACATGTATTAATTGCAGTTGTGGGGATCGGACATTCTGTTTAGAATCCCTTTTTCTCTATCGTGCCGAATCTACTGACATCAGTATGAGCAGTGCTGAGGAGGAACCACCTAAGACAGAACCCGGAGACGGGACCACTCCGGTCACATTGACCCCACCGGCCACAACGACGCCGGCATAGGGGGCCGAGGGGGGAGCTGTCCCAAAGAGCGCTCCATTGACCTGGCCGTTCAACCCCTCGCATCCTGCCTCATCGGCTTGGGACGACTGGAGCAACTTTGATGCGGCGGCAGCTCGAGAGACCTTCTCCCCTAGAGGGGGGGGCTCAGAGAAAGCATGTACGACCAGGGACTCCTGACGGGCCAGGGACAGCCATCGTTAGGAACGCATGCTGACCTGACGGAGAGGCCGTGGATGACGAGCTGCCTAGAGGAACAACCGGCCAGGTTTACCCCAGACCCAGAGATAGAAGAGAGGGTGGAAGCTGGGAACTGGGGATCATTGGGAACAACGTCCTTTCATTGTCACTCTAGATTCCCAATTTGCGCTGGTGTTGGGGGCCCCTTGGCTTTATAGTCACGATCCATACATACTTTTGGAAGAGGGCAAGATTGAATTTATGTCTCCTAAATGCCGGGAACACAAATGGGAGGCTGATTGGGGCGATCCTCCAGCCATAAATTTCCCGTGCGCTGTGTTAACTCCGAGTGAACTGGCCGCCCTGCCAATGGAGTACCGCGACTTAGCCCCAGCGTTTGGGGAGGAGGAGGCAGACGAGCTACCCCCCCATAGACACTCAGATTGCAGTATTGAACTAGTCCCGGGAGCCAAGCTACCCAAAGGGAAAATATATGCCATGGGTCCGGCCGAGAAGGAGGAACTTAGAAAATTCATTGATAAAAACCTTGCGAGAGGATTTATCCGACCGGCCACCTCCCCGTTTGCTGCGCCAAGGATGGTGGCCTAAGACTGCACGGATTACCGGGGTTTGAATGCAGTGTCGGCCACAAACGCGTACCCAATGCCATTAATTAAAGATTTACTGGCAGAGGCAGCAAAGGGGAAGATCTTTTCCAAACTTGATCTACGGGATGCCTACTTCCGTGTGTGCATCAAGGAAGGCGATGAAGCGAAAACCGCCTTCAATACACCCTTGGGGCAGTTCGAATACTTGGTTATGCCTTTCGGGCTTCAGGGGGCTCCTGGGGTCTTCATGAACTTGATTTTTTTTTAAAAAAATATTTTTTATTGATTTTCAACAATTTACCAAGACAAACATCCCCTCTGATTTATCGTCAGTGGGGTACAAGTATACACACCAGAACGATGACACAGACAAAAACACATACAGACAACCCTCACCCACTCGCACCATACCATCTCTGATTCTTCCCATATCACATTGGTAACCTATTTTGGTTTAAATGCAAGTTCATAATCCTTAAGATTCCCTGTTAACCATTACATATTACTTGGCTCAGATTCTTAATTAATTAATCCAGCAATTTATCATCTTACTCATTTAGATCCATTCGGTCTGGATTTGAGGAAAAAACGTACTGGAAATACAGATTCGTCTCTTCGGCATTTGACAAATTCATCTAAACTTACTATAACTTTCCAACCATTGATACCATACATTCTAACCACAGTTACCTTACACATATAGTATCTCCCAGTTTTAATTATATACCATTCAGGCCTTAATCACACAAGTCAATTTTTCCATCAATTGGCACAATTACAGCTTAATCATCTACTGGCTTTCATCCTATCATACCTTGTCCCATCTTTCTCCTACTCCTACTTATGGTAACCAACTCTAGTAATCTAACTTTCAACTTTCAACTAACCCAGTTTTCTTAAACAATCTGTTTCAAGAAAACAATTCTAATGCACATGATCTGGACCATTTTAACTTATAAATTTTAGCTCCTAATTTGCAAATAGCTTGTACATTTAATATCTTCAAGTCTAATTATAATTCATTCAGAAATTAATCTCCCAAATCAGTTATTTACCATTCAGTCTGGATTAAGGAAAGCAAGCTAATTTTAAATTATATAATTATATTTTCTTTTTTTTTAAGTAACCATAGGTACACTTTTATTAATTTTTCTTTTATAATCTACAACAAACTAATCTACACACTACAAACAGACACTCTACTACACATAACATGTATGCCAAGAGTACAGTTACATTATATGCTTATAACCAATTACTTAATTAATAGAAACGCTCTATTACTTTCCATTCTTCTGTCTTCTGTGTTCTCAAGTCCATTGTGCCATAATTGCCTAATCTTGTATTGTACTTACATTATACCAATCATAAAACTTTTTCCATGTTTTTTGACTCTTTGCTTAATCTCATTTCTCATTTTTCCACTCTTTGCTTAATCTCATTTCTAAAGTTAGTTTATCATTTTCTGCTGTTTCAAAGAGTTTATTCACAAATTCCTGTTTTGTTGGTATCACCATAGTTTTCCAATATTTGGCATATAAAATTCTTGCAGCTGTCGTCATATAAACAGTCAAATACCTATTCTCTTTTTCATAATCTTTTGGAAATATATTCAACAGCAAGACCTCTGGAGTAAATGGAATCTTTGCTCTTAGTATCTTCTCCATCAAACTATGGACCCATTTCCAAAACTTTTTTGTAACATCGCATAGCCACCACATATGATAAAATGTGCCCTTTTTACTCTTACATTTCCAGCATTTATCAGAACAGTTAGTATTTTGCTTAGCCAGTCTATCAGGTGTAATATACCATCTATAAAACATCTTATACATATTCTCTTTATATGTTATAGCATTAGTCATTTTAATATTTTTCACCCAAATCTGCCCCCAATCTTCCAGATTTATAGTATGCCCTAAATTCTGAGCCCATGCAATCATATTATTCTTCACAATTTCATCTACCATTGTATCATCCAACAAAATTTTATATATTTTCTTTATCATTTTACTATCTGCTGTTAACATAACATTTTCCAGTTCAGTTATTTTACAATTAAATCCCACTTTTTTGTCCTTCAAATATATTGATTCCAGCTGTGCTTTTTGCCACCAGGACAGATGTTCCGGTAGTTTAAGATTGTCCTTACTATCCAAAATGTCCTGATACATCAACTAACACATTTATAGCTTAATCAACTACTTAATTTCATCCTGTCAGACTCATTCTTACTCATATTTATCAGCCAACTTAATTTATTAGGTTACAAGATAATACCATTTCCTTAAACAGTCCGCTTCAAACAGATATTTCTGCTGCTCATACTAACATCAGTTCCATCTGTAATTAACCCAAATCCTTTCCATGTACTTCCTGCCTGTTATGGTTCTCAATAGTTCCTTTTTAAGTTGATTTTCGCCATTTTCTCGCAAATGCCGTGGGTTTTTATACTCCTTTAAAATGATCACGGAGGAGTCCCTTCCATATATGTTTACGTCCTCATTCAATTGATTGGTATCTCCAGATTTCTTTATGTTTTTCTTTGTTTTTCCCCTCTTTGGTACATTCTTTTTCGTCCAAGAAGGCTTAAGCCAGCGTTTTTTTGTCCCTCGTCTTTTTTGCTTTTCTCCACTTTCCAAAATCCCTTTTGTCAGAACTGCTTCTTTTATCCCTCCTTCTGTCTGTAAATGTTGCAAATTGAGCTGCGTTTCTTGCTGCTCTTCTATCTGTATAGACTCCTGTGAGCCAATTTGGGTTTGTGTCCCTTGAATTGACTCTTCATTACCTTTGCCCTCTGCACAAAAAGACTGGGGATTTCTAAAAGCCTTGTCCCATACCAATTTCAATGATTTGCCTACTTCTTCTCTCAAACTTTCTTGAAACGGTTCCGACCTGAGTTCCGCTTTAAGTTTCAAAATTACTGTCTCACAGATAGACGCCGCCGCCATTTTCTCACTCGGTTTACCGGTCTGTGGAAGTACTTTCTTGTGGTAAATGTGGTAAATGCATTCCTTAATGTTTCTATAGCAAATAGTTCTATTATTTTTATCGTTTTTGCCATGCAAAGCACATATTATTTCCAGTAACAGTTTTGACTCTTACCCCCTCGACATTTTTCTCTCTCGATTCCCTTGTACCTACTCCGGCCGGTTTTCTTACTCCAATAAAAGACGTCCGCAAAAGAGATGGTAGAGTTCCATTTCATAAGTAGTGCTCACCAGCCAATATCCACCGTGTGATACGGAAAACAGTGCTCGAAACAAAAATGATAATCCACCACATTAAAAGTCCGGATGGCCGTTGCTTGTGGAAGCACGGCAGACCATGCCTCCGCCATTCCACGATCCTGCTTCAGGGCACTGGCGGACCCCCCCCCCGATTGCCAAATTCGGGGTGGGGCCGCCACAAGCCCTCTGCTGCTAACCCTCCCTCCACTCTCCAGGAGGGTTAGGAGAAGCCCTCCCAGAAAACCAGGGGGCTCCTAGGAGCCGCGGAGGGCCACGGCGAAGCGCGACGCGCCCGCCCGACTCAACGCCGTACCGGCTTCATGAACTTGATTAATGAGGTCCTGCACAAACATTTATTCAAGGGTGTGCTTATTTACCTAGATGACATTTTACTGTACTCCCCCGACCTGCCCTCACATGTTAAACTGGTCAGAAAAGTCCTACGTACGTTGCACAAGTATAAACTCTTTGCCAAGCTTTCGAAGTGTGAATTCCACAAGACGCAGATAGACTTCCTGGGCTACCGCATATCATCAGCCGGGCTGGAGATGGACCCGGGAAAAATAAAAGACGTGGTGGGGTGGGAGGCACCAAAGACTCGAAGGCAATTGCAAGCCTTCTTAGGATACGCTAACTTTTATAGATCCTTTATAAAAAACTTTGCCCAGGTCTCACTCCCGTTAACTGACTTATTGAAAACCAAGGGGAAAGGCCAGGAGGCTACGAGACCCAGAGCACTGCTCTCGTGGTCAGCGGAGTGCGAAGGGGCATTCAGAAAGTTAAAGGAACTGTTCACTTCTGAACCAGTTTTAGCCCACCCCGATGAGACGAAAAAATTCATTGTTCAAACCGATGCCTCAGATGTAGCCATGGGGGGGGGGCAATCTTGCAAGAGGGGGAGGATGGGTGCTTACACCCGTTAGCTTACATCTCTAAAAAATTCTCTGAGGCGGAGAGACATTGGTCCGTATGGGAGAAGGAGGCGGGAGCAATAAAGCTTGCGTTGTCTATGTGGAGGCACTGGCTAGAAGGGGCGAGAGTATGGTTTGAGGGGATCAAAGCCCTGCCCTTTCTCATCTTACCCTGCCTGCTCTAATGCTTTCAGGACTATTCTTCCAGCCTGGATGCCTTCTTATATAAGATCCTTGTCAGAAGAAAAATCTTTCAAGCACCAGTGAGATGTGGGAAGGGCAGGGCTCAACTCCTCCCAACCTGACTTTCTGTCGTGGGACTCACCTCCAAACAGCTGTATTGCTTGCTAAGATGTGGTAGCTGGAGTTCTCCTTCAGAACACAACTGATTTTCTCCCTTCCTCACAATACGAGAACTCGTGGGCACTCCATGAAACTGCTGAGCGGTTGGGTTAGAACGGATAAAAGGAAGTACTTCTTCACCCAAAGAGTGATGAACACACGGAATTCACTGCCACAGGAGGTGGCGGCAGCTACAAGCATGGATGGCTTCAAGAGGGAATTAGATAAGCATATGGAGCAGAGGTCCATCAGTGGCTATTAGCCACAAGGTATAGATAGGGACTCTGGGGCAAGTGATGTTCTGTATTCTTGGTGCTTGGGGGGGGCAACAGTGGGAGGGCTTCTAGTGTCCTTGCCCCACTGGTGGACCTCCTGATGGCACCTGGTGTTTTGGGCCACTGTGTGAGAGAGTGTTGGACTGGATGGGTCATTGGCCTGATCCAACATTGGCTTCTCTTATGTTCTTATGCTCTTACAACTGACAGAGTTCAATTCACCTGGAGAAAATGGCTGCTTTGGAAAGTGGACTTAAAGGCAGCATACCCTATTGGAGTCCCTCCCCTCCCCAAACCCCACCCTCCACAGGTTCCATGCCCAAAATCTCCAGGTATTTCCCAACCCAGCAACCCTTCTTGGTGAGGCTTTGAGCATTGAGAGGAAGGGAGGGGGCTGTAGCTCAGTGGTGGAGTATGTGCTTTGCGCGTAGAAGGTCCCAGGTTCCAGGGCCGGCCCCAGCTTATTTTGCACCCTAGGTGAGGATCCCTTCTGGCGCCCCCCCCCCATGCGCCCACCATTTTTCAAAAATAAATGTATTTTAGGAAGAATGAAAAACACAAATAATCAAGAAACTCCCAGAGTATGGGGCCGGGTGCAGTTTGGCGCCCCTAAGGGCCAGCCCGCTCTAGGCGATCGCCTAGTTTGCCTAGTGAGTGAGCCGGCCCTGCCAGGTTCAATCCCTGGCATCTCCAGTTGAAAAGACCAGGCGGTAGGTGATGTGAAAGACTCTGGAGAGCGGCTGCCAGCCTGAGTAGACACTGCCGACCTGGATGGACTGATGGTCTGATTCAGTGTAAGGCAGCTTCATGTGTTCATGAGAGGTGGGAGGAGCAGCAGTGGGAGGGCCATTCCCACCCCCCTTTCTTGGGCTCCGTGTGTCCTCAGCCACATGATCCTGGGACATGTTGAGCCTGAGGAAGGGGCAAACTGGGGCACTTCCCATGGCCATATTTGCCAGGGAAAGGGAATGGGAGGGAAGACAGAAGGCCCCCCCCCTTTGCTGTACTGTTTGTCTGGTGAGTTCTCTGGTGGGCTGCGTCATAGACCCCTGGTGTGAATGCCTCCCCTATCTTCACACACGTGCAGAAGGTGTGGCCTGTCTTTCCCCCTCTGCCATGACTAAAGGCAGCTGCAGGGGGCACGGGGGTCCGTCCTGGGAAAGGGCATGGCTGCTGAGGGATCTGAAAGGAAATGAAATGGCTCTCAGACGCTAGCTCCGCAGCTGTCGCATCCTTCCCGACCACTGATCTTTTTACATCTCAGCTGCTTCGATGTGCTTCCTGCTGGGGGAAGCAAAGTCTTTTCCCTTGGCCTCTAACCACCACGGGAGCTTCACTGAGGCCCCGTTCACACGGAGAAGTTGCCACGCTGAAGTTGCCACGGATGATAGGCAGATTTTCCGGGCGTGATCACACCGCAACATCTGGGAAGCATAGTGCACCCATGGCTAACCCGTGGCTTGTTGCCGAAGATGTGAAGTAAAAAACCACCACATACGATGTACTAGTTTCCAGAAAACGTGGGGCAAGGGCAGGCATCTGATCATGTTTCCGCTGGAAACCCATGGCATCCGGCGCCCGCCCATTTCCCATTGCAAACCGGATGTGGGGTTTTTTTTGTCTCCACAGGATGCACACATATGATCATGCACATGCGCAAACTTTGGTGAGCCAAAAAAACCCCGTTTGCCACAGAAGCGGCGTGGCACAATTGCTGGTGTGAACGCGCCGTCCTGCTTCTTTGCCATGCTGCAGACTAGCGATGTGATTGGCACCTAACAGCCTATCCACGGGGCCTCAACAGGACGTCTGATCGGGCTGCTGCACGTTACTTTGTTCCGGGACAAACAGCCATGCTTCCCCCCCGCATTTTCCGGCCCATGTGGCCAGGGCCTGAGAGTCTCTTTCCAGAACTGCTCTTGAGACAACAGCTCTGAGAGAACTGTGACTGACCCAAGGTCACCCAGCTGGCTGCATGTCGAGGAAGAGTAAGGAATCAAACCCGGCTCCCCAGATTAGAGTCTGCTGCTCTTAACCACTACACCAAATCATCAGGGCTCGTGGGTGGGATGTTGCTGCCTCCCGCAAATGCAGCCCAAAGCTATAGACTGGCTCAGGCACACTAGGCTGGTGGCTATATGGAATGAGAAAGTCCTCCTCAAACCAATGGGATGCTGCAGGGTTTGGTTGGGAACGGAAATAGTGAGTGAAAAAATCCTCATTGCTAAACTCATCTTATGCGTCAGGACGGGAGGGGGTTGTATGGTCCCTTGCGTATAAAAGCATAGCCAAGGGCTGCTAGAGCGCAGACATTTTCTTTCTTCTCTTTTCTTTCTTTCTTTTGAGAAATTCTCCTTGAGGGACTTTCCTACCTTGGGAAACTTTCCTGGTCATGTTTCTTCAGATCTTCATATTATCACCCAAGGTTTTGCTGTTCAAGAGTGCTTGGGGGTGTTTGGAAAGAGAGTAAGATCATAAACAAACTTTCTAATCCTGAAGAAGTGCGCAGTGACTCATGAAAGCTCATATCCTGCCCCCAATTTTGTTAGTCTTTAAGGTGCTCCTGGACTCTGGCTCTTTTCTAAAGCTTTCTAATTGACACTGCAGTACACTCTACTTATTTCAGTGTAGCTTACACCCCAATGTGTGGATATAGATCCCTCATACTCCTCGGGCTTCACTGTTATGCTGGCATCTTTACTTATTGCACATTGCTTCCAGACACATTTTAGGTAGGCATCCATTTTGGAAGCAGATGCAGGCCCCTGGTGCTAGATCAGTGGGTTTGGGGGTGGGTGGGAGAAGATTACCCATTGAACATTTTGCCCACGCAGATGGTTACAAATAATGCGGGAAAAGGACTTTTGTGACTCAGCAACCAGAACACAGGGAATTCATGACTTGCAATGCACCTGAAAGAAAGACTCTTTTATGTTTATATGACTCACGTCTGGATGTTTCCAATTAAGCACAAATACCCCCCCCCCTTCTAATCCCATCCCTCCAACCTCGATGTGCTCTTATGGGTGAATCCTATCAGGCTGTTCATTAAAAGCTCCTTTTTTTTGCAGTTCCTCTATGCAAGGAAAACAAACAGGATATGCTGGAATTCTCATGTT
>NW_015172555.1:233208-237965 GCF_001447785.1 Gekko japonicus
ATGGTCAGCAGGGAGTTTCCTTTCCAAAGCGATTTGAATTTGGAGACAGGAACAAGAATCAGGATCGTTGCAGTCACAGGAGTGGGGGTGGGGGGAAGAAAAGGAGGAACCTCCATACATGTCTTTGGAAGCCTCAACGGCAAAGCATCTGTTATCTTTGACCATATTTTAGCACACTTTTTGTCGGGTTTCAAGGCATCACGTCATTTACAGCTGTGAACCTCCACGCTCCTGCAGCATTTCATGTGCAGCAGAAGCAAGGAGTGAATAGATTTTTAGTGCCACTGATCCCCTCTTTTGTCTGTCCCAGCAGGGCATCTGAGGTGGCTCCCCCCCCTCTTATGGTCACAACCACCCTGTGCGGCAGGCCAGGCTGAGAGAGAGCAGCAGGATGACGGTCCCTCAGACTGCAGTCATGTGAGCAGTTTGCTGCATTATAGTAGTGTTACCTTTGCGGATTTAAAGCGCACGATCAGACCACAACATCTGCCTTCCATGCCCTGGCCGTCGGCACCCCATGTTGCCCCGCTTTGGAAGAGGAGTCATCGGGCACCGGGGAAAGTCCAGTAGTAACAGATGCCAGCGCTTCCACTCCGCTTTCCCAGACGTCTCAACTCTCCTGCCCCGAAAGGAACCCAGATGGGAAGTCTGAGCCCACAGATCCGTTTCCGCCACGGGTTCTTTTTTTTGGCATTGCTACCTATATCCATGTACGCACACGGGCGCATATGCGCATGCACCTGCCTGCATTAAAAAAAAACACAGGCAGTGTGCTCCGTAGCTGAGGCACTACAGTAATGTGACCGCCTGACCCCCGGAAGAGCACACATGGAAACCGCCCCACGGTGTGCCGTCTGCCTGGTCTGCCCTGCAGCACTTTAAACCGGTGCAATGAGAGGCATGCCCAGATCACGGCGAGCCTCCAGAGTGACCACAGCCTCAGTGAGCTTTCTGCCTGAGCAGGGATTTAAACCTTGGCCTCCCAAGTTCTAGGGAAGAAACATAACAGCCTTTCAAACGTTGTAGGGCTCAGAAGTGATAAATAAGCCAAACTCCAAAGCTGAGCTCTGAGAAGAAGTAAGCTGAGATGCCCACACTGATGCCGGGCTCCATGTGAAGCAGCCTCATGTTGATGTATTTACTTTAGTTACTTACTTCATTTATATCCCATTTTTCTCTCCAACAGGAGCCCAAAGAGGCCTACGACATTCTCCTCTCTTCCATTTTATCCTCGTGATTAAGTTTCGTGATTTAGTAAACCCCTAAAAAGCCACTATGAGGCCCCCCCCCCGTTTTCTCATCTGCGTGGAGGGAGAATGTGGGCTGGGGGGGTGGGGCTTCCGAGAAGAAAAGGCCCTGGCGACCAGACAAACACAATCTGATTGCTGTTTCAGCACTGGTTATGAAACCCAGTGCTTCTGAAGCCCTGGGAAATGTGGGAAGTGCCTGTCTTTTCAGAGCGAGGGTGAGCGAGAGAGAAAGAGCAGCTTCCAATGCACGTTGGTCTGTTCAAAAATCCGGATCATTTTTTTTTTTTTTTGCCTTGCAAATGCCCCAGTAGGAGTCTCAGAAGTCAGTCATGGCCAATTGTGCCGGTTTCTCTCGCTCTCCTTCAAAGGGGATAAAGCTTTTGAGCACAGTGAATAAACTGCGATTACATCTTCATTTGTCAGTAATGGGATTACCACGTTGATGAAAAAGGCTTTGGACAAACATACATGTTTAAGATTGGTGTAAATTATCCGAGAGGATTGGGGGAAATCCTGGGGTCTCTGGAGGCCCCAGCCCCCTTCTTCTTTAGAAAGCCGGGCCCGCAGGCCAGGGACTTGAATAGCCGGAGATCAGCTGACGGTTCCCTGCTGTGGGCCGTTGCTGTTTTGCTGTGCCCATACCCAGTGAACTGGAAAATACAATTATACACATCCAAGAGAACAGTTAGGGTTTTTGACTCCAGCTAACAAGCTAAGGATTTTGCAACTAATTGATTTTTATCTCTGGATGGAGAAGATGTCATAAATCCTCATCAGCAAACAATGATGAAGAGATCAAGGACGTTCCAGAGGAATATACTGAAAACTCTGATGGGGTTCATGGGGCAATAATGACTTTCAGCAGGGCAACTCCCTCCATGCACTGAGAAAGTTTTCTCAGTGCCAAGGAGGCTGTGGGTGAAGGGAAACCAATGGGGAGCCACGGAAGCCAAAATAACAAACCAATTAGATTAAAATTTGTCAGATAGACAGAGACCCTGCTCAAATATGGTTCGAGCAAAAATACAGAGAAAAGGAATGAGAATTCTCCTCCGGATGCTTCAATGAACAAACATTTATTTCACTCCTCCTGGAGAAAATGGCTGCTTTGAAAGCTGGACTGCATAGCCTGATACCCTCCTGGGGCCCCTGCACTCCCTGAACCCCACTCACCCAGGATCCACCCCCTAATCTCCTGGAATTTTCTAACCTGGAGCTGGCAACCTTACTAAAGACTTAGCTTATCAAGGAAAAGGATTCGACTCAGCCAGCTCCATTTCTGTTTGTTTTCTTCTTGCTGGGAGACCTTTATAAATTGAGCCTCTTACTTTCATTTTATGCAGATATGACCAGCTTCCTGCAGCCTGCAGAGAATTCAGTCCCATCTGAACTCTGCTGCTTCATTGCCCATTCAGTCTACTGCTTGGGTAGCTGTGGTCTCAGATGCAACCTGCCCTGGTTCTGAAAGAATGAGGAGAAGATCTTCCAAAGTCTGAGTGGGGCACACCCTGAGCCCTCACACCAAAGTCAAGCAACGTCTGTGCTGGTTGGGGCAGCAGGATAGGGTTGCCAGCCTCCAGGTGGCTGTATCAATATAAAGACACTCCGTGAATGAATTACGAATAAAAGCAGGAAAGATTATATTGTATAAAACAGGGGTCGTTTCGTAGAAAAAGAGCTAGGGGAACTCATTAGCATAACTCATTAGCATATGCCACACCCCCTGACATCACCGGAAGTGTGTCATAAGGCCACACCCCCTGACATCACCGGAAGTGTGTCATGAGGCCACACACCCCGCCCCCAACAGTCCCGGCCACCGCTGCCGGCCTTGCAGCTCCACTGCTGAGCCCCATGAGGGGCCTGGCGGTGGACCTGCAAGGCCAGCGGGAGTGCAAGGAAGCCCCGCAAAGGCCCTCCCTGGCCCCAGGCAGGCAGGGGTGGGGAGAGGCAGGGAGGAAGCAACTTACCCTCCCTCTTCTCCTGCCTCCTCCTGCCTGAATGAGGGCCGGAAGCGGGGTGGCCGGAAGCAAGGGGCGGGGCTTCGTCATGTGCCCCGCCCCCGTACCTCACCCGGGGGAACTGCGATCCCCCGCGATCCCCCCGAAATGACCTCTGGTATAAAACAATTCAAACAGTTTCAAATCTTTGTTAAAGTTCAACAAACCCTTATATGTTCTTAAAGAGCTAGGATCAAAAAGTACTTGATACAAAAGGAAAACTCTAAATGAAGTCCACAAATCCTTTGTGTAAAAAACTTCAGGAGAACAAAGGTTCTACGTCTTGCAGGAGTAACAGCTATATGTGGGTGGCTTCACTGCCGCGTTCACATTCTGCTTCTTCAGATAGCTGGTACTCTTTAGCTGTGAACCTGAAAATATATTTCTATGTCACATCCACTATATTATAACGTACTTACTACATCCTCCCATGAGCTCTCTCTTTTTTTTGGCCCCCTGTAGGGGATTTTTTATTGCATTTTCTATAAACTACAACGAAATTAGGAAAGGAATCTACAAACTATGGGAGAAAGTAAAGAAAAACCACTAAAAACCCAAGAGATGGTGGTCATACATAATGCTTATAAAATTAGCTTTTAGCTCAAAGTTTGATTAGAGTTCATTGGATGTGGTCAACAAGTATAATCTTCATACATATTAGAGATAAAAACACCAGCATATCTGACGTCTTAAAAAGCAATATAAGAAATGATTAACAAATGTTAGAACGGATGTTAAGGACTGTGATAACTCATTTTTTTGTCCTTTTTCTTTCTCAAATGATAACTTGTTTTTGGGGCTGCCGCTAGAAAGTTCACTCGAAAACTGGGAAGGGTTACATGGAGAAAAACAACAACATCCTAACTAGCTAGTTCCACATCTTGCTTGTTTGTTTGCTAGCTTGTGTGTGAGGTCTACGTGTTCTGAGAGAGGGAACAAAAGAAAGGAAATTCCCCCCACCCCAAAGCTCCACCCCTGTGTACATGGCAAACAGCATGTACCATCTCCCAATATATTGATCAGCCAATAGCAGCCTTGTACCCAGAAAATTTTTGTTGGGGATGCACCAAGGTGCCACCTGGGGAGGGTGGGGTTTGGGGAGGGGAGGGACCTCAGCCAGGTATAGTGCTGGGTAGAGTCCACCCTCCAAAGCTGCCACTACCTCCAGGGGAGGGGCTTTCTAGTCTGGAGATCAGCTGTCACTCCAAGAGATCTCCAGACCCCCCCCCAGAAGTCAGCACCTCCCGAAGCAGAAGATGGCTATTTATCACATGTGAGAACTATTTATTTATTTATTTGTATGACTTATTTATTTAACTCAATTTTTAAATGTCATACCAACTCCCTGTCAAAAACACTTGATGGCTTTATTTCTGTCTCCCGGTGTAACAGGCCAGATTAACCCCCCGGCCAGAGTAACCCCGGGGTTACTCTGGCCTAGCCTAGAATAACCCCGGAGGGGTTATTGAGGGGTTATTCTGGCCTAGCCTAGAATAACCCCGGGTTA
>NW_015172555.1:238013-241317 GCF_001447785.1 Gekko japonicus
CCCCCCCTGGCCAGAGTAACCCCTGCCGGGCCAGGCCAGAGTAACCCCGGGGGTTAGTCCAGACGGGGGGTTACTCTGGGCTAGCCCATACTAACCCCTGCCTGGCCAGAGTGGTAAATTAAATGTCAGCTGAATCCAATCTCTTCTTCTTTTTAAATTCTTTTTTTAACTTCTTCTTTTTAACTGCACAACACAACAACCTGTAACCCCGGGCTTAGTTGAGGGTAACTTAGCTTCTCAGTGTAGCCAGCACAGTGTCAGCTTCTGAGGGTTTCAGGTCCATGAGAAACTTGTCAGGCAATCAGAGATTCCTCTTGGTAGTGAAGAACAGGGTATGAATCCAATCTCATTAGTCAACAGACCCAAATATCAACAGTACGACGACTGACATTTTTTGGAGAGCCAAATTTTTTAAACTATACAGGTAGGTACTTTGTTATTAATTTAATTATGGTACTCCTAAGGCGGCCTTTGCTGAAAACGTCCTCGATCTGATTGAGGTACGTTCACTGAAGTCGACCCCTTCCAACTCTCCCTTCCCCCCCTTTTTTAAAAAGGTTGCCCACAACTTTAGATTAGAAAGAAAGAAAGAAAGACGGGGAGAGCATAGAGCTTAGCTGTCCATAATGTAATATAAGTCATAACATCCTGAAACTTCTACTTTGATGGGCTACCAAGTACCCACAGAGATATAATTATTCAAAGCTAAACACTAATGACAACATCAAAATGATCATGCTTGTTTCCAAGATAAAGTGCATGCTCTGTTGTTGACTGCAGATTGAAGCTTGCGGGATAGGTCAACCATTCCATGGAGTGACCAGCTTTTGTGTGGATGTGGATGTCGCAACTCAGCAGATTCGCTGTGGCCATGATCTCTGCATCAGTTGCCCAGACTCCATCATGAGAGATGCCAGAAGTGCTCACATATTCACTCACATTCCGGTTCAAGTAGTCCTGTAGTTTCTCTGTCAAGTCAGTGTTCATGTGGTGGATGACTTTATTTCTAAGAAGGGAGTGGTTGTCCTCTGATCCTGTCAGGATGTAGCTGATGGCCCGGAAGTAGCAGTTCCCATCACCTTTGGTTTTATACGTACGCCGTGGATGCCCAAGCTCCCACAGTACACAACCTTTACAAATGAAAGGCCAAGAGTGGTGCTAAGATACTTTCTTACAGAACTTGGTAGTGGGTTGAAAGTCTTCATCTGCTGGCGTCTCTGTGAGATGTTGATGTCATCATTGTCTGGTCCCTCACGTGGTCTTTTGAGTGTCTTCTGCTTCAGGCTGTCATTTGCAGAGTCACTAGGATAATCATCATGGGACTTGGGTGCCTTCCTTGGCCTGAGTCCTGTGGGTCTCTGGGTCAGGTTATAAGTGGGGTGCCCTCGGTATTGGGGCTTCCCAAGAGTAAAAGGCAGCGCCTCTGGCAACAGAAGGTGGTTCTCTCTGGTTATTGGGGAAGTATCTCTCTTAGTAGGAAAAGACAGCAGCCCCAGAAAGCAGGCCT
Source organism: Gekko japonicus (assembly GCF_001447785.1). Classification (NCBI taxonomy): domain Eukaryota; kingdom Metazoa; phylum Chordata; class Lepidosauria; order Squamata; family Gekkonidae; genus Gekko; species Gekko japonicus. The sequence continues at coordinate 239,521 of NW_015172555.1, forward strand.
GGGGGTTAATGTTAATCTGGCCTGGGGGGGGTTATTCTAGCCTAGGCCAGAGTAACCCCGGGGTTTCTCTGGCCGGGGGGTGAATGGGGGGGTTATTCTAGCCTAGGCCAGAGTAACCCCGGGGTTATTCTGGCCGGGGGGGTGAATCTGGCCTGTTACAGCCGGCCAGATTAACCCGGGGTTACTCTAGCCTAGGCCAGAATAACCCCTCTGGGGTTATTATAATCTGGCCTGTTACACCGGGACTGTAAAGCTTATTTTCCCTGAGATCCAGCTGCAAGGCCCCCCCCCCCCCGCCTATTGCATATCTGAAGCCCTCCCTGTTCTCTTTGGCAGTTCAATAGCACAGCCTGTCCTCATATCTGAAGCCCTCCCTGTTCTCTTTGGCAGTTCAATAGCACAGCCTCTCCTCCAAAGACCTTTTCCTCTTTCCCACACACCCCTCCCTGGCTAGGACTCTCTAGGAAGAAGGTTGCTCACTTTAACCGTTTTGGTGCTGCAGAGAAATGAGAAAAGCTTCCTCCATGTTCCTGTAAGCTCTTTCCTGTTTCTCCAAACCAAATGCTGACGAGAGCCCAGCTGCACTGACTGGCGGCCAGGAGGGAGCATCCCTGGCTCACGCACGCTGACGGGGCGGGCAGGTGGCATCCCGCGCTCATTGTCCACTCTCCAAGGGTGGGCCGCAGTGCACAAAGGACAGCTTGGGCACTTGCAGCAGTGATGGGCACTGGGTGAACAGTGCAGAAGGGCTGCCTCGGCTGCCCCCGAAGCGTGCTGAGATGTGCTTCCCCTCCCCTGGCAAGCCAGGCAGGCACTTCAGAGGGAAGAGGGGGAGGCATGTCTGTCTGGGTATGGTGCCGGGTTGTTTGGTGGGGGTGCTGGGCACCTGTAGGCACCCCTGTACGTACAGGTCTGGCCGATAGTAAAGCTACAAGTCACTTCCGTAGGAATAACACATCCCCTTTCTTGGCGGGAGGAGTTTACACAATAGTTAATTGGCCCTATGCTAACTAACTAACATTAGCATACACAAACAACAGCTTAACCCCTTCATGACAGGAAGGAAAGACACGTGCAAATCCCAACACCCCTTCTCAAGTGTCATGTACTAAAGTCATGAAGGTTCATTTTCTTGCACAGGTACTTGAACTTTCCTCTGGCAAGAGGCTTCGTGAGTAGGTCAGCAACCATCTCTTCTGAAGAACAATACTTCAGTCCAATCAGTCCTTGTTGCTGCATCTCTGCTCACAGAATGACATTTTACAACAATATGCTTGCTTCTTGCTTTGGTGCTTTCACCCCTGGACAGGGCTATGCAAGCCTGATTGTCTTCAAACAAACTCACCTAGAGTATTGTGTTCAGTTTTGGGCACCACAATTTAAGAAGATTATAGACAAGCTGGAACATGTCCAGAGGAGGGCAATGAAGATGCTGAGGAGTCTGGAGACCAGATCCTGTAAGGAAGAGTTGAAGGAGTTAGGTATGTTGAGCCTGGAGAGGAGGCAACTGAGAGGTGATATGATAACCATCTTCAAGTACTTGAAGGGCTGTCATATAGAGGATGGTGTGGAGTTGTTTTCTGTTGCCCCAGAAGGCTGAACCAGAACCAACAGGTTGAAATTAAATCAAAAGAGTTTCTGGCTAAACACTAGGAAGAACTGCCTGAGAGTTAGAGTGGTTCCACAGTGGAACAGGCTTCCTCAGGAGGTGGTGGGCTCTCCTTCTTTAGAGGTTTTCAAACAGAGGCTAGATGGCCATCTGACAGCAATGCTGATTCTGTGAACTTAGGCAGATCA
>NW_015172555.1:241827-248833 GCF_001447785.1 Gekko japonicus
CCTTGAAGGCCCCCCCCCCCCCCCGCCTATTGCATATCTGAAGCCCTCCCTGTTCTCTTTGGCAGTTCAATAGCACAGCCTCTCCTCCAAAGACCTTTTCCTCTTTCCCACACACCCCTCCCTGGCTAGGACTCTCTAGGAAGAAGGTTGCTCACTTTAACCGTTTTGGTGCTGCAGAGAAATGAGAAAAGCTTCCTCCATGTTCCTGTAAGCTCTTTCCTGTTTCTCCAAACCAAATGCTGACGAGAGCCCAGCTGCACTGACTGGCGGCCAGGAGGGAGCATCCCTGGCTCACGCACGCTGACGGGGCGGGCAGGTGGCATCCCGCGCTCATTGTCCACTCTCCAAGGGTGGGCCGCAGTGCACAAAGGACAGCTTGGGCACTTGCAGCAGTGATGGGCACTGGGTGAACAGTGCAGAAGGGCTGCCTCGGCTGCCCCCGAAGCGTGCTGAGATGTGCTTCTATTGCATATCTGAAGCCCTCCCTGTTCTCTTTGGCAGTTCAATAGCACAGCCTCTCCTCCAAAGACCTTTTCCTCTTTCCCACACACCCCTCCCTGGCTAGGACTCTCTAGGAAGAAGCTTGCTCACTTTAACCATTTTGGTGCTGCAGAGAAATGAGAAAAGCTTCCTCCATGTTCCTGTAACCTCTTTCCTGTTTCTCCAAACCAAATGCTGACGAGAGCCCAGCTGCACTGACTGGCGGCCAGGAGGGAGCATCCCTGGCTCACGCACGCTGACGGGGCGGGCAGGTGGCATCCCGCGCTCATTGTCCACTCTCCAAGGGTGGGCCGCAGTGCACAAAGGACAGCTTGGGCACTTGCAGCAGTGATGGGCACCGGGTGAACAGTGCAGAAGGGCTGCCTCGGCTGCCCCCGAAGCGTGCTGAGATGTGCTTCCCCTCCCCTGGCAAGCCAGGCAGGCACTTCAGAGGGAAGAGGGGGAGGCATGTCTGTCTGGGTATGGTGCCGGGTTGTTTGGTGGGGGTGCTGGGCACCTGTAGGCACCCCTGTACGTACAGGTCTGGCCGATAGTAAAGCTACAAGTCACTTCCGTAGGAATAACACATCCCCTTTCTTGGCGGGAGGAGTTTACACAATAGTTAATTGGCCCTATGCTAACTAACTAACATTAGCATACACAAACAACAGCTTAACCCCTTCATGACAGGAAGGAAAGACACGTGCAAATCCCAACACCCCTTCTCAAGTGTCATGTACTAAAGTCATGAAGGTTCATTTTCTTGCACAGGTACTTGAACTTTCCTCTGGCAAGAGGCTTCGTGAGTAGGTCAGCAACCATCTCTTCTGAAGAACAATACTTCAGTCCAATCAGTCCTTGTTGCTGCATCTCTGCTCACAGAATGACATTTTACAACAATATGCTTGCTTCTTGCTTTGGTGCTTTCACCCCTGGACAGGGCTATGCAAGCCTGATTGTCTTCAAACAAACTCACCTAGAGTATTGTGTTCAGTTTTGGGCACCACAATTTAAGAAGATTATAGACAAGCTGGAACATGTCCAGAGGAGGGCAATGAAGATGCTGAGGAGTCTGGAGACCAGATCCTGTAAGGAAGAGTTGAAGGAGTTAGGTATGTTGAGCCTGGAGAGGAGGCAACTGAGAGGTGATATGATAACCATCTTCAAGTACTTGAAGGGCTGTCATATAGAGGATGGTGTGGAGTTGTTTTCTGTTGCCCCAGAAGGCTGAACCAAAACCAACAGGTTGAAATTAAATCAAAAGAGTTTCTGGCTAAACACTAGGAAGAACTGCCTGAGAGTTAGAGTGGTTCCACAGTGGAACAGGCTTCCTCAGGAGGTGGTGGGCTCTCCTTCTTTAGAGGTTTTCAAACAGAGGCTAGATGGCCATCTGACAGCAATGCTGATTCTGTGAACTTAGGCAGATCACAAGAGGGAAGGCAGGAAGGGTTGCATCAGTGCTTAGTTCTCACGGCCCTTTCTTACACACCCAGGGAAATGCTGATCGCCACTTTGGGGTCAGGAAGCAATTTTCTGCAGGCCAGTTTGGCCAGGGATACTGGAGGGTTTTTTTTGCCATCTTCTGGGCATAGAGCCACTGGGGGTATGGGGGGAGGTATTTGTGAATTTCCTGCATTGTGAATTTCCTGCATTGTGCATGGGGTTGAAATAGATGACCCTGGAGATCCCTTCCAACTCTGTGATTCTATGAGTCTAAAGTTATTGGCTTAGGCTCATCCACACCAAAGTAGATAGGTGATCCATTCAAGTTCACTGCCTGTGCTTGAAGCAGATATGTATTCAGCCTCAGTCATTGATTTGGCAACTAGTGTTTGTTTTGGCTGGTCCAGCTCATCAGGCTGTCTCCATAGAATAACAGGTAACCATTAGTTGACTTGTAGTCAGTTTTGTCTTCACCCCAGTCAGTGTCCATGTATCCAACCAGCCTTGGGTTGTCACAAGTTGAGATCTTTAGTTTCAGGTCAGCTGTTTTTATGAGGTATCTGGCCAGTCTCTTTACAGTGTTCCAGTCATAGTGACTTGGTGAATCAGTCTTTCTGCAGAAGATCCCAACAGCTGCAGATATGTCAGGTCTAGACCCTGTACTCAGATAGAGAAGTTTGCCAATTGCTTCTCTATATTGCTGATTGCTCTCAAGCAACAGTTCATCCTCAAGGTTGAGATAAGCTGGTTCAAGTGAAGAGCTCAGTCCTTTAGAATCCTTTAGCCCCAGGGGCTCAGCAAGGTCCAAAATTTTGTATCCTTGGTTCAAGAAGAAACTTCCATTTTCAGTCCTCTCAATTTGTATTCACATTTCACAGCTATTTCACTTCCACCTCTTTGTTTATATTATCAGCAATTTCTTGATCATCCTCTTTGCTTTGGCAACATAAAATCAGACCATCCATGCATGCCAGCACATACTGACAATGTCCATCTTTCAATTTTGTGAATAGGCAGGGATCTATCTGCCTTTCCTTGTTGAAAATTATGATTTTGTAGCACTTCATATAAGTCTGTATTGAGGAATGCTGTTTTAATTCCAACTCCTTCAACAAATTAAGGACTCATGTCTACTTGCTTTGAATTCTGTCCACTTCCTTCAGTTCCACAAACCAACTCTTATCATTACAAACATGAGAAAAAGATCTAGAATCTAACAGCCATAAGCTATTCACATTTGAGTCTTTACCAGAAACAACATAAGTAAATCTCTTGGGAGCTTTTCTTCCTTCCTTATTCTCATTTCTCACCTAGCTTGAAGCAGCATTGTGAGTGGAAGCATGCACACCCCTCTCTCTTTGTTGTCCAACATTTTCCTTTGTTTTACAAAACTTTGCAACATGCCCTTTTCTCTGGCAATTATAACATACAACTTGCTCACTTTCATGTTTCAATCTTAGAACAGACATTATTCCTACTGTTTCATTAACAGATCTTTTTATAGCTTCATCTCTGAGATAGTTCAAAGTATACTGAATGTTTGTTTGATCCCTTGATTCCAGAACAGCAGTTTGATTAGCATAAGTACTTGGGAAACTATTTAGAATTGCAGCGTTTATCTCCCCTGGTGAGATTTCTATTCCTGCAGGTTAAAGCTCTGTGACATGCTGCATTATGTCTAGGTGTGCTGAAATATCACCTTCCTCTTGCAGCTTCAAGGTATACAGTTTCCATCTTAAAATGGGGTGTGTTTATCAGTTCTCTTAAAAAATTCTCTTCCAATGTAATCTGAATCTCTTTGGCAGTTTTACAGCTGGCTACCAGAGGGGTTTCTTTGTCACTTATAAAACTGAAAATCACAAATTGTGCCTTGACATCATCCCTCTTAAATCTCTCATGTTCTGTCTGATTCTGTGGAAGATCTTTTTCAACTGCATGCAAAATTTCCTGAATCTCTAATGCACACCACACTCTGATTTTTGATATTAGATAGTTCTGCTCATTTAATTTTGGAACTTGAAAGAGGGAGGGAGTTTGTTCACTTACAGACCGGGGAGCCCTGCTGCTTCTGTTTGTAGACATGGCTGCTTGGAGGCACATACTGTTTGAACTCTCTTCTCTGAGCCATCAGCTGATGCACATATTTCTCTCTCCTCAGCAGACTGGGGAGATCTCTCTGAGTCATCGCAACTCTAGAGGGAGGTCCTTTGTTTGTAATCCAAGAGGATTTGAAGAAAACATCCAAGAAAAACAAAAAGTTGATTCTTCTAAAAAAATCTGCTGCTCTCTGCTGCTACCAAGCTAATTCACACACACAGCTGTGCAGTGGGATCATGCTGGGCCCATGACCTTTTGTTGGATAAATTTAGCAGAGCAATATTTCACAGCAGAAAATAAAGCATCACAGAGATAAGTGTGTTTAGCTTATTAAAAAAGTTTACTAGAAAACAGGGAAGGGTTACATGGAGAAAAATAAGATCCTAACTAATTCTACATCTTGCTTGCTTGTTTGCTAGTTTGCGTGTGAGGTCTAAGTGTTCTGAGGCAGAGAACAAAGGAAAGGAAAGTTTCCCCCCAAAGCTCAACCCCTGTGTACAGAACAAACAGCATGTACCCATCTCTCAATATCAAAGTGCGACAACGAATGACCAGTTTGCACAACATTGGATAAGGGATGTGCTATATAAAATTTGGAAGGAAGTTAAAAGGAAATATTATGAAAAAATACCTCAATGGGTTTCCCCAATAGAAGTTTTTGTTAAACCCACATTATACGTCAAATACTCTAAATGGAGATACATGGATTTATTAGAAGGAAATGGTAATTTAATGGTTGAAGATGTGCTGAAAAAACACAATATGAATTTAACTTGGTGGGAAAGGACACAATTAATCTCTAGATGGATAAAAGATTAAAAAATAGTTTTTTATACCAAATATACTTAGATGAGATATGGATTAAAATAATGATAAAGTTAATGGCAAAGTATATAACTTCTTACTTGAACATAAAATGCAGGACGAATGGGTTAAGCCCACAATGATAAAATGGGCACAGGATATTGGATGAAATATAAGTTTAGAAGAATGGTCTAGGGTGTCGTCTAGAAATATAAAATATGTTAAAACAAGTAATTTTAAAGAAAATATAATGAAGATGTTTTATAGGTGGCACATAACACCAGATAGACTTAACAAAATGAATAAAAATTTGTCCAAAAACTGCTGGAAATGTAAATTAAATATAGGTACTTTTTATCACATATGGTGGATATGTAAGACAGCTAAAAAGTATTGGAGTATGATAAAAGGAATTATAGAGGAAATTTTGGGAATGGAATTACAATTGAAGCCAGAATTTTTTTTACTAAGTCTACTACCAGAGATGTATAAAAGAGCAGAAATGTATTTAATTATGCACCTATTGACAGCAGCAAGAATATTTTTTGCAAAATACTGGAAAGATGAAAATATACCAACAAAAGAAGAATATATAGGTAAAATATTAGAAGTTGCAGAAATGGAAAAGTTGACATTTACTATTCAAGATAAAAATGAAAATGAGTTTGGAAAATATTGGACCAAAATGTATGAATGGCTACAAAAACCTGGTTAAATAATGTTGTATCAGAAGAATACTGGGAGACTCTCTGTATAATTTAAGTTGTAATAGAGTATGCATGTTTTTTTTTGTTTCATTATTAAAACAAATATATAAAATATATACTTAGATTGATAAAGATAGAGATAGATGGTTACTTACACAGGTTATAAGAATATTAGATTAAGGTAGTAATATAAATATCTGTTAAAAATGTAAACATGTATATGTATGTGTGTAATGTGCGGTGGCTCAAGTGGTTAAGACGCTGAACTGCAGGCTGTGGAAGGTCAGTAGTTCAGCGGTTCAAGACCCGGGTGCCGCAAGACAGGGTGAGCTCCTGTCTCTAGTTCCAGCTCCTGCCAACCTAGCAGTTCGAAAGCAAGAAATTGCAAGTAGATAAATAGGGACCACTTCGGTGGGAAGGTAACAGCGTTCCGTGCGCCTCGGTGTTTAGTCACGCCGGCCACATGACCACGGAAATGTCTTCGGACAGCGCTGGCTCTTCGGCTTTGAAACGGAGATGAGCACCGCAACCCTAGAGTCGGATTCGACTGGCTTTCGAGCAAGGGAACCTTTACCTTTACCTTTTAATGTGTGTATATGTCAATATGTTAATGTGTGTACTTTATGTGTGTATGTGTTATATATTTGAAAAATCTTAATAAAATTCTGCCTCTTTGAGGCAATTTAAAAAAAAGAAAGAAAGAAAATACATTGTAAAAAAAGGGGGGGTAGGGTCAGGGCCAACTTATCCATTAGGCACAGTAGGCACAGTGCCTAGGGTCTGCAATACTTTTAGGGGCCCATGCAAATGTTTTAATTTCTTTTAAAATTAGAAGAAAAATGAACTTTTAGGGTTGAAGAAAATGTTTTAATTTTTTTCTCACATCAGAAAAAATGAAATTTTAAGAACCACAAAAATCGATCACATATTGCCTAAAACAGAAAAAAAAAATGCTGAAGTATTTAAAGTTATATCAAAAATAATTTTTAATATTGATATTATTATTATGGTGGGAAGGGCCCATGAAGGCAAAAGTGCCCAGGGCCAACAAAAGTCATAATGCAGCCCTGGATAGGGTTGCCAGATCTAGGTCGGGAAACTCCTGGAGATTTGAGGGTGGAGCCTGGGGAGGACAGGGACCTCAGCGGGGTTCCGTGCCAGAAGGTCCACCCACCAAAGCATCCATTTTCTCCAGAGGAACTGATCCCTGTAGTCTGGAGATGAGTTGCAGTTCCAGGAAATCCCCCCCGGCCCCACTGGGAGGCTAGCATCCCTAATGGCACCATATCCCCCATTGAAGTCCCTCCCCTCTAGAGCTGCCAACCTCCAGGTGGTGGCTGGAGATCTTCTGGATTACAACTGATCTCCAGGCAACTGAGATCAGTTCACCTGAAGAAGGGAGAGGGGTGGCTGCGGGTGTTGGGGCTGGGGGGGCGTGGCTTCCCCCAGTGCCCAGCTGGCCAGCGGTGGGTAGA
>NW_015172555.1:248864-252664 GCF_001447785.1 Gekko japonicus
GAACTGGGGGGGTTGGCAACCCTAGTCCATAAGCACAATGTTGATAGACCTTCCTTGAGAGACATATTATGGGTGGAATAGTAAATTGAAAGTATATCAAACCTGGTAAATCTAAAAACAAGCAGGAAAGCAAAACACAAATAAATGGTAATCAGTAGGACTGCCAGGTCCAGGTTGGGGAATTCCTGGAGATTTGGGGGGGTGGGGTCTGGGGCGGGGAGGGTTTGGGTGGGGAGGGACCCAGCGAGGCCGGAGGCCACAGAGCCCACCCCCCGAAGCCGCCATTTTCTCCATGTGAACCGATCTCTTTTGCCTGGAGATCAGTTGAAACCCCAGGAGATCTCCAGCCGCCACTAGGAGGTTGGCAATCCTATTATCAGACGTGGAGAATTTAGTTGTGACTCTGTGTGTTGAGTTTCAAGCCTTGACCCTAACTCTCTAGCAAAACCCACAGTACATAACTCTGGTGTGTCTTTGCTCCCACATCCTTTTGCGTGGCCACAGCGTTACTGGTTTGTTTCAGGCAAAGCATCACTTGGACATTGGTCCTAATCTCGAAACATCAAGGTCAACTGCAGGCAATCTCTCAATGACTGGTCTAAGAGATGTAAATTTACTTTGGCGAGATCCAGTTCTAGTGGCGGAGTCATGCGGCTGCACTGCCCTTTCCGTGCACTGAGATTATGAAAATGAAGGCCGCAGCAAACCTACCCGACGCTCAGAACAAGAATTCTTGGCTTAACCCCTTGGGCACTCTTGGAGGTCAGCGTGGAAGACGGTTGGAATAAAAGCACAGGAATCCACATGAGGGGAAATTGCAAGGGTCATTTTTCAAGGCTCAATCATCATCCTTGCCAGAAAAAAGACCCTGGTGGTTTTTCTGTGATGGATCCTTCATTTCAGAACATGACTCATTGTGCCCAGGATCATTTAGGGTGGTTTGTTAATCCCTATTCACTGGCTATGTTTGGGATAGCCAAAATGGGTCAAACAACACAGACCAGAGTCAGAGGACTCCATGTATTTCTGCAAGCGTCTCCTACTAATGTTTATAGGAGTGAACACAGATCCAAACCTGTTGATACACTGAATGACTGTGGTCAAATAAAATACAAAGAAAATATCGCAGCTAAAAACATTTCTGAGAAATAAACTACGGAATTGAAGGAATGCTTAGCTTGAAAACATTCTGGCTTTCTCCAACAGCACTTTCGCATGGAATGTTTCAACAATGTAATAAAGCAGCTCTTTTGCAGCCAGGCTTGGGGGGGGGGGAGAGACAGATCTGCAGTCTTTGGGATGCCAATGAGCCCCTTGTTTCCCAAATACCCCTTGTGAAATGCTTTGTCAGGGGAGGTCTTGGAGGTCTTGGATGCAGAAGGGTGGCAATTCAGTCTATTCAAATGCTCTTTTGGGAGGAACACATGCAGACGCACAGCACACGCAAACATTTGCAGCACCAGCATGCCCCACCCAAGAACATGCAATAGCACTTGATGTGCCACGTGCGCACCAAGGAGCACGCAGAGCAGTGCACTGAGAGACATGTCGTAGCACCTCACAGACAAACCGATTCATGTACTTTGTTTATACCCTACCCCTTCTCCCCAGCGGTGACCCAAAGCAGCTGACTCTGTTCTCCTTTCTCCCCTTCTCTCCTCACATCAGTCCTGTGGGGTAGGTTAGGCTGAAGGTGGGTGACTGGCCAAAGGTCACCTGGCAAGCTTCCATGGCAGAGTGGGGATCGGAGTTTCTCCCTTTCTCACAAGACAAGAACACCTTGTGGGCACTCAATGAAATTGGTGAGCGGTCGGGTTAGAACGGATAAAAGTCCTTCTTCACCCATGGAATTCACTGCCACAGGAGGTGACAGCGGCTACAAGCATGGATAGCTTCAAGAGGGAATTGGATGAACATCTGGAGCAGAAGTCCATCAGTGGCTATTTAGCCACAAGGTATAGGTAGGAACTCTCAGGCTGGGGCAAGTGATGCTCTGTATTCTTGGTGCTGGGGGGGGGGCAACAGTGGGAGGGCTTCTAGTGCCATGGCCCTACTGCTGGACCTCCTGATGGCCCCTGGTGTTTTTGGCCACTGTGTGACCCAGAGTGTTGGACTGGATGGGCCTTTGGCCTCATCCAACATTGGCTTCTCTTATGTTCTTATGAACCTGGAACTCCTCAGTCCTAGCCTGACACTCTAACCACTACACCGCACAGCCTCTCACACCACACTGGCTCACCAGGAGGTCATGCAAACAAAGGTGGCATCACTTCATTGTCACTTCTGCCCCTTGCCCCACCTCCAAAGCTCCAGGTGGTGGCTGGAGATCTCCCCCTATTGCAGCTGATCTCCAGGCAACAGAGACCAGTTCCCTTGGAGAACATGGCTGTTTTGGAGGGTTAGGGTCCTATGGTATTATTCCCCATTGAAGTCCCTCCTGTCCCCTAACCCCGCCCCCCCTCGAGCTTGCAACCTGATCCATGAGGCCTGCACAGGGCTTGGACAGAAGCAGTTTGCTTCCTCCTTTTGAGGTCAGGCCAGGGGGAGTCAGGAAGAGGGGCCTTTTCCTTGGGCTGTTTTCCCACCCCCAGTCTGCCCCAATTGGTCGATGTGCTGCTGTCACGTGATCACGTTTTTTTGCCCGGATGTGGCATCAATGCACAGTATCCCAGTGCTCTCCCTCTGGCCCCAGTCAGTGGCAAGGCAGGAGGAAGGTCCCAGAAGTGGGAGGAGGGCTGCCCAAGGCAGGCACGTGGCTGGCCCGATCCCTGTCCATCGAGAGACCCATAAACAGATGCGATATCACAGTATACAATATACAGAAAGCAAGCAAGCACTGTACAAATAGCGCAGACCACAAGTGCTCAAAAAGTCATGCAAAAAGAGTAAATGTATATGACAAGAATAACAGAGGACCACATGTAAAACCAAATTACATCATATAATGTACAGGTCCATGAATAGTGCAAGTCCATAAATAGTACACAGACAAAGACGAAGACTCCGGATTGTGATCTTCGTTTCGATAGCTCTTCTTCAAGAAGTTCACATTACTACAATTACAAGTAAAACCAAACTATTAATATCATATACTACAATCAAACCCATATCCTGAATACTGAGGCAAAGATTACCTTCATAAAGTACTCATATTGTACAGAAGACTTTAAAATGGTGTATGTAGGAGGAAAAATCCTTAGTACAGCACTCACAGAGTATAAAAGCCTTCAGACCAGTAGTACAGGAAAAAACTGTGAAACAAGGAAGAATAGGAAAATACTTGAAAAGTATGCAGACGGAGAGTGATTTCAGCTAAGCATACCTTTATTTAGTCAGGAACAAAAGACAACTGACCAGCTCGCAGGCCGGTTTATAAGCGTTCAGAAAAACCTGCCACCAAGTACCCATAACCACACCCCTACTCCTAATAGGCTATTTACAGTAACCGGGTGACCATTGGTCTCCCGGCTGGAAAACTAGCCCTTTGATTGGGCCAGCTAGGATCCTTTCGGATCCTTTGTCTTTCGACTCAAGCTACAGATGGTTTGTGCCTGGCCAGCCCGGGCAAGTCCGGGCATGTCAGGCTGAATACATTACACCCCTCCCCCCTTGGTTCGCAATGTACCCACAGACGAAGTCCTTCAGGTACGCAGGTGGCTTCCTGGGGCGCGTCGAGCGGCGAGGTTCCGGGGTGGCGATCGGTTCGGTCTCGGGGCCCATTGGAGCCGGTTGGACCAGACCCGGCGAAGGGTCGGCTGTGGAGGGAAGGGCTGGTTCCTCATGGCGAGGGGCCTCAGTTT
>NW_015172555.1:254956-255059 GCF_001447785.1 Gekko japonicus
CTCAGTGCGGTGCTCGTGGTGGCGTCCGGGTCTTTGTTCATGGGGTCGTGGATCCCATCCTCGTCGCCAGTGAAAAGTATGCAGACGGAGAGTGATTTCAGCT
>NW_015172555.1:255089-354970 GCF_001447785.1 Gekko japonicus
ATGTAGGAGGAAAAATCCTTAGTACAGCACTCACAGAGTATAAAAGCCTTCAGACCAGTAGTACAGGAAAAAACTGTGAAACAAGGAAGAATAGGAAAATACTCTTATAATATTATAATATTATTATTATTTACAGTTATAATACACCGAAACTATTGAAGGTTCATGATGCTCACCAAGCCTATTATAATCATTCAAAGCCAGGCACCCGATCAACAATAGAACAAACTCTCCAATAGTCGGTAAGAGGTTGAATACATTACAATACTCTTATAATATTATAATATTATTATTATTTACAGTTATAATACACCGAAACTATTGAAGGTTCATGATGCTCACCAAGCCTATTATAATCATTCAAAGCCAGGCACCCGATCAACAATAGAACAAACTCTCCAATAGTCGGTAAGCCTCAAGAAATAACCAGCACCCAAGGCTTGAGAGACCATGACTGGAACAATGCGTGTTCCGGGCAGGAACACAGGGCAGGTGGGTCACAGTCTGGCCAGACACTCCAAGGAAAACATTTAGGGCATATGATTTGTGCTGACTTAAAAAAAAAATTATTGAGAAATCAAAGTCCAAAAAGAAATACATGAAACAAGTGACTATACTAAAACTGTAGAGAACAAAGATACATACATCAAGTTGGGGAGGTTTCAGGATTAATGGGAGTTACATAGAAGAGGAAAAGGGAATAATATAAACAAAATCTATTCACTGGTAAGCAACACGATAAGAGTATTATCACAGGTGGGAAATTGTCAGCAAGCTGCCAATGTTTTACTTTCTTTCATTGATCTCTCCCCTACTCGGGGCGCATTTCTGTCAGCAAGCTGCCAATGTTTTACTTTCTTTCATGTATGTGTGTGCGCTTGACGTGGTATGTGTAGACTTGTAGATGCGCTTGGCTTTGTAGCTCGCCGTAACATTATTATCTCCCCAAGACCACAGGTGGAAGCAAGGATCATTAACAAGGCTTGTTAGTGCACACAGCGGTGGCAGCTCCACGGAGCCCTGCGTGGAGACCCATAAACTGCCTGGTACGTGGGTCTTCACAATGCCCGAGGCCCTGAACTGACGAACATGTATGCATTCATGTGGGCACTGAGGCATCAGTATGAAGACCGAAAAGCGGGCCTTTGGGCATGAGAACTAACGGTTCCAAGCCTCTCATGATATCTTTTCTCACGGTGAGGCATGGAAGCTGTGTGCACTAACAAGCCTTGTTAACGATCCTTGCTTCCACCTGTGGTCTTGGGGAGATAATAATGTTACGGCGAGCTACAAAGCCAAGCGCATCTACAAGTCTACACATACCACGTCAAGCGCAAACACATACATGAAAGAAAGTAAAACATTGGCAGCTTGCTGACAGAAATGCGCCCCGAATAGGGGAGAGATCAATGTACGTAGACACAAGGGAAATACTCATGTTTCCATGTTGCGATACCGTGAGAGGGAAACTCCCAAAAATTTTCTAGGAATGGGAGCCATTTTTTGCTCAGGTCTGTTCTTTGTGTGTCATCATTAGCTCTGTGACCTTGTCTAAGATGTAGAATTCCCACAATTTAGCATGCATTACCAATTATGGGTTGTGGGAGGAACCTCCTTTTTCCAGTTCAGGGCTATAAGGCTTTTAGCTGCAGCCATCAGTATTAAAATGAGTTCTTTAATGAGCTTGGAGATTTTTTTAGCCTCCCAGACATTAAGGAGAACATCTTCAGAGATTTGTGTTGACTTGAATGAACATACATGAAGCTATCTTATACTGAATCAGACCATTGGTCCAGCAAAGATGATATTGTCTACTCAGACTGGCAGCAGCTCTCCAGGATCTCAGGCCGAGGTCTTATACATCCCCTACCACTTGAACTTTCAACTGGTGATGCTGGGGATTGAATCTGGGACCTTCTGCAGGCTAGTAGATGTGGTGGGGCCTGGGGACCACCCAGAATTACAGATGATCTGCAGACTACAGAGATCAGTTCCCCTGGAGGAAATCTCCAAAAGTTTCCCGGCCTGGATTTCGCATCCCTCCGGGCAGATGCTGTACTGCTGAGCCAGGGCCCCTAAAGAGGAGGGAAAAGGTTTGTCACCGGTAGAATAAAGCTGGGAAATGGTGCCCTGCTAGGGCCGCCAGCTCTGGGTTGGGAAATACCGGGAGATTCGGGGGTGGAGCCAGCAGAAGGTGGGGTTTGGGGAGGGGTGGGGCTTGAATGCGGCATAACGCCATAGAGTCCACCTTCCAAAGCAGCCATTTTCTCCAGGGGGACTGATCTCTGCTGCCTGGAGATCAGTTCTAGCAGCAGGACATCTCCAGCGACCAACTGGAGTCGGATACCCCCATGCCCTGCCTGTAACATCCGACACTGGCTATGGAGCTTGAGAGCTGGGTGGATGAAGGAGAATGGCTTCTGTGCTCCGGGGAAGAAAATGGGGTTGTAGGCCCAGGAGAGCATGGGCTGGCAGGGACATCCCCAGTGGCCTCTGTCTGATCTTGCCTGGCCTGAAGCAGAGAATGTGGCCCAATGGGGACTCTGGCTTTTGTCACCAGGCAGGCCGCAAGACTCTCAGTTCTTCAGGACCACACAGGGGAGAGAAACTTTATCTCAGGGTTTCTTATCTCCTTGGGATGAAAGAGGCCTTTGTCCTCCTGGTAGGAGCTGTTATCCTTTGGTCAGATTCTGATGTTTGCGGAGAAGGGAGCAGAAAAGCCACAAATTGGACAGAGGACAAAACATGCATTAAATAGTCACTCACCTCAATCCCCCCCCCCATTCATTCCATGCACATCATCACCATTGTCCAGAGGATATCTGATATCCAGTCATTTCCGAGCACTTCATAACAGCCTACCGATTTTGATGTTCGGGGAGGCGCGAGGGGCTCCTGCAGCCAGAATGCCAAACGGCTCAGGCTCCCCTCGAGCCCCTCGCTCAGACTCCCCCCCCCACCTCACTCTGTGCATGCGCATTGGAGGGCCTTCTGTCCAAAGACAAACAGTGCAACTTGGTGTCATTATAATTTAATTGCTTCTATTACAGCAAAAAAAAGGGAGTTATAATATTTTTTAAAAATCCCTAAAGATGGATATTTGTGATCACTACCACCACCACCCTGGTAAAATAGCTTCACAAATCAAAAATGCTGCTGCTGAAACAGAAACCGGCTCTATAAGTGTGGGACCTGATGATCCATGGCCCTTTTGCCCCTGATTCTTGCAGGGTTTGATCTTTGGTGCTGAAGTTGCTGTTTCGCAGGGGAGCACAACCCTGTCTTCCTCTCTTTCACACCCTTTTTGGGCTTGACGATTGAAACGTGTAACTGTTAGCAAAGAGCTGTGGAAGAAGTTATCTGAATTTAAGAACACCCTTGTGGTTGACTTTATTGCACAAGAACGCTGAACTGAGACCTGTTTGATAAAGAAACTTCGAAACGAACGGTAACTCGGGAGGTTCATCCGTTCATCTTGACGTCATCATCTTCTGTTTGGTGGCGCCCTATTGTTGAAAAACAAAGATTAAAACATCATGAAGCTCATCAGTACTATTGTTTAATTATTGTCTATTATTCTTAATTGTATGCACTTTGCAGCAATCCATTGTGTTCAGGTGTCATTTCATTGCTGCTCCCTTTGTTGGTATATGATTCCTCTCTTTCACACCCTTTTTGGGCTTGACGACAGCCTCGTGGTGCAGATCTGCTTCTCTCTGGTGCTTCTTTTCCCTCTAGGGGGCTCCACCATGGGCACAGCCAGGCTATTCCTCCTCCTCTCCCCCCCTCCCTTCTGCAGCTCCAGCCTCCAGGATTGTTTCACCTAGAAGGAGGATTGTGTTGGAGAGAAAGGGGGACGTTCTGACCTTTCCTACCTGCCATTTTCTCACTGGGAAAAAAGCTGTCCTTGAATTGCTTATAACTGTGCAGCGGGGGGGGGGGGGGGCCTGTGAGCTGGCTTCAGGTTGGCCAGGCCATGCAAGGACCTCCAGGCATGGGCAGATTAAGGCTCACTGGTGCCCTCGGCACTGACCCATCTTGGTGCCCCCCCTTTCCACACTGACCCCCAGACCATTTTAATGGTTGACCTGTCTGACCAGATACACGATGCAGGTTGCAGCAATACAAAAATGGATTCCTAGGATAACACAATAGACTGTACAAACGAAGCTTTCCACCCTTTCCCTAACTTTGTGGTGCCCCCTTTGGCCCTGGTGCCCTAAGCTCAGTCCGCTTCATGGTTCATGGCTCATCTGCCCCTGCCTCCAGGCCCGCCCCCATCACCAGCAGCTGCGTTCGGAATTCCCTCTGATGAATGGGGAGTATATCCATGCCATCTATATTCAATGGACAGAAGAGAGAGATTTGAACATGGCTGGGAATCGTGATTAGGGTTGCCAACCTCCGGGGGGGCACCTAGAGATCTCCCCACAGCATGGATCTTTCCCACCCAATCTTTCCTTCTTCATTCCCCAGAACTTCTCAAAAAAGTACTCACTGGGGGGTTGGGAGCAGAATCGCCAACCTCCAAGTGGTGTCAGCTGATCGCCAGATGACTGGGATCGGTTCCCTTGGAGAAAACAGATGCTTTGGTGGGTGGAGTCTGTGGCGTTGTACTCTGTTGAGGTCACTCTCCTCCTCAGACCCTGCCCTCCCAAGGCCTCGTCCCCGGTTCTCCAGGAGTTTCCCAACCAGGAGTTGGTGACCCTAGTGGAGAGACTCTTGGGAACTGAGTGGGTTGGGTGGAGGGGGGGGAACCAGCAAAAATCCTAATCTCTTTCATGAGTAGAAGTGTCCTTCTGCTTGCAGACCAGGGATTTTGGCTTCTAGCCACCTTTAATGATACTAATATAATATGCTGAAAAAATAAAATTTTAATTTGGAAATGAGCACAAATGCCACAGACAAACTGCACTTGGTTTTCGGTTGAACATGAGGCCACCTACAGACACTCTACTGGCTGCCCACTTGTTACCAGGCTCAATTTAAGGCACTGGCTCTCCGTGGCCTTCACCCCACTTATCTGCGGGACCACCTCTCCCCCCTGTGCTCCGCTGTGACAGCTTTGGTCTCCCGAGCATGGTCTTCTGCAGGTGCCCACCTGCAAATGGGCAGAATCCACAGCTGCCTCCGTTGTGGCTCCTGCCTTGAGTGGAACGTCCTGCCCGAGGACATTGGGAAAGCTGAATTATTCAAGAGGGCCTTCCTGCACAGGGTAATCGAGCTGCACTCTCCAAAATGGCTCACAAACTTACTTGGAGAAATGATTAGGGACTGTGGGCTATACTGCTGCATATCGCTTACTGTAAGTAGGCTCCTATTATGTAATTTGTGCACCGCTTAATGTGCCACGTTTAATACTTATGCCGTGCTCCAGTTCTGTCTTCTAGATTTCTGGTTGGTTCCAGACTTCTACAATCCCAGTGCATGGTTTATTGAATGTCCCATCTGGTTGACTGTACAGACTCACTCTGTGTCATCCGCCTTGAGTCCCTGTGAGAAAGGAGGCATACAAATAACACAAATAAATAAATACATAAACAAGAGCACCACGAAGGGCACATGTTTAGCTGAGAAAGTTAAAATGTCTGAGTGTGCATTAAACATGCTTGTAACTTTCTAAATGTTCCCCCATTCCTGGTATAACTTACCTATAAGAGTGCGCAGGGTTGCCTATTGTTCATTCTCAGTGCCTGTCCCTTGGCTGCTTAAAAGAATTTCAGTGCTAGCAGGGGAAGGCTGGAGAAAGTCTGAAAGAGACCCACAGTTGCATTCCATTAGAGACTGTATTAAGGTCTTTATGCTGAAACGCTGATTCTCAGGAAAGACTAGACATCTTTTTTTCTTTTTATTCACAAAACCAAAGCGAAACAGGGTCTGTCCTAGGCATGCAATCCAAACTGAGCTCCTGGAAATATATATCTGATGGAAACTGCATGCTGAATTCATCACAGCTAATGGGCAAGTAAGTTGAACACACAGCCCTTCCTGCAATTTAAACATTTGGATTAAAATCAGAAGGTTACAGTTACCAACTGAGATGCTAGAAACTAGTATCAAAACAGTACCCTGAGGTTCCCCCCACCCCTTGTTGTTCTTAAGTTTATTTTATTATCTTAAACCTTTAGCGATTAGTTCAAAACTAAAGTGGGAAAGGGCCATGCCACTGTGCGTCATGCTGACAGCTAAAAATTGGGATATTATCCAGGATTCAAAGGGACCACCAAGGTCGTTATTTCCAGCAGTGTAGCAAGATCAACTCTCCTCTACTACAGGAAAGAATACAACTTTTCAGCTCACAAATTGGACAGCGTACAAGTGGAGGACTTGCAAGATTGCTGTGTGTGGGGGGGTCCCATTTGCTCCCCCTCATAATGCCATAGAACCCTAACCCTCATTCCCTTTCTGGGCTGCCTACTCTCTGAGCTGCCTGCTTGCTCACCTGGCTGCCTGGTTCACGCAGGGCAGACGGGAGTGGCAGGCGTAGTGGGGTGGTAGCTCACCCAAATGGTTTCTCCACTCCTCATCATTCCTCTAACTAGGTTGTCCAATAAATGCAACAGATATGAACAATATTCATACAGGGTGCACATAGAACATGAAAGGTCATGTAATATATTGACACACTGACATAGTGTATAACGTTTTCAGCATAAAATAATGAAGCACATTTTAAGGATGAGAGCTGAGAACTCAGGTGCCACTTGTGCAAAGAGTTATGGGACCAGCAGCCCAGGGAGAGTGGCATCTTGGCAGATTCTGATTGGCTACGGACACCCATCCTAACACAATAGGCTACAGAACAAAGTTTGAGTCCAGTGGTACCTTTAAGACAAAGATTTATTCTGGATATAAGCTTTTGTGTGCACACTCTGTGTGCACATGAGAGCTTATACCCAGAATAAAACATTGTTGGTCTGAAAGGTGCCACTGGACACAAACTTTGTTCTGTTGCTTCAGACCAACACGGCGACCCACCTGAATGGATCACAATGGAATACAGACAGCAGAAACGACTTTTGTAAACATTTGGGTGCTCTCCAAATGCTCATGAATATGCTGAATATTCTCTGAATTTGTGACAGATGTGTTTGTCACCCAGTTTTCTGGCCAGCTGCTCAGGGCAGCACAGAGAGGAGAACATCGATGCTCTGCAGGGCATCTCCCTCCCAGCCATTAGCAGCATCACAATCCAAGCCCCTGTGGCTAAGAGGACTTGCCAACCACTGGTGGTGGGGTGGGCCAAGGGTTCTAGAACAGAGGTGTCAAACTCATTTGTTACGAGGGCCAGATCTGACATAAATGTCATTTTGGAGGAGTTTCCGGTTTGTGGATCAGCGATGGCGGTCACTTTTCCCAGACCTCGGGGGAGTGACTCGCACACCAGCATTATGGGGAGGTGCTACCACAAGTAGCACTCACACGGAGCCTTTGCAAATGGCTCCAGGCCATAGGGCTTTTGAGGTGCAGCCTCTTCGACGGCTAAATGCCGGAGAATTGAGGCTTCCATCCACCCTGACAATCCTGCCGCTGTGTGGCCTTCGGGCACAAGCTGTTTCGACCAGGACAAGCGCTGGGGATCAAGCGGAATATCGTTTACTGTGAGTGAGGTCAGAGACATTACGGACAATGAACATGAGTTCAAAATAAATGGAACATTTTAAAAGCGAACTTCCCCCCCATGGGAAAAGCAGAGCGCAAAGAGGGACGCCTCTTATGCGAATGGACAGATAAGCATAATGAAGGGGGCAGGGGGGAAATAAACAGCGATTTTGTGTGGAGAGACTTACTTGAGCGCTGACAGTGAGGTGACAATTTTTCAAGTCCGTGTGAAGCGGTTTGGAATTGTAAACAATCGTATAAAATGGCAGCCTAGCAAAGAAAGTTTAAAGCGAAACAGGCGGGTAGTAAGAGCCCAAAACTGGAAGAGGAAGGAGACATCATGAAAATATTAGCGGATATGTTCAAGCCGGTGATGGAGCAACTCGGTGGTATTAACCAGCAACTGACCTCGCTGAATCAAAACTTTGCATCCCAGCAGCTGCAACTGGCAGAAACGGCACAGAAGGTGGAACAAACGACCATGAGAATTAAAGAGATAGACACCACAAACAAGAAAATGAAGAAAAGAATGGGGGAAGTTGAAGCAAAACAAAACTTCCAAGAAAACTGTTTGCTACAGCTACAAATGGAAAAAGCTAACATGATTCTCAGATTCCAGGGAGTTCCTGAATCGCAAATGGAGGATCTGAGGAAACTGCTCAGCGAGATCATAGCTCCAGCAATAGGCTTAACAGCGGATGAAGTAGTAAAAGAGATGGAGACTACTTATAGGGCATACTCCAATTATATATAGCCATACTCCAATTATATATACTCCAATTATATATAGCCTCCCTGGAGAAATTGTGGTCAGATTCTCAAGAAGACAGACCAGAGATGCTATTTTAAAAGCGACTTCAGCAACTCCACTGAAAATGGGGAATATAAGCATTAAAACTTTAAAAGACATTCCATTTGAAATTCGCCAAAAGAGGAAAAGCTATAAGGATTTAATTTCTTTTCTTCAAACCAATGGAATTTTGTACAGGTGGGTGATCCCAGAGGGTGTCATCTTTAAAATCACCGACAAAAGAGAAAAGATTGACTCCACTTTCAAAGCCAAAGAATTTCTGAGACGCTAGTTGGGAATGGAAGAGGAATCCAAAGATGAAGAATCTAAATCAAGTGACTCCGCTACCTCTGGAATGGATGAGGACTCTGCTGTAGAAACGTGTGCAGGCGCAGCGAAAGTGACATATGATTTCAGAGACAGAAAACCGAAGTAAGGGCAGAAGGACTCTGAAAATTGCCTTTAGATGCAACTAACACGAAGATGCTCAGAGAGTTCTCTCACACAACTGACATACTAACACTGAAGCCGAGGCAAACAAGAACTCTACAAGTATATTGTTGTACTAACACTTTTATTAATAACATTTAGACTAACACGGATATGATCTCCTCCTCTTGGGTTTTAGTGTAGTGTGGTTATCTATCCTTTATCCTTAGATGTTAGGCCCCTCCCTTATATTTTCTTTGTAGTTTTGTAGTCTTATAAAAAAATAATAAAAATATCCCTCCGGGGATGCCAAAAATAAATAAATGTCATTTTGTTGGGCTGGGCCATGTGTGCCATAAAACGTAGTGCCAGGCACCGGAGATATAAACTGTATAAAAGATAGCAGCTGGTAAGCTCTGAGTTGTATCATCACTGCAAGACCACACTGCAAGACCACATGTGCAAAGGAAAACCCACATGGGCGGACTGGAGAGCCAGCAGTGCAGCACGGGGCAGATGCTCCCACACTACTTGACTGCTGCAGATGAGGCTGTTCCACCATTGCCGAAGCCACAATTGGAGTGGCTCTGCCCACTCCACACCCCCGAGCAGTCTCCTGTTCCCTCTCTTGCACTAGTTGCTCGAGGGCCTCATAAGAGCCCCGGGTGGGCCGGTTCTGGTCCCTGGGCCTCATACTTGACACCCCTGTTCTAGAAGATTTGAAGATGTGTTCTGGAGTACATATCTGGTTAATAGCACTGAGGGTCTGAATAGCCAAGTTGTTCTGAGGAAATAATACAGTTGTCTGATTGTCTAGGATCAAGGTTTGCTCACTCTCAGAACCCAGAGCATTGCTGGCATGATCCAGGGCTTCTCATATTTGTCTGGCACATCAGGGTGTGCCAGCATAATGCAAGAAGCACAGACCAATGCGTAACAACTCCCTGCTGACACATTTGACTGAGAATCATCAAGCATTTATTTAAAAAGTGATGGTCATGCACAGGGCCGGCTCGTTATTGTTAGATTTTAGACTGTTGCCTAGGGTGACAGCTTGAGGAGGGCGCCATTCTGGCCGGCCTCATCCCCTCCTCACTCTGCACAGGAAGCCTCCCTTGCCGGCTTCTTGCTCTGTCCCCGGCAAGAGACTCCCCTCTTTGCAGCCCCCCAGACAGAAAGAGAAGGAGGCGTGTGGGGACAGGCCCAGGATGATGGGAAAGTGCCGTTCGCTCTCTGCCGCTCCTGCCCCCGTGGTCTCTTTGGAGCTCCTTTTGCAGCCTGGCACAGGCCCCTCTCTCGAGCGATCCCTTTGCAGCTCACCCCCTCAGCCCACCTGCTGAGGCTCCGGCACCCGCCCCCACCCCACATGGGGGGGGGACCAGAATGTATCCTCGCCTAGTGGGCAAAAAAACTTGGGGCCGTCACTGCTCATGCATGCATGAATTGAATAGGAGGACCCTTTAAAGCCCTATGCGGCAAAGGACCAGCATACCTGCGGGACTGTCTCTCCCCGTATGTGCCCCAAAGAGTCTTGCGCTCTTCAGACCAGAACCATCTAGTTGTCCCCAGCCAGAAAAGATGTCTGCCCCACCTTGACCAGGTCCAGGGCCTTTTCAGCCCCGGCCCTGGCCAGGTGGAGCATGCTCCCATCCGATGGAGATCAGGGCCCTGAGGGAACTGCTGCATCTCCACAGGGCCTATAAAACAGAGCTGTTATGGCAGGCCTTTGGTTGAGGTGGCAGACGTCAAATTGTACTATGTTTAATTTGATGGTTTTACTGTTTTATGACATGTTGTAAGCTGCCCTGAGCCCACTTCTGGGGAAGGGCAGGATAGAAATCTCAAAAATAAAATAAAATAAAAATAAAGAAGGCCTGACATTTTGGATTGAGTAGTTTCATAATAAGAGGAGGCTCTCTCAGGAAAGATGGCTGTGTAAGAAAGTGGGCGTTTTAAGTAGCTGCTTTCAGTAGAGAAGCCCAGAGCTATCAAAAAAGGGAGGAAACCA
The DNA here is from genome assembly GCF_001447785.1 of Gekko japonicus. Lineage (NCBI taxonomy): Eukaryota > Metazoa > Chordata > Lepidosauria > Squamata > Gekkonidae > Gekko > Gekko japonicus. The sequence goes on from NW_015172555.1 coordinate 265,919, forward strand.
ACTGAGATGTAGTTCCCTGCTATCCTGTGCTGACGTTGTGGTTATCTGCAGTAAACATACGGAGTGGTATTTTCCATGGCTTTTAAATAGTTGTGGTGTATTCTACCTTCTCTGAAGACCCCATGACAACCTGGTGAGACCCTAGCTTACAAACTCCACAGAGGACTCTTTCCCCACCCTGCCAGTCCGTGTAAACAATGGGCTCATTCCACTCTTATTTTAATGGGCATGTCAGATGCTCATTTTAAATATTGATTTTCCCTGAGTTGTTGGGGGCTAAAAGCATAAAGAAAGAAAAATTATACTTAATTTTATACAACAATACAAGTCCCAGCTAGGGCTGTACAAAGCCTGCCTCTTCATTTCTGAAGTGTTTTCTTCCTTCCTCGAATCCTTGACCATCCTTGACCATCCATAGGAACGAGATCTGTGGTGGAAGGAACAGTGGGTATAACTTGCATGCACACTGGCGTGAGTATCAAAATGCCGGTGAGACAGCTGTCTGGGTGTGCACCCCCAGTCTTAGCCATACAAGAGTCAGCCACCAATTTTCTCTCCCTCCATGGAAGTTAAATGGGACAGAAGGTGGGTTCAAGAAGTGAACCTGCTGGATTAAGCCTGTATCCCTAAGTACAACGCTAAGGGAGCGCTTCAGGCTCAATTTCATTTCCTGCCTCCTCCAGTCTCGCGGCATTCTAACAACTTTCTCATGTCTGAATAGGACCCGGCTGTATTTGAAGCCAAGCAAGCTATTTATCTCTTTTTGATGGTGAATAGGCAAGGTTCCTAGAGGCAATGATTTTGATTGTTAAGGGTCCTGAGTTATGCGTTAAGGGTAGAGATGCCAGTGTAGATCTTAGGAGCTTAACTTTCAGGGGGTAGCAAAAAAGACTTTTTGTTGTAAAGCTCATTTGGCTTCTTGACTCCGAGCTGTAAGAAATCTTTGTTTCCTTCTCTCCCTGGGTAAAAAAAGGAGATTATCTACTGCCGAGCACCGATTATTTTACCTTTTCATGCACTGTAAACTCTGTTGTCATGCTTGTTGTCTCTTTCTATGCAGTCGTCATTTGTGCTAAATGCTGACCTTTACTTTGTTGCCAGAGTTAAAGTAGACCGTTTTACCACTTCAAAGGACAGGCCCTGGACTTCTCAGCATTTAAAAGCCAGCTGGCATGAATGCTCACCTGTCTACAGTAACATCGAACGGCTTGTCAACTGTAGTTTGGCTAGCATCACCCCCGACATAAAACCCTTTTCAGATTCCCAGCCCCAACGGTCACTTACTTCATTGTAGAGATGGCAGAGTCCCAGCCAGCTGTGGGTACGTTGTAATTGCTTGCAATGGAAGGGCCTTTGCTTTTGGTTCAAACCATATTTACCGCAGGCAATGGAACATTACTTTTATGCAGCATTCACTCCGTTTTTTCACTTGAAGGTCAACTTAAGTCTGCTTTCTTATCCTATCTGCAGGGGGGGAAAGGGACCTGTGTGAGACTTGGCATTTGCATTCCTCCCCCCAACAGATGACAAACAAAACCTCATATCTTGGACTAACAAAACAGAATCTCTCCAGCCCAATTTTCTTTCCAACTGCATTAAGGCCTGCTTATACCATCAATTATTATGGAGACTTAACAACTCTTAACCTCATTTGCATGACTGAAGGGGTTGGTTAGTTAACAGAATCTGCCGCCCCCACCATCTTTCTAGCTCCTGCCCCACCCCTTGCGGGGGCCAGTGAATGGAGCTCACCAGGGCTTTTTTTGTAGAAAAAGCCCAGCAGTAACTCATTAGCATAATAGGCCTCACCCAACAGCAGAAACACATTAGCATATTAGGCCACACCCCTGACAGAGCATTCATTAGCATATTAGGCCACACCCCCACATTACCAGACGTGTGGTCATCCAGCCACACCCACCTTTTGCTTCTTATTCTGTTGACCTTGTTTGCCGTCAAAACCCAGGGCTTTTTTTGTAGCATGTTAGGCCACACACCCCTAATGTAGCCAGTCCTAAAGAGTTTCTGCTGTTGGGTGTGGCCTATTATGCTAATGAGTTCCTGCTGGGCGTGGCCAACTCGGGAGCCAGCCGGAACTCCGTTCCTGTGCGTTCCTGCCCAAAAATAGCCCTGGAGCTCACCATTCCATAGAGGAACTAGGAGCAAGCAACCCCAAAGTAAATGTTCTTGCAAATCTGTGCCAACCTGATGTGGGGTAAAGAGAATCCCACATATCACGTGCTGGTGTGTAGTGAACTATGTGATTCAGGGTGTGACACAATTCACCTGCAGCAACAAGGGAAAGTCCAAGGAAAGCTGGACCCTTAAGCACAGGAATACCGGTTGGAACTCATCAAGTGGAAACTGACAATAGTACAGATATTTTGGAAGCAAACGGTGTATTATCCTGCCAATTTGAGAAAAGAATTTCAGCACAGCAACAGCAAGTGTAGTGTCTTAGTAAAAGGCATGGCAAATTCTCGTATTTATCTACAGTCAGAATTTAATGTTCCCCCCCTCCTTTCTGCACCCAGAGCCTCCAAGCTGAAAGGCTGGTTTGGGGTTTGTTTTTGGGAGGGCAGACAAAACAGTTGCTCAGCCAAAGCTTTTGTTATTTAGTCACTGGGAACCAAATTTTAAGTGATATGACTGTGTGTTAAAGACATGCTGTTTATTTTCAAGATTAGTTTGATTCTGCTGTATCTGTAATAGGGAATGGAAAAGATGGTTTTCCAATTTAAGAGTAAGTGCTTTCAAGGAGGGGACCTGTGAAGACTTGGTCCTCCCCCCCTGCTCTCTCTGCTTTCTCTCCCCCTCACAGCCTCCACCCCTTTCCCTCTTTGCTTCCTTCCTTCTTTCCCTCCTGCCTGCCTTTCTGACCGCCCCCCTCTGCCTCCTTGCTTTTCCTCATAACTTCTCCCCTTTGCCTGTTTCCTCGCTTCCTTCTGGCCTCCATTTTGCTCAGTTTTTCTCTTTTCCCTCCCTCCAGTCTGAGGTACTTCCAGCCCCCTTTCATCTTCACTCTTGCCCTTCCGGCCTGCCCATGCCATCCTTCTTCAGATCTTCTCAAATTTTAAAATGAAACTCGGGTAGCCATTTTAGGCTACCCAAACAGCCACAGACAACATGCATGCAGTTGCCGAGGCAATCCGAAATGGCTGATGAAATCTCATGAAGTAGCCACATAAGATACGGAATTTTCACTTATTTGATTTTATATCCTCCTTTATTATTTTTTAAAATTAAAGACCTTTCCCCCCCCTGCACACCTGCATATTCTCCCAGAGCCGTAGAAACACCTTCCCTTTCTGTACCTGGCCCCATTGTACAGATTTTTCAATCTGCACCCTGTTCAGAATTAGAGATACACATTCTAGGCTTTGTTTATTAAAGCATAAGTTATCTTTCCATATATTGAAATACACGAGAACTGATTAATTTGTTTGATTTATACACAGATGGTTAGTCTGCTTAGATCTTGACTGTTTATGTGGCAAATGGTACAGCTGGTGTGTTCCATTTGCTTCCAGTTAGGAAAAGTTTTTCTGCTCGCAAGAGAACCGATGAAGAGCAGTAGGCAGGGTGGGAGGTAACGCTCTCTCTCTGGAGCCAGGCTCACTTGACAGCAATGACTCTGCTGCCCCTCACCCAGCAAAGACGATACGGCAGTGCATAATGTTGTTTTTAAAAAGTGATTATACAGACTGCCTTTCAAGCGTCGGCCCAGTGGGGAGACTTGATATGGCTTTTATCAGGGATTGAAATGCTGCATTACCAAGTAAGCAGTAAATTATGTCCAAAGTAATTAAACAGCACCCAAGCAGAGGACCGGAGTAGAAATTGAATGGGTGACGACGACGGTGGCGGCAGGGGGGGGGGTTGAAAGAGAGATTCTGCTTATGCATTTTGATTAGGCAGTTGGTTGTAATCTTCCAGGAGGGAAAAGAGATACTCAGCAGGATGCTGCAATTCAAGAAGACAGTTAGGTGGATTCTTGTTAAGGAAGGAGTGAATGAAGCACCATTTTGGCAATCAGTAATACCTGTATTTTGACACACACGCATTAAGTTGACAATTCCAATTTTTTTAAAATATACATATTTTCCTATGTTTCAGACATATGCGAGTGAATGCTGACAGTCCTTTTCATGTGATCTTCAGAATTCACTGGTACGTGTTTTTGTCAACATTCATCAAAATGTGGACATTTACTCAACCAAATATATGGGATATAACTGCATAACTGGAATGGATAAACCTTTTTGATTTGGAATACCGAAGAAAGTTGACTTCATATCCTGAAGCAAAGAAAATCTTTATGGTTATATCTCTTCCACCCTGCTCCTATGTCATTCTCTGTTACACCAATAGAAACCCTGTTGTTGTTGTTCAGTCGCACAGTCGAGTCCGACTCTTCGCGACCCCATGGACAATCTCCCGCCAGGCTCTCCTGTCTTCCGCCGTCCTCCGAAGTTGGCTCAATTTCATGTTCGTTGCATCGCTGACACTGTCTAACCATCTCATCCTTTGCCGTCCCCGTCTTCTTTGACCTTCAATCTTTCCCAGCATCAGGGTCTTCTCCAGTGAGTGCTCCCTTCTCATTTGGTGGCCAAAGTATTTGAGCTTCAGTTTCATTATCTGGCCTTCCAGGGAACAGTCAGGGTTGATTTCTTTGAGGATTGACTGATTTGTTCTTCTTGCAGTCCAAGGGACTCTCAAGAGTCTCCTCCAGCACCATAGTTCAAAAGAATCTATTCTTCGGCGCTCGGCCTTCCTTATAGTCCAACTCTCACAGCCATACATGACTACTGGGAATACCATTGCTTTGACCATGCGGACTTTTGTTGGCAGGGTGATGTCTCTACTTTTTATCATGCTGTTTAGGTTCGCCATCGCTTTCCTCCCAAGGAGCAGGCGTCTTTTAATTTCATGGCTGCAGTCACAGTCTGCGGTGATTTGATGACTAGGGAGCCATGTACCTGATGTTATCTGCAGGTCGTCTTGAAGAAACAGGCTCTGAAGAACTGCTCTTCCAAAAGCAGCATCAGTTTTAGCACAGTGCATCACCACCAGGAACTTCTCAAAGGCTGAAGTCAGTGAACCAATAGCAGACCTGCAGAGATATGTCACCAAGTATCTGGAGAAAGTGGCAGAATCAGGAGCCATAATGACCCTTTCACAGTACTAGCTTGCTTGATACGTTCGCATCAAACTTTAAAGCCAGGCATCTTTCCCGGCATTTGAAAGACATGTTTGCACTCACTGGAGAAAACCCTGATGCTGGGAAAGATTGAAGGTCAAAGAAGACGGGGACGGCAAAGGATGAGATGGTTAGACAGTGTCATTGTAGGATCTTGAGCATGACCTTGCTAGCGTGTGATATGAGTGCAATTGTGCGATAGTTTGAACATTCCTTGGCGTTGCCCTTCTTTGGGATTGGAATGTATACTGATCTTTTCCAATCCTGTGGCCACTGTTGCGTTTTCCAAATTTGCTGGCAAATGGAGTGCAGCACTTTAACAGCATCATCTTCTAAGACTTTGAATAGCTCAGCTGGAATACCATCACCTCCACTAGCTTTGTTGTTAGCAATGCTTTCTAAGGCCCATTTAACTTCACATTCCAGGATGTCTGGCTCAAGGTCAGTGATTATACCGTCGTGTTTGTCAAGGACATTGAGGTCTTTCTTGTATAGTTCTTCTGTGTATTCTTGCCATCTTTTCCTAATCTCTTCTGCTTCTGTTAGGTCCCTACCGTTTTTGTCCTTTATCATGGCCAGCTTTGCATGGAACGCTCCCTTGATTTCTCCAACTTTCTTGAAGAGATCTCTAGTCCTTCCCATTCTATTGTTTTCTTCTATTACTTTGCACTGTTCATTCAGGAAGGCCTCCTTATCTCTCCTTGCTGTTCTCTGGAAATCTGCGTTCAGTTGGGTAAATCTTTCCTTTTCGCCTTTGCCTTTCGCTTTCCTTCTTTCCTCTGCTATTTGTAAAGCCTCATCAGAAAGCCATTTTGCTTTCTTGCATTTCTTTTTCTTTGGTATGGTGGTGATTGCTGCCTCCTGTACGATGTCACGAACCTCTGTCCATAGTTCTTCAGGCACTCTATCTATCAAATCCAGACCCTTGAATCTATTCTTCACCTCTACTGTATATTCATCAGGGATGTGATCTAGGTCAAACCTGAATGGCCTCATGGTTTTCCCGATTTTCTTCAGTTTAAGTCTGAATTTTGCAATGAGTAGCTCATGATCTGAACCACAGTCAGCTCCAGGTCTTGTTTTTACTGACTGGATAGAGCTTCTCCATCTTTGACTGCAAATTATATAGTCAATCTGATTTCGGTGTTGCCCATCTGGTGATGTCCATGTGTAGAGTCGCCTCTTAGGTTGTTGGAAAAGGGTGTTCGCTATGACCAGTGTGTTCTCTTGACAAAACTCTGTTAACCTTTGCCCTGCTTCATTTTGCTTTCCAAGGCCAAACTTGTCTGTTATTCCAGTTACCTTTTCACTTCCTACTTTAGCATTCCAGTCCCCTATGATGATGAGGACATCATTTTTTGGTGTTAGTTCTAGGAGGTGTTGTAGGTCTTCATAGAACCGGTCTACTTCAGCCTCTTCTGCATCAGTGGTTGGGGCATACACTTGAATTACTGTGATGTTGAATGGTTTGCCTTGGTACCCTGTAGGTGCCATGAAACAGCTTTGAATCGGGTAGCTATATACTCATGAACAACATCCTTACTGAGTCCACCTTGTTTGAAGTCGCTTGGGATTTCATGTCTAACATTACAATCATAGGTCTGACCCAGATGATATGTGACCCAACATACTCAGCAGGACACATCTTGATTTGGTATTCTGGGCAGCCAGGAAAATCCATGGGGATGGGAAGAAGGACTGTAAATGGTTGTTGTTGTTTTTTGCCGTGGTCACAATGTTCCCCCAGTAAGTTTAGATGTATAGTTACATATATCCTCTGCAGAGGTGGAGGCCCTACTCAGATGGAGACTACACCTGGAGATCCTATGAGTCAGATCCTATGAGTCTTCCTTCAACAGTAAAAGAAAAAAGAAAATAGTTCAAGTCCAGTAGCACTTTTAAGACCAACAAGCCTTTCTCTGTCAGAAAAAAATCACTATCCAATAGGGAGGTATTTCTTCCTTGAAGAAAGATTTAACAGAAGAGAGTCACAGGACTCTGGGGGATTTCTCTGTGGATACTGTTGGAAGCCCTGTTGATTTACAAATCCGAAATGGAGTAATGCTGTAGGTGGTTGACACGAGAAGGCTTCCTACACAAAAGATGCAAGGACTGATGGCGAATGTATGAAGGTAGATCTGGGTGCCTGCTTCTGTGCAGGAAAACAGCAAGGCAGCAGGTAGCTTGCCGAGGAGTAGGGCTATCCTAAGCAGAGCTACACCATCAAAGTAAATGGGCTCCGAAGGGCATGGCTCTGCTTAGGACTGCCCCATGAGTCTGTCTTCACCTACCAGTGCAACTCCTCCCACGTCCCCCGCTTGACACAGCACACGCAGGTCTGGCAACTCCCACTGGGGAGGGTAACTGTAGAAGGGTGAGGGAGGAGTGACACAACTATTGCAAGCTACTTCTCAGGTTGTTCTTGTGTTGTGTTGATCTTTAAAAATCATCAAGGGGAAAAAAGGGGGGAAATTACTGTCAAGACAGACTCTAAGAAAGGATCTAAAATGTAAGAACATAAGAAAAGCCAATGTTGGATCAGGCCAATGGTTCATCCAGTCCAACACTCAGTCGCACAGTGGCCAAAAATACCAGGTGCCATCAGGAGGTCCACCAGTGGGGCCAGGGCACTAGAAGCCCTCCCACTGTTCCCCCCCTCCCAAGCACCAAGAATTCAGAGCATCAGTTGCCCCAGCCTGAGAGTTCCTATCTATGCCTTGTGACTAATAACCACTGATGGCCCTCTGCTCCAGATGTTTATCCAATTCCATCTGGAAGCCGTCCATGCTTGAAGCCACCACCACCACCTCCTGTGGCAGTGAATTCCATGTGTTAATCACTCTTTGGGTGAAGAAGTACTGTTCTAACCTGACTGCTCAGCAATTTCATTGAGTGCCCACAAGTTCTTGTATTGTGAGAAAGAGAGAAAAGTACTTCTTTCTCTACCTGCTCTATCCCATGCATAATCTTATAAACCTTGATCATGTCACCCCTCAGCCATCGTTTCTAAAGAGCCCCAAGCATTTTAACCTTTCTTTTTAGGGAAAGTGTTCCAACCCTTTGATCATTCTAATTACCCTTTTCTACACTTTTTCCAGTGCTATAATATCCTTTTTGAGGTGCGTTGACCAGAATTTAGTTCAATTAGACATAAAACATTTTTACTCCATAGCCAGCAGATGAATTTTGCATTTTCTTCCTCTTCATGTCTAAAGACAAAAACTCCATAAGGGGAACTTGAAACTCTACACTGCAGTTCCACAATATAGTATTCAATCACCAGCATAATTAATTATCTTGGAATGAAAACAATTTAGTTGTTAATTTGCTGAAATAACAAACTGTAAAGACAGCCAAATGTGAGTAAATAATTGTCTTGCTTCAGCTACCATTGGCTAGTAAGCGGAGATAACCGTTACTCAAGGATGTCTCCACAAACCACGTGAATGTCACAGGATGTATTTCCTGTTTTGACTCCTGCCACGAAAGTAGCCACCTTGTTGGACCAGATATTGAAGGCTACTTGATTGTGCTCCAGAGAATAAAATCTCATGAAAATTCTACAGTGAAGCAACAGACTATATCATAGTGCTGGATTCTGTAAAATCTGAGCTGGCTTTCTCCCCGCCCTCCTGGCCACATTCAGCATCTGTCACTGTGCACTCCTTTTAAAACTTATTAATCACTATTTCATCACAAAGTGCCAAACTAACTGCATTTGTACTACTAGGTGCCAAACTGATGTGTCTGAAAGCACACTGGTGAAAGCAATGAGCAGAGGCCAGCAGAAGCAACAGCAGTGTTCACGTTATGTGTGTCATTCTGTTCTTTTTGTTAACCAGTGTCCTAGAGGTTTCACTTTATCCACATTTATATCTATTAGAATATTGAATGGAAATCTGAATATAGAATTTTTTAAAACAAACAAACAAACCCAGAACCTTCTTAAGAACATAGCTAGTTTCATGAATTCTGAAGTATTCAATTGCAGAGCAAAGATTTAGAGAGTGCACAGAAGTTTGATTCAGCTCATTTTGTTGCCTGATAATTTTATTTTCTTTAGAATAGCTATTACATCTATTTCGAGCCACTATTTTATTCTATATGCCCAGCTTCCCTGCCGTGTTGCTGTTTAAAGGTTCCACCTAGTGCCCCCGTATTCTGCTACCCAGCAACCGGTTACCATGGGGATGATTTACCACACTTGGAAACTCTTGGGGAATTAGCGGTCTAGCAACCAAACCTTGGCACCCATTTTGAATACTGTGTTCAAATGGTGGAAGTCTATGTGGCACACAGAAAAACTACCAGCATTTAAAATAGTAAAGAATTTATTAAACTAGAAAGTCCACATACATACTCTCAGCATAGCAACAGATTGAGCAAGGGATACAAAAGAAAAGCACAGACATATAGTTCCCCGTCCCTCACTTGATACATGCCCCAGCTGGTGTTATTCTAAGGTAGGCTCTTTTACCTTAGGGCTTTCAGCAATCTAAAGGTTTCTCATTACTTTGGAATCTTTGTCCAGGAGGACATACCTTAGTCTCCTCCATGTGGCAATGGAAGCCATTAAGAAGGAGCTCCAATGCGATCGCTTTTTCCTCCAGATGGAATCAGCCAAAACTGGCCCTTCTCCATCTGTGTCAAAGGATTTTCGCTCTTCTAATTCCCCACTCTCTTGTGGGTCAAAGCACTTTTCCTGAAATCTCCAGGAGGATGCCATCTAGCCCCTTGTACACACACACACACACACACAAGGTCTCTGTGTCCCTTCTAGGTACAAGATTCCTGCCAAGGTGTGAGCCATTTGCATTTAATGGCTGATACTTGCTAGAACTATTTGCAAGATGGGTGATACTTGGGAGCACTTGACTTCCCCCTTCCTGCCTGTCCCCTGCTAACCAAGAAAACTTTGAAATCAAGTATGAGGTCTTGCATAGCCTGGAACTTGGGGGGAAAAAGTATTTCTCCACAGGGAGTAACAATGGTTGGGATTCACAAAGCAACAGGATGCCATGCTCCTCACTTAGGTCATGATGTCTTCCTGCTTGCACGATGGTGGGGAAATTGGATGAGGCATTCTCCTCCCAAGCTGAACATGAATCCAAAAGCTTTTCTGCAAGGATATAGAAGACTAGCAGTTGTCCAGTTCTCCACTGGTGGGGAAAGAGGTATGCTTGTCTGGGAGCCCTTTGCCTCTCTTTCAGGTGGCCTGTGCTCTGCCCCAAGATGAAGAAGATAGAAAGCACCCACCTAATCCTGGCTCATAAATCATAATGACTATGAAGAAGAAGAAGAAGAAGAGATTGGATTTATACCCCGCTCTTCACTACCCAAAGGTGTCTCAGAGCGGCTTACCCTTCCCCTCCCCACAACAGACACCCTGTCAGAGGTAGGTGGGGCTGAGAGAGCTCTGACAGAAACTGCTCTTTTTCAAGGACAGGTCTTGTCAGAACTACGGCTTGCCCAAGGTCATCCAGCCAGGTGCTAGTGGAGGAGTGGGGAATCAAACCCGGTTCTCCCAGATTAGAGCCCGCGCACTTAACCACTACACCAAACAAAGAATGCAGCTTCTCAAGAACAGAGGTGCTCACCTCTTGTCTGGGACTGGATGGTAGCACACCACACTGGTGATGCAGCAGCTGCATTGGCTCCCAGCCAATTCCCTGCTTGCTTCAAGGTGTGAGAAGAATTTCACTTTCCATATTCCAGGAAAGCTCCAGAGATGAGAGCATTTCAGTGGTGATACTGCAGTGATGAAAGGCTGCATCAAAGAAGATCTTCTTCACTTTTGCATTTTAGGAAATCAGTTAAAACACAACCACACTATTTGTTCTGCAAGACATTTAAGACCATTTGCTGTCTGCAGCTCATTCATGGACTGGTGAAGCAACCGAGTGCAGTGCTCTTGCATGAGCTCATTGTATGACCACACCACCTATGCACTTCCTTTTTTCCCTGCCCGTCACTGATTCTCTGCGTTCAGGTTTCACAAGGTGGCTTTTCAGTTGATGATTTTATGGTTTTAGAGGGTTTTCAGGTTTTTAAAAAAATAAATATTTGTATACAGGTTTGAATGCTTAGCAGAAAATGCTATTTACAAATAGTGGAAAGGGGAATGAGAGAGGAGGAGGAGGTCTTTCTGTTATTTACAGTGGATCAGATGTAGGGGCCTTGAGGATGCAGAATAAAGATCTAATCCAAAGGCACAGAAAAAAATCCACTGAAGAGCAACTTTAGTTAAAAGATTTTTATTAAGTCACTCACTTTTGAGTATTCTCACATTAAGTTGCACACACACTCAGCCTTACTAGACAGGCCTGTGACTAACTTCCGTGTGGACCAAGAAGCCATCTGTTCAGATGCAACATCTCTTTTGCCATAAACATTGAAAGGATTGGGAAATGCTGGCTTGGAAAGGGAAAAAACCCTGAGATTGAGATTGGAGAATTTAAAAATGCTGTAGAAAGATCGCCTGATCATTGGACCCCTCCTGGCACAGAGAATTCCTTGGGGAAAGAGGTACGAGCCCTAACAGATTCTCATTGGCAACTCTTGGGGGATCGACTAAGGAGGGAAAAACAATCCCTTTTTTTGTTTATACTGGTGAGTAACTTAATTTCATCTCATTTGGAACATGACAGAAAGATGAAAACTAAAATGAAAACAGGTTTTGAATTAGGGGCAATTTTTGTTTAATCAGCCAACATTAAAGGAAAACTGAATTAGAACAGTGAGTGAATGACATGTATGATTCGTAGGAAGCATTTGAAATCCCATCTCCGTAAACAAAATGGCCATCACTGTCTGTTCACTGATGGAGCTGATTGAAGAATCATGTTGACGACCCCTAATAAGAAGAAAAAGTCAAGACTCTGCGATGTTGGCTCATCAAATGATTTGACCTTCCCTCCAAATTTAGCACAACCAACTACTGAGCAAATATAACAGCCTCACACAAGTGGCGATCCAACCAGACCCAACGCAGGACATCAGCCTGTCATCAGTGTATGGAGACTCACCAAGGCTTGGCTTTGCACTAACAGGCTTCCTAAGCGCCATTAAGTTCTAGTGCTTGCCCATTGAGGAGCTTTTGGCTTGTTGGCTCTCAAACTGTGTAGGCCTGCTATATATCCTTCATAAGTAGAATAGGAAAAGGCTCAGAACAGCTCTCCAGATATGTTTAAAGTGTGCCTGCTGGTGTTTCCCATAGCAAACATATAAGATGTGGGTAACATACATGTATTCATCTTCAGACACCCATATTCGTATATGTCATTGGGCCATTATCCCCACACATGCATACATGTGTTTAAACATACATACATATGTATGTCATTCATACTTTATGTGTTTACTGTTCAGACCTGTGGCATTTATTTAGGTAAAGGTTTCCCTTGCTCAAAAGCCAGTCGAGTTGCGGTGCTCATCTCCATTTCCAAGCCGAAGAGCCAGCACTGTCCAAAGATGTTTCTGTGGTCATCTGGCCGGCATTACTGAACGCCAAGGTGCACGGAACACTGTTAACTTCCCACCGAAGCGGTACCTGTTTATCTACTTGCAATTTCTTGTTTTCAAACTGCTAGGTTGGCAGGAGCTGGAACCAGAGACGGGAGCTCACTCCATCATGCGGCACTTGGATCTCGAACTGCTGAACTACCGACCTTCCAGCCTGCAGTTCAGCGTCTTAACCTCTTGAGCCACCACAGCTCCTGGCATTTATTTACCATATTTATAATCCTTCTTCACACTGAGATTCAAACTGGATTACATAATCAATATGGTCAATGTGAAGAGAATCTTGATAAGTATTGCCCTAGGACTAGGATTACAGAAACCTGAATAACCACAACATACTAAATATGATACAAAATGTAGATAAAATGCCATAAAAATTTATTACATCAGTAGAAAATGATGGCATGGCAGACTTTCACGTTATAAAGCACCCTCCTGAACCATTCTGTTATGGTATGGCCATATTCCCTCTCTTGATTATCTCCATTTTATGTAGTCTGAAGAACACCAGAAGCTTGGAAGCTTTCCTGTCCTCCTCCAGTGGACATGCAGAAAGGCCTCCCACGCCTGGAGGAGCTGCCGTCACAACATTCCACCCTTCCACTGACTACTTCAAATGCTGTTCATATGGCAATACTCACAGTGTAGTTAGTCCATTCCTTAATTTTTCACCTACCACCCATATATTTTCCCACTGGTTTTTGTTAGAGTTGAACCAAATATTCACAAATATTCGAAACTGGCTGAATCTTCCATTATTTTTCAGTCAGGTCTTAGAATGAGGAATTTCAAGTTAAAATTCAAAATTGCATTTGGAACGGGGTTTTTTAACTCACAATTTGAATGGTCTTGTTTACATCGCTTGTTCTAAATTTGGCAGGCTTCATAAATGGTTTTATAATCTGTCTATATTGTCAAATACTAAAGTATTGAATGTTACCAAATGCTATTGGACAAAATATCTAATTTTAAATACTATTGCATGCACCAAAAGAATTACAGGGAAATGCTAAGTGTGTTTTAGTACAAGACATACATTCTAGGAGGCCGAACACATGCACATAAGAACATGTCCCAGAATCCTATATGATGTGCAAAGTTTCTGTGGCAACTGTGGGGCATTCCATTGGCACACTTTTCAAGTGGGAATGCATTTCCTGAGGAAAGACAATTTGAGAAAAATATGTGATGTACCATTACAGATGTATCAGCTACAATGCAGACAAAAATTAAATACCTTTCCATAACAATTACCTAATGATGTTGGCCAATCAGTGACCACAGACCAAATACTGAAATGCAGTGCTATTGGACTATCTAGAAAGTATTACCTTCTAACCAGTGGCTTGCTGAAGAAGCATGGGAAGGAGGCCTGGGATGGCCAAAAGCGTTCAGAGCTGCTCACAGAAATGGGAACAGATCAGTGAGCAAAACCCCAGAACTCCCAGTATCCCACTGAATGATGCAATTATTGATGCATACTCCCCCACCCCCCATCCTTTGCATCAATTAGAGCTCTTATTGGATCGCAGGTATCAAACTGCATATCCTCTCATGTGATCTGGAAACTGCTTCTACATTAAAGATATGAAAAGATCTCCAAAATTTGATCCTCTCTTATGTCTCACACAGAAAAAGAGAGAGAGAGAGAGAGAGAGAGAGAGAGAGAGATCTTAGATCCTTTCTTGTCACAGGCCTTCCCCATCTCTCTTGTTCTGGTCTTGTCTTATGCAGAAACAGCAAAACAACATTGACTGGGCAGCATCTATTCACAGGCTTGGTCTCTAGGAACAGCCGCTTCATGCACAATATTTTTATGCCAACCACCTAAGGTGCTTTAAAGGTATGCCTAAAAGTGTAATGGGTAAATATGGTAAATGTATCATTCAAGTGGACTCCTCAGGAAGTTCTGATTGGCTAGAGCACTTGAAGGATCACTTTAATGCTATCCCAAGTTGCCCTCTGTGTCATGAAAGAAATAACAGGTATCTCAGGAATGCAAGAATGCATCTCATTCATGGAAGGTGTGTCCGGCAAACTAATAATGAGTGAACTGACTGAACGGAGGACTTTGTCCTATGTTATGCCTGAGCTATTAAAATGGTAACATGTAGACATGACAACTGTGATTGATACCCTGATGCCATCATACAGGCTGGCCTGGTAGCAGAATTGGGCGAACCCAGTGGGTCCAACCCATGAAATTAAGACAGACATCTTCATTAAATCCCATCTTTTGTGACGTTCTCTTCCAGAGCAGGACATGGGAATTTCCAACAGGAAATGCTGGTCCTGATGTGATCAGACACATTTCTGCTGCCTGCAGTTGAGGTTTCGTTTTGAACCCCAAACATTCCCACCTTTATGTACCTGAAAGTTATTTCTGTTCAGTGATTAGGGCTGGTACGGGGTGACCTTTGGTCTTCTTTCCCTTGCTTTCCTCTTAAGAGTTAAATGAGAGCCTTCCGTTCCTCTACAGGGTACTTAGAACTAAGGCAGGATGGCGCTAGCCGCAGGTTGGTTTCATTACATTGATCGGATACATGTGCTGTTTTTTATCTCTAGCATTTTCTCAGTAATTCAGCACTTTAAAGTCTCAGCTGTCTACCGATCTGCAGACAATTGTTTGGTGTAATACTATCCGGAAAAGGCTGATAAAACACAGATGTGGCCAGGGCTCTGAAATTTGTGGTTTGCTAAGTGGCTCCCCCCCCCCCAATACTTGCCCATGGCAAGTCAGATTCCCTGCTAGGCATGAAGGCAGATTTTTTTATTAAAATGTTGTGAAGAGGAAGTAATTGCTCAAAATTATGGGCAATTAAAGAAGTTAGCTGAAATGTAAAGCAGTGGAGTTGTATTTTCCTATCTATTTTCTTTATCATATCTACTTCCAGTCTGGCTTCCAGATTTTAGCCAACTTGTGTGCAATGGTTATGCATTTCCAAGAAGATTGTTTGGTAAAGTCTATGGCTGCCCAATAATTCCACTGGGAGGCTCTGCTTTAGTGGAGAATTCTGCTATCTGATTAAGGCTCTAATCGAGTTCTGAGTTCACTCAACTCCAACTGTACACAAAAAAATTAGATATTTATTTATTTGCTTATTATATTTATAGTCCACCTTTTTGACCGAGACTCAAGATGGACTAGAGTGTTAATTAATGCAATCGATAAGATGGTACATCTTTGGAGGTTTTCCAACAGAGGCTAGATGGCCATCTGACAGCAATGCTGATTCTGTGAACTTAGGTAGATCATGAGAGGGAGGGCAGGGAGGGTTGCCTCAGTGCTTAGTCCTTGTGGCCCTTTCTTACATGCCCAGGGAAATGCTGATTGCCACTTTGGGGTACGGAAACAATCCTGGAGGTTTTTTGTCATCTTCTGGACATGGAACAGCGGTCACTGGGTGTGTGTGGAGGGGGAGGTATTTGTGAATTCCCTGCATTGTGTAAGGGGGTTGGAATAGATTATCCTGGAGGTCCCTTCCAACTCTATGATTCTAATAAGCAGTGCATTAGGACTAGGAGTACAGAAATCTGAAAAAGCATAGAACATTAGACATGACAGAATTCAGATACAATGCAGAAAAATGGCATTATATCAGTAAAAATTCCCACAAGAATGTGAATGGCTCCGACTTCCCTGTGTCAATGTGGGACCTGACGTTCGCAGGCAGGCCATTCTACAAACTGGGGGCCATGGGTGATTGTTGATCTTTTTGCCCATTTGCAGGATGGCACCTGCAGAAGGCCATGAACAGATCAGTGAAGATGTCGTGGTGGAGCACAGGAGCAGAGATGGTTCTGCAGGCCATGTGGGGCTTTGATTGTTCTTGGGAATTGTTTGTTTAGATGTCAGGGATGGTATAAAACACTGAGCTTAGGCTAAAACCAGTTATGTTTGATATGCTCTAACCTGACTGGGATTAAACTCAGTACACCAGTGACAGAAGTGTGTGTCATGGGTCAGTCAGGACTCTGTCCTTCAAGCCATTGTGATCTTGATCATTCACAGTCACATTTTGGTACAAATAATAACTCTGCTAGGTTATACAGGATTCAGTTTTTCAGGTTCCAGGGTCACATCACACATTGCTTTTTTCAGCTGTGCATCAAAGTGCAGTATAAATGCAATGTTTGCAATTTGTGTATCAAACAGGTATCCTTGTTCGACCTATGACTGATTACTGCTCCTTGTTGAAAGTACACAATGCCAGACATAAGCTTTCTTCTGTGTAATGTCTGAAAAGATAAAGTGATGTTGAGGATTGTGCAGGGGAGTGTTTTGCAGCAGTGGAAAGCCCAGAAAAGCAAGGTTGTTGTGGTGCTTGAAGAACAGCCACACAGGAAGAGGTGTGGCTGCTTGTGCAGAAATGTGAAATGGAGGGACAGAAAATGGCAGGATGGATGGGAATGGGGACAAGAGGGCTTTTCCCCAGCAGGGCAGGGAGCTGAAGGAAACTGGCAAATTCCTAAAACACCTCTGGCTTCAGGTGGCAGGGCCACAGGACCTTTCTGATTCTCTTGCTGACTTGTGTTTCTGCATGCTGCTCATCATCTACCATGAAAAACCAAAAGCTGGTTCTGCATCGTTCCTATGAATGATGCTCAGGCCAAGGATGGAGGCCTTTGTTCCAGTAATACCACCACTGTCAGGGGCTGGCAAAGAAAAGGCTCAGCAGCTGCATCCGCTGGTCAGTAACCAGCATTTGAGGGACTCATGTAGAAGAGGCATCTCTACAGCTCTGACCTCCAGGAAAAGATGCATCTCTTCCAATCACGGACTCCCATCTGCACCTCAGACTCCCTAGGAAAGTAATAGTAATTTAATGCCGGATTACAAACTGTTGGGTATTACAAGTTGAAAACACTCAGTATATCTGGGGTTAAATGTTTGTTTATGTTACTCACAGGAAGTCACATGTTTCTCATGTAACCAATGTTCTTTAGCTGTAGAATGCCCGGGAATTTTCTCCCTGGTCTAGGAATTTGATTGGGACTAAAGTGTCAAGGTGTATTACCATTTTATGGCTTCTCTTCCCGTCTTGGTTTGGTGTTCTGAAGAAGAAGAGCAGCCATAATTTCTCTCTTCTAGTTTTCTCTTTGTAGAGTAAGGATGTAGCCGATTATGCTCTGTTGTTATTTTCATCCCAGTTACCCTTCCCATGCTAGAATTTAGTAAAAACGTTATATTTTAATCACACATGGACTCTCAGTCTGAATTATCTTACTCTGGCTCTGCTGGACTATCTTATCTCTGATAAATACCATTTTTTTCCAATATCTCATCTATCACCCAACACAAACCAATAGCAAGTAAGGTATCTGTGGGAAGAACTGAATGGCAGGAACCGCACTGGTACCCTGACCCTCAGCTGCATGGCATCTTTGCAGCAAACGTGGCCTGAGGAGTGAGTGCTCCCAAGAGGTTCTGCCAACTTGGCACTGCTGAAGAGGCACCTGCCCTCACCACAGCCGGATTTGCCCTCTGGCACAGACATCAGGTCCTGTTCTAGGACACAAGATCTACGTGCAGCAAGCTGTCCTAGAGGAGACTGAGAGCAACTTAAATGTAGGTTGCCTTGAAGACCTTCATGGTGGAAAGGCAGGGCCCCCCTTTTAAATGAATACAAAGGATAGAGGAGGAGCGAGGTGCTGGCAGCGGCGATGGGCAGCAAGGCGATCCGGCTGGAAACATGGCAGCGAGTCAACATTGGGCGGGCAAGCATTCTGGGCGGGACTGGTTCAGAGACAAGGCGATGCGGCGACTCAGCACAGCCAGAGCCAATCAGGACGGAGGCTGGTGCAACAGTCGTCGCACAGTCGCAGACTGCGAAACCAGCCCAGAAGGAGCCGCTGCAGAGTCATGCCAAGCCAGACCACACCGGAAAAACACCACGCCGAGCTGGACCATGCCGAGACACTGTAACAGAAGGGAAAAGAGAAAGAAGAGCCGCAGAAGAACAACAAGCCGGCAGGGTGCCTGGCAGGCACTCACCTCCCCCATTCAGTGTGGCCCTAGCTAGGAAGTATATAAAATCTCCATGTAAACCGGTCAGAGCCTCCGGGATGGAGCGGTATAGAAATTGAATAAATAAATAAATAAATAAATAAATAAATAAAGCACCCCAGCTTTAAAAGCTATTGATAGTCTCTTCTATGAAGAGGGCAGGGTTGCCCATTCCACATTGTGACATTCCTGGAAATTTGGGGGTAGAGCCTGAGGAGGGCGGGGTTTGAGGAGGGAAGGGACTTCAGCAGTGTATGATGCCCTACAGCCCACCCTCTGAAGCGGCCATTTTCTCCAGGGGAACTGAACTCTGTAGTCTAGAGATCAGCTGTAATTTTGTCAGATCTCCAGGCCTCACCTTTAGGTTGGCAACCCCAACTACTCCTAAAGAAGCTGATTGCTCCCTCCTCCTCTTCTTTCCAAACACAGGGTGGTGGCTGAGCAGACACGGGAATCTTCTGCCTCTCCTAGTCATTGAACTGGGCTAAGAGGCATAGAGTGTCCCCCCAAAACAAACATGAAATTCATGTATTATCTTTTATTAGGATGAACTGAACTGACACACACAAAGAGCGTTCCAGGCATTCTGGGAGGAAACATCACTCCGGAGCATGGTCAAGTGGATCCTGTGTCATTCAGGAGCATCCTACAAGGCCTGCCGGTTTGCCAGTGGGCCTGCCCTGTCAGTTGGTTCCTCCTCCCTTTTGCAAGGGTAAGTCTGTTTGGAAATGGGAGGAGCTGGGACGGACAGATGCCTTTCTGAGTTGAGCCCAAATGTGGGGAGGCCTTGAGGAAACCCTTAAGCTTGGGTGGAATTCTGAACAGAAAGAGTTCATGCACTGCCACCACCCCAATTTCTGAATGTTACTGCCCTTGCTACGCAGAGACTTCAACAGACGGCTCATGCCTCTCACAGGCTCATTTTAAATTATTGTGTAGACAGGCAACAGCCTCCTCTAGGGTTGCCAACCTCTAGGCAGGGGCTGGAGATCTCCCAGAAGTACAACTGATTCCTGACAACATAAATCAGTTCCCCCAGAGAAAATATCCGCTTTGGTGAGTAGACTCTACGGCATTATACCCCACTGAGGTCCCTCTCCTCCCAAAATCTCCACCCTCCCAGGTACCACCCCCAAATCTCCAGGAATTTTTAAGCCTAGATTTAGCAACTGTAGTCCCTATTTGGGGTTGCCAACCTCCAAATGGGGCCTGGAGATCTCCCGGAATTGTAAATGATGTCCAGACAACAGAGATCAGTTACCCTGGAGAAAATGGCTGCTTTGAGGGGATAGACAATATGGCAGGGGTGTCAAACATGTGGCCTGCAGGCCGGATCGGGCCCTTGGAGGGCTCCAATCCAGCCCTCAAAGACCTGGCTGTTTTCTGTTTCATTTTCCAGTTCTTCTGCTGCTGCCATGTTGCAGCTTGCTTTACCAGGCTCTCTCAATCGCATAGGAGAGATAGATAGGCAAGCCTCTCCTGTGTGATTGAGAGAGTCTGGTAAAGCACTGGCTGAAGCTCCTCTCCGTCCTCCTCCCAGGGAAAGGGTGGGAACTGGCCAGGCTGCCTCAGTCCTACAGGAAAGAAAGGGAAGCCATTCTTCCCTTCCGTGGCGGAGGCTGCTCCCTGAAGGGAGGGAAGGAATGAGGGAGAGTTTGCTTTGCTGGCCTGCCTCAATTGCACGGGAGAAATACCAAGCACCTTTAAGACCAACAAAGTTATGTTCAAGGTATGAGCTTTTGTGTGCCTTGCTACAGGGCATATGTGTGTTTTCTTGGGCTCTTTATTCCAGGCCTCTCCTGGGTACAACTGGATTCCCTCCCCCTTTTCACTGTATTCATGCCCTCATGATCCAGTCTTTCTCAGTAAGAAAGCAATGTGAACTATTTTAGAGGAGGAATAACAACAAGCCAGTGAGGTGGATTAGGCTGAGAGTGTGTGTCCAGAACAAGTTCACCCAGCACATTTCCTTTGTAGGAATTTGTAGTTATTTCTCTGGAGAAAAGTATAGCCCTAATGTCTGTGTCAGGATGATGTCTCATGTTCTTGACCAGCACATGAAGCAACTTTTGTACAAAAAGCTCGCAATGCCCAGCCATTTCATGTTTTCCCTTGGATCCTAGGCTCAGAACACTGAGCATGAGAGTCCTGTAATGAATGTCAATAAATCAAAAGCAGGTTTGCAGCTTACAGATACACACCTGAGCAGCATACTCAGGATTGCTACAGCACAGACATTTTGATGCAATAATTCAGAGCAAGAGGTGTCAGTTATTAGAGCCTATTAAATAGACACAATATTGAAAGGGTGCTAGTGTTTTAAGTATGTTTTATTTAAACTTTAAAAATCTTTAACTGTGTTTGTCTGTGTCCTTTATCTCCGCTACCTGCCATTACATTTTATGACACACATAGCCTGGCCCAACAAGGTCTCATTTATGTCAGATCCGGCTCTCATAACAGATGATTTTGACACCCCTGAGCTATGGCATTATAGCTTTCTGAGGTCGCCCCACCCCAACCCCATCCTCCTCAGGCTCCACCCCCAAATCTCCAGGAAGTTCCCAACCTGGAGCTGGCCCCCCATTCCTCAAGAAATGATGTGGGGGGTGGAGTGGGTTGTGTGATCAAGCAACAACAATTAAGTGGGTCAGGAGCACACAACCCCCCCCAATGACTGATGCCCTAAGCAGGGGCCCCAAATGGAGGGCCTTTCTTGCAATGAAAAGGCCATGTTGCAATGCCTGATTTCTGAAGGAAGGGGGCACTCCTGTGTATTCCAGCAACCTTTAGTGGTTACATGCCTGGCTGGCAGCAATTTCCCACAATGTGTAAATTAGTCAATTCCCAAAGTCAGTAAAACCTTTGCTTTGAAGTGGCCACTAATGAAGTGCACCATTAGGCCCCATGATTGCCTATCTTGGTATGCAGGACAGCCTCCCCTCCCCCAGCCTGGCTTTTGATGTCTTCCTGCCTTGGAGTTTCTTGTCTTTTAGTTATCTGAATGGCCCAGACTGCAAAAACTCCTGAGAAAACTCAGAGGGGGAAAAAATTAATGAAAAAAAAGTTTCTACTGGCCTGACTGATGTTGGCACTTCAAAGCTGGAGCAGACGAAATTGCTGTGGACTGCTTAATTCAGAAGTGCTCCCTTGTGGATGACAGTGCATGGTGACAAAGTTCAATTGGCAACAGGAGACAGGCGAGATCAAAGGCTCCCTATTGTAATAGTTTTGTTCCATGAAGAATTGCTTATTGTCAGTCGTTTCTCAAGCCTTTGCTGGCTCTGGCTTTGTGTCAGGTTTCTCTAGTTCAGAACCAGCTTAAATAAATAACTCAGCACATCCTCTAATAACACATTTCAGCTCTAAACGTTTCATATTGAGTCCAATACAAAATTCCACCTTTGGAAGCCACAGAGAAGAAAACCCTGTTTTTCATGGTGTAGGAAGGATTAGAGATGTTAGGATATGGGAATTCCAAATGCAAATCATACAGCGACCTTGATTTGCTGTGTCCTCAGGATTTAGGATTTATTCCAAGGAATGCCATCTCACTTCTAACAAGCGGCATGTTTTCCTTCCTACTTCTTGATTTTTTTCTCTGCCTGAATGGCAGGTTCTGTTCCGTCCTCCACATTCACTTTGCTCTTGAGCTCTCAACTTCAGATCTTAAAACATTTTCCCAAAAATCAGAATGAATTTTCATGATTTCAAGTTAGTTTATTTGATGCCAGTTCTTCTCATTCATCCTTGTAAAAAATGAACCGGACCTTCCCAAAAGAGACATTGATCCACAGTTTCGCACTTTGTTTCAATTTCAGCAGCAACTAAGATGCCGCACAAGACAGTGGGCAAATACTTATTTTTTTACTGCAACTGCTTCCAAAGCTCAGCCTGGCAAAAATGCCACAGCAGGCAGTGGGTAAATATTTATTTTATTGGAACTGTTTCCAAAGCACAGCCTGGCAAAAATGGCCAGTCTGGAGACAAAAGAAAGAAAGCTCTGCCGGATCACCAACATGCATAAAGTTGACCCGAGCCACTTTTACCCCACCCCCCACCCCAACAATCATTGTTTTAGTATTTTCTACAGGAAATATCACTTTCTGCTGAATGTCAGATGAGGTTATTGCGTTGGAGACAATCAGGAGGTGATTGCATCGCAATGGAATTGGAGAGACAGAACTCTTCGGGTTGCTACCAGGGGATATATTTCATCTACAGAAACAGAAAGGAAGAGGAGACTTTTTAGAACCCGCCTTTTAGATAATATGTCTACAGTTGTCGTCTTTAAAAACAATTAGGATTCTAAATCGGAATGGATTACAAGCCTGATAATGGTGAGGAGCAGAGTCTACAGGGCCTTTCTCCTTTACAAGCCCAACCCATATCATACCTGTACATTTTGCCCTAGTGGCTTCATGGCTGTAAATTGTGACAGAAGACGTCATTAGCTTCTGCCTTGTATGGTCTCCTTTAATCACACCAAAGTACACATAAGCCCCAGCAGAGCAATTACAAATAATTAAATCAATTATAGGCAGCCTAACATTTGAGTCTTGTGGCTAAACCAGTGATGACTTTCATAATCTCTTTGCTGTAAATGTAAATGCAAGGCTTTGGGTGCAGGGAGACGATGAGGACAAAGGCTGATATAAATGCCAAAGTATGTTGCTAAGCAATGGCTTCACAATACATTTCAAGAAGGTTACAAGGCTGCCTTCCCAAGGAAACAATAAGGGATGAAATTCCAATAATTTTTTGCAAGTTTGAAAGGTTAGAAATTAGTTAATTAAAACAGGATAAAATGCAGGTCTTGGGGGGGGGGAATTGCTAAATATAATTAATACTTTACATTCTTCTAAATCCAGTGCTTGGCCTAACCTTTTTTTTAAGCAGTCAAAAAGCCACTTTATTTAATTTGGCATTCAGCTCTATTTAAATGGACTCGAAGACGGAGCTCTTGGCACCATGCCTCTGTGGCAGCTAGACTTCAGCAGTAGAATTCTATTTCCCGGGTCCATCAGGGTTCTCAGACCAGGCTAACACATTAACCACTCGCTGCCCTAACAGGCACTTACTCACAGGTAAATGTGCATAGTCTTACAGCCTACAGAGCCAGTTTGGTGTAGTGGTTAGGAGCGCGGACTCTAATCTGGGAGAACCAGGTTTGATTCCCCACTCCTCCACATGCAGGTGCTGGTGTGACTTTGGGTCAGTCACAGTTCTCTCAGGGTTGTTTTCTCAAGAGCAGTTCTCTCTCAGCCCCACCTACCTCACAAGGTGTCTGTTGTGGGGAGGTGAAGGGAAAGGAGATTGTAAACTGAGACTCCTTTAGGTAGTGAAGGGAGGGGTATAAATCCAGTCCCATCTTCCTCCTCTTCTTCTTAAAGCACTTGATAGCAATAAAGCACCTGCTGTGTGAAAGATAAAAATGCAAGGACAGGCACCCTGTCCGCATACTGCCCTCTGAGAGACTCTCTGCCTCCAAGCTCTCCAGCCTTTTTTCCTGCCATGATCTCCCAAGATCTCTCTTGATTTTCCTTGAAAGATTCAATCCTGCCACCATTCACTCCCACAGCCAGCTGGAACCAACATGGGAAGCCAACTGGTCAGCCACAAACACCTTTCTCTTTCCAGCTTCCTTCAGTGAGCCAATATAGGATCTCTCTGGGAGTGCCCTGCCTGGTTGCTGAGCAGTGGATTTGGCTTTTTCCAAACCTTACTGGCTGCAATGGAGAACAAGTGGACAGGGGCCACCACCGTTTTATCAAGCTTAGCTATGGTGGCTTACTTAATTCAAAAATGCTGTACATTTATATATCCAGTATTTTCTCAGGTTGTTTTTTTTTCTGGAGAGAAAAGGAAACTACCAGAGTTTTCAGTTCAAAACTGGACACCTGGCAACCCTAGTGCAAGACAATTCCATCTGCCCACAATTTTAATTCAGTTTGGCAACCATTTTTGAAGCATGGGTGTTCTTGGCTGCTATTGGAAATGCATCTTCCTCTGAATATAAATCTGATTTAACATGAAAAGACAATGGGCCTCCTAACGTTATCCACGATGAACAGCTTGGCATGATCTTTGCTGGATTATAGACATCTGTGATAAGGTAGACTAAATCGCCTGAATTTTCAGACTGCTATGCTTGCTGTTGTGCCCATATACAGGAGGCAGGAGAAAACAACATGGAAATTTGATGGCAAGTAGACAAATTAAGACGGAAGAAAGAGATTCCTGTTCTAGTTAGAATTACAGTAGAGTGATAGCTGTCTCCACAAAAGATACACTTGAGGAAGATATTTTACATGGAATTCATCCCAGAATACAGAAACTGAACAGATAAATATTGTTGACAATAAATTAAACACACCATAATTGAATGATGAAAATGAAACCTATCTAGATTCTAGCATTTATCTGGGATAAGTTTTGATAGCTATTAAAAACTAAAAATAAACAGTCCCTGGGCCCTGATAATTTCACTCTGGAATTTTTCAAAATCTTGTGAGAGATTTAAGTAAACCAGTTCTAAGTGAAATTCATTCTATAGGAAATCAACAATTCATGGCCAGGAGGCAAAAATATATTAATTCCAGAGAGAGAACTAGTTTTGAAATATTTATTATAAACTCTGATAATATATATATTTAAAATTTACTATAGCCTGTTAGGAATCCTATGTCTAAAATGACAAAAACCACTTACAATATAAAGTTCAAGCAGATGTGCTTGTTCACAAAAGAGTCTTTGTTTCGGGACAACCTTAAAATCCAAGAAGAATGTTTCAGGATGGCCATACAATGCATCTTTTCTCATGAAAAACAGCAAAAATAGGCAAAGTCAGCTCTGATACTTGAAGGTGGCGTTTGATTCTCTTGGACCTTTCAGTGGCTTTCCGTGCATCAACCATGGGTTCCTTCTGTCCTGGTTGACTGAGGTGAGGGTGGATGTCCCATGTTTCAGTGGCTCTGATACTACTTGACTGACCAGTTCCAGGAGGTAGTGTTTGGAAGCAACTCCTTGGCCCATGGCATTTGTTCATCAAGTTGTCTATGTTAAACCACTGGGAGAGGTTGTCTAGGGATTTGGTCTGGAGTGTCGTCACCATGCAAGTGATGATACCCAACTCCACTCCTCAAGTTCATCTGAGTTAAGTGAGACAGTGACGAAATAAAGCTTCATCCCAGTTTGCTTGAGGTACTGCTAGCTGATAACAGAACCATTCAGGGCTTGGTGAGTGAGTCTGTTCTGGAGAGGGCCACATTTTCCTTCAAGGATCCGTTTCTCAGCCCTGAGTGCAGCTTGGATCTTTGCCTCATGTAATGCCTTTCATCGATTTGGGCTGGTGTGCGACCACTCTTCCTTGATTGGCATGATCTGGCCCACCCCCAATGAAGGCTTAACTAATATGCCCTGTTTTTACTCTGCCAATAAAATTTGTGTTTCTTAGGAACATTCTCTTTTAAGTATTTTCTCCTGAAGGTTACTTTGAATAGTTCTTACTCATTTTTAGCTGCCTCTATTTATGCTGCTACTTTAATTTTTTTAAATCATGCTAAATATTTTGAATACATAAATTAAAATATTAAAATATCTGTATCATCACGTTACAAAACTTGCCAGCGTATGTTTAGGACTAGCGAATCAAGACACACACGCACCATTTGTCAGTGTCTGGGCATCCTGTAAATGGATAACATATTTGCAATGCAAATGAAGCTCATGGTTGCTTCTTTCACTAACGACCATCTATGAAATAACATTAAGCAGTCTTGATTCAAAAGGCTAACCCGTTTGAGTAAACAGACAACAGAAAAGGCAGTGAAGGCCAGTTTTTTTAAAAATACACGGGACATAACTATGATGCTTTACAAAGTGTAAATTAGTTTTCTGAAGATTTTAGTTGTATGCATTATAAAAAAGATTTAGAAGATCTTTTTTTAGACTACACTCCAATTTTAAGGGGTTATTAATGTCCTATGATTAGTTTGCTTGGGGGAAAATATCAAAGATAAAGTGTGTGGTTATCAACGGCAGGTTTATTGGTCTGAAATTTCCACCACAGGGAGTGGCTGCTGTATGGGATTGATAAACACAGGGATTTATAAGGTCAACTTTTATGAGTCTACAGAATCCTTGTGGTATATTACCACATCCTTATTACAGGCCCCCGCTGCTGTCCACCTCAGCCAACAGAGGTAATATATTATGTTGGCTTGTCTATCCCACAGGATCCCCCCCCCCAACTCCAAAGAATAGAGGAAGAGACCAAAAATAAAATATTGCTTTCCTGAATTGTATCTGCTGCTTTTGTGGGTTCTTTTGTTTCTTAGATTCATGAAGGTGCTGAGAAATGATCACTCCTGCTTGCTGCTGAAAGAAAAGAGAGGATAAACTAGGACACTGGGATTAAGAATGAGAAATCCAAACCCACACTCGGCCAGTTCCAGGGAGCATCAAGAAGTAGGTAGATGTCCTGCATGTGTGCTGGCTATACGTATGGAATGAAGCTTGCTTTCCCATTGGGGTCAGTGCATATATAAGAGCATTTGTTGTGACTTGCTGACTGGAGCATAGATGGAAGAAAAATCACAGCAAACACAGCAAATATAGAGATTCGAGCACATTTTCGTGCCTGTTCTCTGGAATTGGTGTTGCAGGAGGAGTGCGCTTTCTCCCCTGCCACTGTTACTCCTCCACAAAGCTGTCCAGCTGAGATGTTCCAGATGGAGTGGGGCATTCTTCATCTTACCCATGATGAAGTGAACTCAGAACACACTTACACAGTGTAGCATTTAGAGAGGCAGGTCGAATCTGCATTTGCATTTTTATATCCGTTTCGTGCTGCTGTGATGCCGTCTTTCTCTATGCTTGTTTGAATGTTCTTTGCAGAAGATTCATTTAAACCAGTGGGGAGGTGCAATGACAATGGAGCCGCCACGAAAGGGCGATAAACATATGCAGACATGCAACAGTATGCTAGCTCTGTTGAGGTGTGAAAACAAAACCAAATGTAGACAGCTTTTTTGAAGACGGAGTCAGAAGGCTGGGACACCGGTGGGAAAGACAAATGCAGATTCGACCTCAGTGTGGGATCTGGGAGAATCGGGTTCAAATCTGGTCTGCCACGGAAGCTTCCTGGGTGGCCTTGAGCCAGTCACGAACTCGCTCAGCCTCACCTACCTCACAGGTTGTTGTTGTGTGAATAAAATGGAGGAAAGGAGGAGAATGGCAGCCACTTTGGGTCCTCCACTGGGGACCAAGGTGGGGTATAAATGGAGCATATAAATACATTTCAAACGGCTCATTTGGAAGCTGCAGTGGGAACATAACTGCCAAGAAGCAGGTATAAATATTTTAAATAAATAAAATATTCTGCTTTTACTATTTTAGGTTTATATTATCTTGATTTTTAATTTTGCTACAACATTAGGTTGATGCAGTTGTTATATCTAGTTTTGTAATGCTTTCCCTGGTCTCACTGCATGTCCTTTGTTTCCTCTTTGGTCTCCCCCCCCCTCCATGCCACTGCCTCTTTTTCACCGACGATGTCTCCTTCCAGTCCTGGGAAATCCTTCCAGCCTTCCACTACTGGAAAGAGATTGAAACAGGCCTCTTGAACAGGACTTCAGGAGGTGACCTTTGCATATCACACAGCCAGGATTCAGTAGTAAATTGGGGTGTGTGTGCTCCGGGGCTGTTTCAATATATGTTACCTGACCCAGGAGACTTGTCAAATCCCTAAACAGTTAATGACTTTATTAAGAAGCAGTTACAGAAACTGGAAGTTCTTTGACCTGCTGGCACATCTTAAAACAGTCTCAGAGGTTCTTTTTTGTGCTTCTACCCAAAGAAACATTCAGCATTGAACTACAATTTCCCTTCTCCCTTCCCCAGAGAGAGAGAGAGAGAGAGAGAGAGAGAGAGAGAGAGAGAGAGAACGTATCTCAATGTACATAGCAGTTTTTCTGAGGAGGCTGAAGTTGGTTCTTTATTCGCACTTCCTTATTCATTCCTTATTCGTTACTTATTCGTGTAGTCATTCAGAAACACTAAGGAGAGTGAGTTGGAAAGCCCTGAACCCCAAAATAAGGTCTGGACCACCACATATCATATACCCCCACATTCACAGGAGTCTCCCCTTCGAGGGGACATATGCTGTATCCTGGTCCAAAGCACAGTTCTGGTGCCAGCTGCTCCAAAGTGCAGTGCCCCTAGGACAATCACACAAGCAGACACTGGGGCCAGGCTGCGCCCCAAAATAATCTTTGGACCACCCCAAAGGACCCATCCCCATGCTCTGGAGACTGTGCCCTGCAAGGTGACATACAGTGATGCCCGGTCCAAACACTGGTTCTGATGCCACGAGCTTCTGTTTGCAGGGCTTCCCCGAGGCCTGCATTTCAAAAGAGATTTGAATAAGGAAGTGCCCCCTGCACCCAAAATAAGGCTTGGACCCCCACACTTCATACACCCCCATCTTCAGCGGACCCTCCTCTTCGAGGGGACACATTCTCTGTGTTGGTCCAAAGCACGGATCCGGTGCCAGTTGCTCCAAAGTGCTGTGCCCCCAGGACAAACACACAGGCAGACACTGGGGCCAGACTGCCCCCCAAAAAATATTTGGACCACCCCAAATGACACATCCCCACGCTCTGGGGACTGTGCCCTGGAAGGTTTTTAACACTGTTTGTTGTACTAAAAGTCCATTCTGGGAAATGGAATTACACTGAAATCAGCAAGTTTACACCAGAGTGCTTTTTGTTTAAGTACAAAATATATGAAAACACTCCTTACGCTCCTTCCAGTACATCAGTTACGTTCATCAGTTTATACACACATCTCTCACTAACCTTTAGTATGGTACCTAAAAGTTAACATCTCTATGCGATGTACCAAAGTTTATAAATATAACATCTCATTTAAACCAGAGGTAAAAAGGCAGCATTAATTTTTGCAGATGCAAATTCAAACAATAAGTCATTTCCGGCCGCTTGCCTGCCAGTCTTGGAAATCTGGCCACGAACACCCCCAAGGAGAGTGTTTCCAGTCTGGAGCTGGGCTACAGGGATGGGATTCAGACAAGAGATGTGCCAAAATTATTTTCTAATTCAGATCTGGGTTGTTGTGTTTAGTTCCTTTTCTTTATGATCATAATTAAACCTATTTGTGGCCAGCGGTTTCAATGAAAGCACATTTCTGGGTTTAACTGGCAGTCTTTAAGCAGCGGCTAGGCAAACACTTGTCAGGGAAACTGCAGGCCGATCCTGCATTGAGCAGGGGGTTGGACTAGATGGCCTGTAGAAACCCTTGGAACTCTGTGATTCTGTGGTTCTATACCTCACTCCAATTCTCAGAGGCTGTACCCTTCACCTAATAGATCCACCCTGCAAAGCTTCTTGCATGGTGGTGTGGGAACAAGAGAGGCCTGACCACACAGTGGTGTGAATTGATCCTGACTTCCTTCCAGAATCCTCAAGCAAAGGGCCATTGGTCTATTTTGAAACACAAACAGAACATGTGGACAAGGGGGGCTAAGTCCTGCTTTACCTCACAGCACTTTCTTAATTTCATATCCCACCTACTTGACTTCTAGTGTTGGAATTGGGTGAATTATCTACTACAACTCCAAGATCTCTCTCTTGATCACTTTCTGCCAGTTCAGACCCCATCAATGTGTATTTATATTTAGGATTTTTGGCTCCAATGTGCATCACCTTGCACCTTGGCTGATCTGTTTAGAAGAGAAAAACACCTAATTCTGCACCTTGTTCGTTTGACTTCCTATAAAATAAACTATTTTCATTGTTCACTCTGCCTGGTCCTCACGCCTATTATTCGGCCAAAAGGGAGGTCAGAAGGTCTTGGGAGGGTGCTCTGGGCCTTCTCAAGGGAGCCTGGAACCAGAGTGGTGGCAGCGTCAGGTGACACCCCACCTGAGCCATGACAATATCCAGTAATGAAACCACAACATCTTATACAGATGTCGTAGATTTAGTGGGACAGGGATAGCCATTCTGCCATCTCCTTGGTGTTTTGCTTTCAATGTAGGTAAGATTCTGAAGGCATGCTGACAGCTTAGCTCCAAAATATTTTGAAAGGGTTCACAAAACTGGGTGAGCCTGAGGCTTGGTGTCTCTCAGAAACTATTTCTTTTCATTTGTAATTTTTAGACTCCATCGCTATTTTAAAAGGAATTTAAAATGCAAAGAAGAAGAAGAGTTGGATTTATACTCACTTACAATTGATAAGGAGCTGTTCTTGATAAAGAGCAGTTTCTGTCAGAGCTCTCTCAGCCCCACCCACCTCACAGGGTGTCTGTTGTGGGGAGTGAAGGGTGGGGTATAAATCCAATCTCCTCTTCTTGAAAAAGAGCAGTTCCTGTCAGAGCTCTCTCAGCCTCACCCACCTCAGAGGGTGTCTGTTGAGGGGAGGGGGAGGGAAAGGAGTTTGTAAGCTGCTCTGAGACTCCTCTGGGTAGTGAAGGGCAGGGTATAAATCCAATCTCTTCTCTTCTTCTCTTCTCTCCCCACAACAGACACCTGGTGAGGGGTAGGTGGGGCTGAGAGAGTTCTGAAAGAACTGTAACTGGCCCAAGGTCACCCAGCTGGTTTCATGTGGAAGAGGAGTGGGGAATCAAACCTGGTCCTCCAGATTAGAGTCCATGGGTCTTAACTAGTACACCATGCTGGCACACAGGCTGAGGCACTGTTGGTTTTCCCACACACACACACCTTTTTAAGTGTGGGATCCATCCCACTGTGGTTATATTTGCACTTGAAAAGGTGCGAGGGGACGGGACAAGAGTGCCACACTGCCCTGGTGTCATTTTTAAATCCCTTGTGGCAGCATTCATGGATGAGACCCATATTGAGGTTAACTGGTGTGGTTAGTCCAGTCAGCATTAGTTAGCAGAATGCTTAAATAAAGCTACAAACGCAGGAGCGTCACTTTGCCAGAGTACTCAGTTTACAAAGCTACACAGAGCCACGTTGCAAGTTTAGAAGAGAAAAACTCCTCTCTTTATTGGAGAAGGACACTTTGGATAGGAAGGAGGAGAGACTGATGGATTACTAACTTACTAGCTAAAGGATGGAGGCGGATGGGGAGAGGCCCGTCTGCCTCGTGGTGCCAAGAGAGGACCGCGTGCCCCCCTCTTGGTGTGTGCCAGTAGACAGCACATCTCCATTGAGAGGGAGGGAGAAGCAGGAAAGGGCCATGGGCCCCTGAGATCACAATCTGCATATCCAAGAGGACAGTGGCAGAAGAGTGGATACAGGGAAGAAAGGTCAGTGTGCCTGTCTAGCTGTCTAGCCTCTCTTGCCACTCAGTCTGGAGGTCTGAGGCAGGAGACGTCGCACCTGGAACTTCCAACAACCCATGGATGCTGTTACATCTAGTTTGGCCTTTACCTTCCTTATGCCCTGGGACGTCTTCCCAGTCTGTCGCCTGTAAGGTTTGATTCCAAGCCAAAATAAAAATCTTCCCTTCCTCACGGAAGCTAGACTGAAAACCACTTTGTCCAGAGAGTAGCAACTCAACCTTCTGCAGGCGCACATGCACACACACACACAGCTCAGCCAGTTGCTGTCAAAGGCTTTACCCCCACACAATCGATTCTTGGTACTGGGTGCTCTATGCAGTGTAGACACATTAAAAACCATGTTCTTTAGGAGAACTTTTTTTAAGGGGGCCATCTGGTGATTTGGTACAAGTATTTTGTAACTTTAGGCAATCCGACTATATATTCCCCAGGAACCACCATTTATTGTTTAAATATGACTTGCATGTGAATTCAGCATTGCAAATAGGAAACAGCAGCCTGTGGACTTGTACACTAATACGGTCCTTTCATCACCCAGTTCCCCTTCAGCATCTCCTTCCCAGTACAGTCTAAATGCAAATCATTGCTCCCTTCAATAGAGGCTTTACCTTTGGAAGGAAAAGGCCTGGTAAAAGGAAGCAGGGAAATTGTCCCTTGCTGAGCGTTTTCAGAGGCTGCACGGAGTGAGTGAGGAAGAGAATGGCAACCTGCAGCAGTTCCCAGGTGCCCATTAAAGAGTCTTGAGGGACCATCAGGGCTGGGAAGGGATGAATAGCACTATCCAGAGGTTAGCTGGCAAACTGCTTAGATACCATTAAACCCTCAGCCAGTGTTATTCAAAGAGATGCCAGCATTACTCAAAGACATCCCAGCACATTTCAAAGGATACCAGCATAGCGTCCCACCCAGACCAGGGCTTAGGATTGCCTTGACCTTCTGGTAGGTGTTCCTAATCATACTGGGGCACATCCTAGCAGGAGCTTGAGGCAGACTCAGCATGGGTTCTGTAAGGGAAGATTTTGTCTCACTAACCTGTTAGTGTTCTTTGAGGGGGTGAACAAACATGTGGACAAGGGGGATCCAATAGATATTGTTTACCTTGACTTCCAGAAAGCTTTTGATAGAGTTCCTCATCAAAGGCTCCTAAGTAAGCTCAAAAATCATGGGATAAAAGGACAAGTCCTTTTATGGATCAAAAACTGGCTAATTAATAGAAAACAGAGAGTGAGTATAAATGGGCAATTTTCTCAGTGGAGGGTGGTAAGCAGTGGGGTACTGCAGGGATCAGTACTTGGTCCACTGCTTTTTAACTTGTTCATTAATGATTTGGAGATGGGAGTAAGCAGTGAAGTGGCTAAATTTGCGGATGATACAAAGTTGTTCAAGGTGGTGAAAACCAGTGAGGATTGTGAGGCACTCCAAAGGGATCTGTCAAAGATGGGCGAGTGGGCGTCAACATGGCAAATGGGGTTCAATGTGGCCAAGTGCAAGGTGATGCACATTGGAGCCAAAAATCCTAAATATAAATACACGTTGATGGGGTCTGAACTGGCAGAGACTGATCAAGAGAGAGATCTTGGAGTTGTAGTAGATAACTCACTGAAAATGTCGAGACAGTGTGTGACTGCAATAAAGAAGGCCAATGCTATGCTGGGGATTATTAGGAAGGGTATTGAAAACAGATCAGCCAATATAATAATGCCCCTATATAAATCAATGGTGAGACCTCATTTGGAATACTGTGTGCAGTTCTGGGCACCACACCTTAAAAAGGATATTATAGCTTTGGAAAAAGTGCAGAAAAGGGCAACTCGAATGATAAAAGGGTTGGAACACTTTCCCTATGAGGAAAGGTTAAGGCGCTTAGGGCTCTTTAGCTTGGAGAAAAGACGACTGAGGGGTGACATGATCGAGGTTTATAAGATTATGCATGGGAAAGAGCAGGTAAAGAAAGAGGTACTTTTCTCCCTTTCTCACAATACAAGAACTCGTGGGCACTCCATGAAACTGCAGAGCGGTCGGGTTAGAACGGATAAAAGGAAGTACTTCTTCACCCAAAGAGTGATTAACACATGGAATTCACTGCCACAGGAAGTGGTGGGTGCTACAAGCATGGACGGCTTCAAAAGGGAATTAGATAAGCATATGGAGCAGAGGTCCATCAGTGGCTATTAGCCACAAGGTATAGCTAGGGGCTCTGGGGCAAGTGATGCTCTGTCTTCTTGGTGCTTGGGGGGGGTCAACAGTGGGAGGGCTTCTAATGTCCTGGCCCCACTGCTGGACCTCCTGATGGCACTGGTATTTCTGGCCACTGTGTGACACAGAGTGTTGGACTGGATGGGCCTTTGGCCTGATCCAACATTGGCGTCTCTTATGTTCTTATGTTCTTATAAGTACCAGCATTTTGAATTATGATGCTATGCTAGGGATTATTAGGAAGGGTATTGAAAGATCAGCCAATATCATAATGCCCCTATATAAATCAATGGTGCGACCTCATTTGGAATACTGTGTGCAGTTCTGGTCACCACACCTTAAAAAGGATATTATAGCTTTGGAAAAAGTGCAGAAAAGGGCAACTCGAAAGACTTTCCCTATGAGGAAAGGTTAATGTGCTTAGGGCTCTTTACCTTGGAGAAATGATGACTGAGGGGTGACATGATTGAGGTTTATAAGATTATGCATGGGATAGAGTAGGTAGAGAAAGAGGTACTTTTCTCCCTTTCTCACAATACAAGAACTCGTGGGCACTCCATGAAATTGCTGAGCGGTCGGGTTAGAATGGATAAAAGGAAGTACTTCTTCACCCAAAGAGTGATTAACACATGGAATTCACCACCACAGGAGGTGGTGGCAGCTACAAGCATGGGGAATTAGATAAGCATATGGAGCAGAGGTCCATCAGTGGCTATTAGCCACAAGGTACAGATAGGGGCTCTGGGGCAAGTGATGCTCTGTCTTCTTGGTGCTTGGGGGGGGGTCAACAGTGGGAGGGCTTCTAGTGTCCTGGCTCCACTGCTGGACCTCCTGATGGCCCCTGGTATTTCTGACCACTGTGTGACACAGAGTGTTGGACTGGATGGGCCTTTGGCTTGATCCAACATTGGTGTCTCTCATGTTCTTAGGTTCTTATGTTAACTTCTCCTGCACATGTGCTATTGAGATGAATGAAAGATCCACTGGAAGGCCTTAGTGGAGCTCGTACAAAAGATATCCATAGTAAGCTGTGTGTTCTAAACACCAGCAGGCATTTCACCACCATCTTATCCTTGGGTGGGAGGGTGTCTCCCACCAAAGTTTTGTACGTTTCCCAGGTTCTTTGTCCTCTGCAAATTCCTCAAAAGTCTCTTGATCTGCTGGGATTGGTTAGGCCGGGAGACAGTGCCTGGCTCAAGGTCATCAGTGAGCTTCATGGATACTCACCCATGACTTGAACCCAGAGCTTCCCAATCCTAGTCTAAAACTCTAATCACAGCCCCATACTGCCCTCAGCTAGGATCTAAGCATGTGTTTCTAAAAGCCCAGATCCCACAGTGGGTAAGGAGAGTAGCCTACTCTTCAGACCAGGCCTTGCTGTTCCTGAAACTTATTCTCCCCACAGTATTCGCCAGTATTACTTCCTGCCAATATGAATGGGAACTGTAGTGGTTGTGACTTCCTGAAGTGGAAGGGCAGGAAAACTTAAGTTCCCATCACCCCGGCGGTCCAGGAAATTCTCAGCAACTGCTACCAGTAGCTACCAGTTGGCTATCTACAAGATGCTGAATGCCACCAACTGCAGATATAACAACACTTACCATGCTCCAGGAGCCTGAAGTTGGTTCCTTATTCGAACTTCCTTATTCATTCCTTGTTCGTTACTTATTCGTGTAGTCATTCAGAAACACTAGGGAGAGTGAGTTGGAAAGCTCTGAACCCCAAAATAAGGTCAGACCACCACGTATCATATACGAGCATGTGGAGAGATCCACTTAAGAGGCATTGTGAGCAGGAATGCAACACTGGTGATGGAAAACCACTCAGTCATGAGAATGAGAAGTCTGTCCAGAGCCAAACTGGCAGACTACAAATTGCCTGTGAGAAACACAAGGGAAGATGTGAGATGGCAGTCTGTTCCTAAACTGTTTTTGGGATTGGGCTGAACTGAATTACAACTAGGATTCGATGAGTCGATGAAGGTTATTAACCTTTCCTTGGATTCAAACCAAGAGATTGTTTTGCGGAGTCTGTCATACATGTAAAGGAAGGAATTAGCTCATTTTCCATCAAATAAGGAGACAATTGAATAGCTTGGACAGAAACTTCTCCTGACTTAAGCCACTAACTCCACAGTCTTTATGGGACTGCTGAGTTCATGCCTGAGACCAGGAGCCTTTAGAGGTCAAAGGGGTTTTCTCCAGTCTCATTTTCCTCCCTTGTGTGTTCTTTGGAGGGGAGGGTTCTGTTCTGCATGTGTTTTGCTCCCTCTAGTGGTTGATTCAATTTTACATCCTTTAGATGCAACATGAAAACCTGCAGTTTAAATCTGCAGGGAGATATGCCAGACACAAGGAAGGAAAATGAAAATATGAAAAAGCCCAAGGTTTGTATCAGGAGTCTGCTGGTCCTGATGCTGTCATATTTGTGTTTGCTGCAACCAGAAAGGATGCAACTACCTGACATCACAAAGCTCTCAAAGTGGGTTGAATGATGGTCCACAGGTGTAAACAGTTTGCAACAGTGCCATTTTTGTGTGCCCAGAATACTTTAATGACAACCAAGGGCAACAAACTGCTGTTGTGACACAACCAGAGTGGAATTCAATGCTAAGCATTTTTGGGGATGTTGATGATTGGCTCTGCGAAGATCAACCCCCCACACCCATCCTGCATCAGATTCAGGCAGCAAATACAGCCCAAAAGAAACCCTGTGGTGACTCGACTCCTAAATGACCAACTTTGTTTGGTGGATCACTGTTTTTAATGAGAGCATGAGGGACATGGCAAAGCAAACATTTTGCTAAAATGTTTTCAGAAAGGCCCTCTGGAATTTTAAATGGTTCTTATTTGGTGTGCTTTGCATAATTTGTTACACTAAATACAAACCAGATTGCAGCTGCAGCTGTAAACGCACAAGCTCTGATTCAGAGTTTCACAGGGAGGTGTTGCTGGCTAATATAGTGAAAATAAAAAGGAAACAGTATTATCTGGGCCACATGATGCTGACTGAGGAATGTAGGCCGGATCCTCTAGAGGAGTGACTTCAGATTTGCTCTTTTGGATGTATTTTTGCTCTTTGGCAAGGTTCACAGTTATTAGTCGAGGATAAAACAAAACGTGGATTTTGTGCAACTAGAATTGTGCATGGCTTATCTGTATGGAAAATGTCTTCTTGTGGCAGCTGGCCCAGGCAGAAGATGCGGGGGCTCTGGAGGTGGCAGCAGCTATCAGCGCATTGCCGAGTGGAGGAGAATGTGGCTAGCGGCAGGACTACTGCCACCACCAGAGCAGACAGAGGGAGACATTTGGCACTTCTAGAAGTCATGCAGCAGCAGGGCTTTTGGGTACCCACCAAGAATGAGCTGGCCTCAGCAACACTGCAGCCTTGCCCACCATGCTGTCAGCTATGCTGCCATGGGGAGTTCATTCTGTGTCTTGGTAATTGCTATTGCATTCCTGTCCCTGCTGTTCTGCCTGTGCTGAAATGCTCATCTCTACAGATGTGCAGGAGGAGGTTGTGTTGTCTGGAAGTCTCCTATGTACTGTGGGAGACTACTGCTTCCCAGCTTTTGCCACCTAACGGTTTCCGAGCTGGTCCTGTGCGCGGGAGGGTAGCTAATTGGCCCATGCCATGGGAGGGTGCATACGAATGCCCTATATCCTATTAGGCTCTATGGGTTGCCGCCGTTCTCAACAATGCACATCTCTCCCCACAACCGAGATGAGCGACGG
Organism: Gekko japonicus; assembly: GCF_001447785.1. Taxonomy (NCBI): domain Eukaryota; kingdom Metazoa; phylum Chordata; class Lepidosauria; order Squamata; family Gekkonidae; genus Gekko; species Gekko japonicus. The sequence continues at coordinate 303,907 of NW_015172555.1, forward strand.
AGAGGAGAAACCGATTCCTGATATGGACGACTCCAAAGGAGTCCTGGCTCCCGCCACGACCAGTGGGGATACCCAAATGACCCAGTCAACAGTGCCAGTGACTACGTCTGGTTTTAGCGACCAAAATGATTGTATAATGTTATTTTTTAGTACCTTGTTGCACTTTGGAAATTTTACTATTAGGCCATTGTAGTTTATTTGTATTTCTATGGTTTTATTTTGCTGGCTGGGTGCCGTAACAATAAAATTCATTCATTCAGTGCCAGTGACTACGATGCCGCCGGTTACGGCAACTGGTGCGGGAGCCGTACCTAAGATGACATCGACTTTGGTGTTTCTGACCCCAATGGGGCCAAGGTGGCCGCCCGGCCATGAATACCAACCAAGTTCCAGTTGGGGCCAGTTTCACCCGGACTTGACGGCAGAAACTTATATGCTCACGCAAGGGCCACCGAGAGACAGCCAGTTCGACTGGGGATTTTCTACAGGGAGTGGTTTTCCCCCCTTTGGGGCCCAGTTTGAACCCTTGCCGGGGGCATGGGTGATGGAGAGGAAGAAGCTGAGAAGTGGCCGTGCGTCTTCCAATGAGGGGATGCAACTGGCCCAGAGGATGGAGGTGGCAGATCGGGAGAGAAGGCAGATGCAGCGGATGCTGGAGGAGGTAATCCAGGCGATACCCCGCAGGGCCACCGGTGGTCCACACAGGGCCACCGGCCCCACCGCAGCAGGTGCCCCAGCTGGGGGACATCCCACAACCGGGGTCTCCCGAGGTCCCAGTTCCAGCGCCATGTCCGGACAGTCCGAGCGAATGGGTGCTCCCTCACTCGAAAGACCTCATCGAAGCCACCTTCGATGGGAACCCAGAAGAACTCTCCTACTTCGTGGTCCACGTGATGAAGTTTGTGGAGAGATGGGGTCACCTGTTCCCAGACGACAGCAGTCGCATGGATGTGGTGGAAGCACGGCTCCGGGGACCCACAGCGGCTTGGTATGTGGGGCTACACAATGCCCAAGGCCCGGAATTGATTAATCTGGACGCTTTTATGTCGGCATTGTGAGCCCAATTCGAAGACCGGAATGACGAGCCCAAAGCAAGGGCGTTCCTACGAACCCTTAAACAGGGTAGGTGATTGGTGAGGGAACACTCATTGGAATTCAAGCTCCACGCGGCCAAAGTGCAATCTTGGCCTGATCCGGTGTTAGCGGAACTATACCAAGTGGGACTGAACCCGGAGATTCGAGAGATGGTCCTGAGAGCAGTTGATCCTGTATCCCTCCTAGCCTGGATGCAAGAGGCAGAGAGCATGGAAACCCGCCTGCAAACCCTTCGGATGGACATTGCGACGGCAGGGGGTCAGCCGACCCATCAACCCACAAAAGGGAAAGTGCCAGGGCCAGTGGAGTCGAACTGGGAGCAGCGCATGCGGCAGGGGCTTTGCCTGAAATGTGGGGAGCGGGGCCATTTCGCGGCCGATTGCGGTGGATCAGGGCCTGTGAAACAGGGGCCCAGTGAACCAACACGAGTGCGGCCCACCACGCCAGTGAAGAAGGCAACTGGGAAGCCAAAATATGCCAAAGCGTTGCAAGCGGCTCCCGAGGAAGGGGAGGCGGAATCCAGCGGAGAGAACCCCGAGCCGGCGGGAAACGAATTGGTCCTGCTGTACGAGGCACAGAGCAGTAGGACCCGATCCCAGAGGCGCCTAATGTGGTGAGCATTTTTCCCTCCCTCTTTTTCGTGACTGTGACTTTGATTAACCGCAGCCTCAGCACGCATATACGGGTGAGAGCCCTAATTGACTCGGGGTGCAGGAGGGACCTTATGAATCCCTCCCTTGTTTACGGGGTTGGAGGCTGGGGTAGTGAAATTAAAAGACCCCCTGATATTCACCCAAATGGACGGCTCTACAATGAAAGACCCATGTGAATACGAGACTGTGCCATTGCAGATTGGGGCAGGGGAACAGGTTCCCTTTAGTCCTTGGGGCCCCATGGTTGCACGGACATGACCCATACATCTTGTGGGACGAAGGGAAAGTACAGTTCATTTCTCCGAAGTGCCAAAGCCACCGATGGGACCCAAACTGGGGCCAACAGCCCATAGCAGAGGGTCCTTGTGTGTACCTAGCTCAGGAGGAGCTGTTAACCATCCCCCCCGAGTATCAGGACTTGGCTAGAGTGTTTGAGGAGGAAAAAGCAGATGAGCTCCCACCTCACAGACATTCAGACTGTAGCATTGAACTGTTGCCGGGGCAGAAATTGCCAAAGGGGCGCATCTTTGAAATGGGACCGGTTGAAAAGGAAGAACTGCATAAGTTCATTGGCAAGAACTTAGCCAGAGGGTTCATCCGACCAGCTTCGTCCCCCTTCGCGGCCCCAGTGCTATTCCGAAAGAAAAAGGATGGGGGGCTAAGACTCTGCACGGATTACCAGGGCTTAAATGCAGTGTCATCTACTAACACCTATCCCATGCCCTTGATTAAAGACTTGCTCGTGGAAGCGGCCAAAGGGAAAATATTCTCCAAACTAGACCTTCGAGATGCCTACTTCCGGGTACGCATCAGGGAAGGGGACGAACATAAGATCGCTTTCAACACCCCCCTGGGTCAATTTGAATACCGGGTGATGTTTTTCGGCCTTCAGGGGGCCTCGGGGGTCTTCATGAACTTAATCAATGAAGTATTACACAAGCACTTGTTCAAGGGGGTGCTTGTTTAACTTGATGATATCTTGCTGTACTCCCTCGACCTGCCTTCCCACGTGAAATTGGTGAGGGAGGTCTTAACCACGTTGCACAAGCACAGACTGTTTGCCAAACTGTCAAAATGTGAATTTCACAAAATGCAAATTGACTTCTTGGGATATCGGATCTCTTACCGGGGCCTGGGCATGGATCCGGGGAAGGTAAAAGATGTGGTGGGTTGGGAGGTACCCCGAACCAGACGACAGCTCCAATCCTACCTCGGTTTTGCGAACTTTTACAGAACTTTTTTACCCAACTTTGCCCAGGTCAGCTTACCCCTCACAGATCTCCTAAAAACTAAGGGGAAGGGCCCGGAGGCTACAAAGCCGAGCACCACGCTCCCGTGGAGCAATGAGTGCCAAGACGCGTTCGATCGCCTAAAGGCCTTATTCACCTCAGAACCGGTGCTTGCCCATCCCGATGAAACGAAAAATTTTATTGTGCAAACTGATGCGTCTGATGTTGCTATGGGAGGTGCAATATTACAGGAGGGGGAGGGTGGCGTGTTGCACCCCTTAGCTTAAGTTTCCAGGAAATTCAATGACATGGAACATAACTGGTCAGTTTGGGGAAAAGAGGCGGGGCGATAAAGCTTGTCCTATCCACCTGGAGGCATTGGTTGGAGGGGGCGAGGGTCCCGTTTGAGGTATGGACTGACCACAAGAACCTTGAGACTCTCAAAACGCCTCAGTGCCTCAATGCCAAACAACTCGATGGGCTGATTTCTTTTCCAAGTTTCAATTCACCTTGCACCATTTCCCAGGTTCGGCTAACTCGTTGGCCGATGCCCTGTCCCGCCTTCCCCAACACGAGAGCCAATGGGATGTCGTCCTGGACTCAGTGTTCATGCCCACACAGTTGGACGGAGTGGTGACGACGCGCAAACAGGCTCGCCAGGCTGCTCCCAAAGGGACCTACTGGGGCGGGCAAGGGGGAAAAAGACTCTTGGCACAGGAAATTCGCCTCTGCTTTCTCAGAGGAGGATAATGCCATTATGAAAGCAGAGGGGGACTTTGAACTAAGGGACAATGGCTGTTGGTACTGGGGTCATAAGATGTTTGTTCCTCTCTCCCTCAGGGGGGAAGTGTTGCAGGCAGTACATGGCTCCAAACTATCCGGACATTCGGGCTTTGTTAAATCCCTGCAACTGCTTCAACGGCAGTTTTGGTGGCCCCATATGCGCAAGGACCTATCTTCGTTTGTTCAATCGTGCCAAGTTTGCACCATGAGTAAACCTCGGCCAGGGAACCCCCCCGGCCTATTGCACCCCCTTCCAACCCCGAGTCGACCCTGGGAAGTCATTTCAATGAATTTTATATCTGACTTACCACCCAGTAAATCTATGACTGTAATTTGGGTGGTTGTGGATCTCTTTTCCAAACAAGCACACTTTGTCCCGTTCACTTCATTACCTACGGCCAAAACACTTGCAAAAGCGTTCCTCATGCACATGGTGAGACTACATATGCTACCCACTAAAGTGGTATCCTACAGGGGAACCCAATTCGTTTCCCGGTTTTGGGGTGAGCTGATGAAACTGATGGGGTTCGAACGTGGACTCAGTAGCGCTTACCATCCAGAGATTGACGGTCAAACGGAAAGAGTTAATCAAACCTTGGAACAATATTTGCATTGTTTTGCCAACTATCAACAAGACAATTGGTGTGACTTGTTGCCCCTTGCAGGATACTGTTATAATAATACTTGTCATTCTTCCATGGGGATGTCCCCATTTAAGGTGCTGTATGGTTATGACAGCCCACCTGTCCCATTCCTGGAAGGGGATACGGATATGGGGACGGGGTACGCTGCTCAATGGTGTAAACAATTGTGGGACTCTTGGCCTCTACTGTGCAAGACTTTGACAGCGGCCAAAGAAGCATATAAGGCACAGGCTGATAAGAGAAGGGTGGAGGGGCCAACAGCCTGGTGACATTGTGTATGTTTCTACCAAAAATATCAACATGTTGTGACCTAGTCGGAAGTTGGGATGGAAATACATTGTCCCATTTAAAGTTAAATGAATCATCAACGATGTTGCAGTGGAAGTGGACTTGCCAAAAAATTTGAGAAAATTGCATTCTGTATTTCATTTCAGCCTCCTGAAGAGAGATACGGGTTCCTGTCCCTGGCGTTCGGTGAAACCGGTGCCCCCTCCTATCATGATTGAGGGCAAAGACCATTACGAAATAACACGGATTCTGGACTCTAAGATCAAACGGGGGAAATTGCTGTATTTAGTTGAATGGGTGGATTTCGGACCCCAGCACCTCGAATGAGTGGAAGTAGGGGATATTCGGGCCCCTGACCTGTTGCGGCAGTTCCAGCAGGAATTCCTGGACAAACTGGGAGATCTCCCGGAATGACCGGGAGACCTCTCAGAATGGTTGGAAGAAGCTGATTTTTGAGAGGGCACTATGTCACACAGGCTGATAAGAGAAGGGTGGAGGGGCCAACAGCCTGGTGACATTGTGTATGTTTCTACCAAAAATATCAACATGTTGTGACCTAGTCGGAAGTTGGGATGGAAATACATTGTCCCATTTAAAGTTAAATGAATCATCAACGATGTTGCAGTGGAAGTGGACTTGCCAAAAAATTTGAGAAAATTGCATTCTGTATTTCATTTCAGCCTCCTGAAGAGAGATACGGGTTCCTGTCCCTGGCGTTCGGTGAAACCGGTGCCCCCTCCTATCATGATTGAGGGCAAAGACCATTACGAAATAACACGGATTCTGGACTCTAAGATCAAACGGGGGAAATTGCTGTATTTAGTTGAATGGGTGGATTTCGGACCCCAGCACCTCGAATGAGTGGAAGTAGGGGATATTCGGGCCCCTGACCTGTTGCGGCAGTTCCAGCAGGAACAGTTCCATCAGGAATTCCTGGACAAACTGGGAGATCTCCCGGAATGACCGGGAGACCTCTCAGAATGGTTGGAAGAAGCTGATTTTTGAGAGGGCACTATGTCAGCTATGCTGCCATGGGGGTTGGGGAGTTCATTCTGTGTCTTGGTAATTGCTATTGCATTCCTATCTCTGCTGTTCTGCCTGTGTGTCAGATAGCTGCCATGGAGGTCTATGTGTATCAATTCACCCCCCTTCTGTCTGCCTGGCATCTGCGCATGCCTCTGTGTGTATCCTTGTGTCATGCATTCCATTCTATGAACGCTAGTGTACGCTTATCTGCAAGATTAACAGGTGTGGAGAAGGAGCAGCTTAGCTTAGACTATAATGAGCTGAACCGTGTGAAGCTGAATTTGTTTATCTTTATAGAAACGTTGCTTCGCAGGCTTTTGAGCGCGAAACCAAAAGTCTATCCGCTCGGCAGGAACCAAGGTTATTGGTTATTGTCTTTTTGAATGTCTTTCATTATCCCTTGCCCGACCCAGCCCAGGTATTCTGGACAGTGCCTTTGTTCATGCTCTATTTTAATTTTTTTAATTTAACTTTAGATTTTATATCCCGCTCGAACCCCCTTTCTCAGGGGGTCTCTGAGCGGCTTACATATGGTGCTAGTCACACAAATTACCCTAACTATGGCCACAGAGTTTTATGGGGGTGGGGTTTTCTACCGGCACCCCTGTGGTGGTGGGTTGACATGAGTTGCTCTCGGCTCGGCGCTTCACTTCGTTCCCGGCGGGCTCCATTTCGATCCGGCGGCAGTTCTTTCCTTCGGTCGCACGATTCACGCCTTCCTCTGGTTCCAGCAACATCCTTCTGGCTCCGCTTTACGCCAGCGTCCAACGTCATCATGCGCCCGTCTCGCCCGTCTAGCCGGCAGCTGCTCAGATGTCTCCTCCTTTCTCCTCCAGCAGGGATCGCTCCCACCGCTCCCGCCGCTCCGCTGCGCCACGCCACCTCCGGTCTTCGGGCCGATGTTTCGTTGCCGCTGCCGCCGCCGTTGTCCACCACACTAGGCAGGGTGCCCCCCACCCTACTAAGGGTGGGTACCCATTTATCTACTTGCAACTAATTGCTTTCGAACCGCTATCATGGCTTTAATAAAATACTACTTTGCTTAAACGTGTATTGGACTTATAGCTGTGGGGAAGCGGACACTGTGCTGAAATGCTTATCTCTACAGATGTGCAGGAGGAGGTTGTATTGTCTGGGAGTCTCCTATGTACCGTGGGAGACTACTGCTTCCCAGCTTTTGCCACCTAACGGTTTCCTAGCTGATCCCGCGTGCGGGAGGGTAGCTAATTGGCCCATGTCATGGGGGGGGGGAGCATACAAATGCCCTATATCCTATTATGCTCAATGGGTTGCCGCCATTCTTAACAGTGCCTGTTTTACCGCATCTATAGCTTTGCAATAAAAGTATAACCGTTCCTGAATGCATGTACTTCATTGTAAGCTGTGGGTTCTGACACATGCCCTATAGTGCTTAGCAGTGTGGATTCTAATCTGGGAGGACTGGGTTTGATCCCCCACTCCTACACATTCAGCTGCTGGTGTGATCTTGGGTCAGTCACAAGTTCTTTCTGAGCTGTTCTGTCACGAGTGGTCCTCGAAAGAGCTCTCTCAGCCCCACCTACCTCACAGGGTGTCTGTTGTGGGAAGGGGAAGGGAAAGGGATTGCAAGCTGATCTGAGACTCCTTTGGGTAGTGAAGGGTGGGGTATAAATCCAATCTCTTCTTCTTCTTCTTGGACAGAGGAGGCCAGCAAACTTTCCTGGATCTTAACCACAAGGGGTCATTCCTGGATTACTGTTCAGACAATGAGTAATCATGCTTGGTGAAAATCAATGTGTGCACACTGCAAAGAGTGGCACATACAGAGGTAGCAAATTGACTAGTGATGTGAACTCAGTAGTATGTGCAACACAGTAGTATGTGTAACACATACTTATGTGCACCACAAATAAACAATGTATTTTTAAAGTTTTACTGCCATTTAACTTCATGCTAATGCTGTTGTCAAGGATATTTTACATGTGTGCTTTCACAGCTGAATGTGAGTCTTGGTCCACCAACTCAAGTAATCTAATTAGATGTTTGCCACTTGTTCACCTATAGCAGGCAACCCCCTGCCAGGACTCCTCATCTCCAACCATTTTACGGGGGGTGGGTGGGAATGCTGCAACATCACCTCTGGCTGGAAACTGGAAGTGATGCTGAGTGAGCCTTGAACTGTGTAAGGCTCCTCCTCACCAGAGGCAGACAACAGTCATCTGGGCTCTGAAAAGGAGCAGGAAAGAGGGCTGCTGGAGTGGTGAGTTTTTGTTGGGGGGGGGTTGTCGTTCCTTAACTGCTGGGGAGAATTAGCTGAGGTACCTGTGTGGGAGGATAGTATTTGAGGGTGTGTGGGTGTGCATAACCTGCTGGTGCCTGTTTGAGTAAATGTTATTTCTGTTTGTCTCTTTTGCCTGTGTTGTAGCTTATTGCAGAAGGTGATTGTTGTTCATTGGGGAGGGTATGTGTTGCCTGGGGTTGACTGCTGGCACCACCCCCTGCTGGGTGAGCCTTGAACTGTGTAAGGCTCCTCCTTTCTAGTGGTGCGAGCCAAAGAGTGAGAGCTCAAGGGCTCTTGCCCTGTGTCTCTTAGCTTGGGGGTCAGACCTGGGGCCTCTGTAAGAAGCTGAGAAGCTCTTACATCCTGTATATGCTAAGCTTCTTTGCTTCTGCAAACCTTTCACAAGTAATCTTGTGAGGCAATTTGGCAGGGAAGTGCAAGCAAAACCACTTCTGCAATGGATCACAGCAGCATGGCTGGTGAGGGGGCTGAGGTAGTGACAGGCAAGGTCTGCGGCATGTTTGTATTCTTACCTGAGTGTAACAGCAATTGCACTTGGAGCAAGTGTAAGCTGGTAGCCCTATTGGAGGAGAAGATACAGGGACTTGAGGCATGTTTGTCTACACTCCATTTTATAAGGGAAGGTGATGAGTTCATGGACAGAATGCATGAAGCACTCTTGGGAGGGCAACAGGAGGAGGGAAAGGTATCTCAGTAAATGGAGGAGCACCCAACACATGAGGAGGGCACATGGAAGAATGTAGCCCACAGGAGTAGGAAAATCAGGAGATATTCTGAGCCTCTGTTGCTAAGCATTCAGTTTCAGGATTTCTCTATAGATATTGATTCTGGACCACTCCCTTAGCTTTCCCAAAGCTTAAAGGCCCCCATGGATGAGAGGACTCAAGCTTCTGCTCCCCTATAAAGGAGTATGCTGGTAATTGGGGATTCCCTACTGAGAGTGGTAGAGGCTAAGGTGGGCTGTCTTGAGTGGGTGTGCTGTCTACCAGGTGCACACATCCAGGATGTGACAGAAAGGGTAGGAAGGCTTGTGCAGCTGGATAGAATGGAACGCATCGGCCAGATCTATGACACTATCGTATCTGGATCTTGTGACGATGGCTGACAGGATCTCATTGTATTTTGCCACAACAGGGGCAATGGGAGGAGTCCCCATATTAAAGTCTACTGTCATTCTCCAAGTGATTCCATCGTTTTTAAGGATGAACCACAATGGCATGTTGCAAGCGGACTGCATGGGAGTGATTATGTCCCATTTTAGGAGTCCTTCTATTGTCTTTCCTATTCCTGCTTCTGCTTCCACGGGGTACTGATGTTGCTTCTGGGGAGGGGGATCTATTCCCTCAATGAGGACATGGACATCCTTCACTGTGGCACATTCTGCTTTGTCTTTGACCCAAACATCAGGAAACTCTTCCATCCAGGGATCGTTAGCTAGTAGAGGTAAGGGCATGGGAGCTTTAAGGGCTGCACATTGGTGGGAAGTGTTTACCACTTCAGGTCTACCATCGATACTCCAAAGGAGACTGTTGGCAAGCTCTATCATGAACTTGTGCTCAAGGAAGAAAGGCATCCCTAAGATTCCTTGATCTTCTCTCTGGTTTTCACATGCTGTGATGGGGGCTTTAAGCTTTCCTACAGAGAGGGGAACGTCCTCCCAGACTTTAGCCCAGTGGGTCCTGAGAGAAACATGGAATAGGAATGTTGTTATTGCATAACAGACATAGGTAATACTTAAGATAGACAGTAGAAATTTTTTCCCCTTAAAACTAAGGTATAGAAATCATTCTTCTTACTCTGCTTGCATAGAAATAGATGGTTATAACAGGAAGCTTTAGCTCACCTGAAACTAAACATGTGGTTTATGTTCCTAAGCAGCAGTCTGAAAATAGGAGCCTTCTTTGTAACTAGACAGTTAGGGCAGAAAATTCTAGCCGAAACTAGAATTGTGGGTTTGCTCAACATGCATAGTGTGAAACTTGTGGTGAACAATTGGGACATGTTAGTGTGTGCTAAGAGAGTCAGAGATCTTGAAAGGGAAAAGATAAATAAGGGAGAGGGTCTCTAGAACTAAGTAGGTGGGAGATTGTAATTAGGGGAGGAGACTCAGGTGACATGTATAGGCGCTTCTGATAGGCTGTAAACCCCGGAGTATCTGGCCAATAGAGAAATGGGGGAGGGCATCTTGCAGCCGGGATAGGGAAGGGAGCGGTGGTGCAGGCAGTTAAACGCCTGCATTAATATCACTCGTGCAGCCACTATGGCTGTTCGAGACCCATTGCGGTCGAGGTGAGCTCTCGACCCTAGTCCTAGCTCCCGCCCACCCAGCGGCTCGAAAGCTAAAATGTAATTATAATGCGAGTAGACAAATGGGTACCTACCCTTAAAAGGGTAGGGGGCACCCTCCTCCTGTGAGGCGTGTGGAGGCGGCGACGGCAATGGCGGCGGACATCGGTTGCAGCAATGTACCGGCGGTGGAGGCGGCGTGGCGCGATGACGCAGCGGCAGCAGCAGGACCGGAGGAGTGATCCCTGGTGGCCAGCAGCAACATCGGGTGGCTGTCGTCGGCGAGGCAGAGGTGGAGGTGCGTGATGATGTCATCAGCAGGCGTGGTGGAGCCAGAAGGACGTGGCCGAGGCCGGAGGAGGACGCATCGTGTGCCGGCCCGCCTGAGCGCCAGAGAGGAACAACTAGCCAACGAACCACCGAGAAGAGAGCCGATCCGATCCAGAAAGCCTCCACCTGGGTGCCGGTAGGCAGCCCCATCCCAAGTACAATGTGCTGCAAAAGAGAGTTACATCATCTCTCTGGTTTCTGATTAGTCTACCAGGCCTGAGGTTAATCAGAGACCCTCTCCATAAATCTAGTTAGTCTTTACACAATGGTACCTGTGTGGAGAGCTGAGTGACCACTTGGCACAGAAGTATGTCAGTGGTTGTACAGCTCCAGGTGTGGGCTGCTTGTCATACTGGGCCATGTCTGCCCCAGTACATTTAAGTTGGGCCCAGACAATCAAGTGTAACTCATCCTGAGCGGGTTGCTGGGCCGAGTGAGGATGGGGTTGCTCCGGGGCATCTTGCACCTGTTTAGGAACCGAGGGCTGAGTTTGGTTGGGAGGCCCCGGGTTGTGCTTTGGGGTGGGCTTCTGACTGTTCTGGCAATGGCGGGGAGGCCTGGAACCAGGACCATTGCATTGGTCTTTCCAGTTTTGTTTGCTTCCGCCATTGCCATTGCATTTTCAGTTCCAGCCCACACAAGGCTGAGCAAACCGGTTACCTCCATCATTTTGATACTAAGAATGGAGCCTGGACCGTCTGTATGGGCTCTGGGTTCCAGACTCCCGGAAAAGGTCTGCTGCCTTCCTGATTTCATCTGAAAGTTCCAGCCATGTGAGCCCAGCCGGTTCTATGGGTCCTAAAGTGACTTTTGTTTGGAGAATTGGAGGCAGCTTAAAGTCATCCTCATCAAAGTTGTAAACTTCCTGAAATCTGGTGACTCACCAATATTTTGTAACTTTGTTTCACCACATACCCCTTGTAACCAACACTGAACAAGATGGCGTCATCATAGAGAGCTCATGCTCACGCTCCCACAACAGATAGAGTCGAAGCGGCCAAAGCAGCCTGGCACTACAACGACAACAAAGCAACCTGGCTGGGAACGATTGGGAAGGTGCCTGGTAGCTGCTGTGGGGGGAGAAATGGTAATTTGTTATTCCAGTTTACCCCTGCATGGCCCCGCTCTGATTCAGAGCACCAGCTGGCCTGCCCAATGAGAGTGCTACCTACCTCCCTGGCCTGGCGTGGAGATCTGGCCGGTGACGGTGGGGCGATTGTCGGTTTTTCAGCCGCAGCTTCGCCGGAGCGGTGGCTATCTTGGAGCCTAGGCCGGGATTGGGATGGTGACTCTCCTTTGGTTATTATAACCAGAGGATAAATCCTCTGTGCCACCACCAGGGATCTTGTCAGGCTACACCTGCATAGCCTCATTCTGAGATAATCATTTTAAAATGTGAAGCAATGTTGGGAACTTGGTTTTTAGGGGCAGCTAGATCATTTGTCTAAGCTAAGGTATTTCACCACTATTTACAAAAAAGATGGTTCAGGAAAACATGAAATGCTTCAAGCATTTTAGTGTCATGTCTGCAGTGTCGGATATCATTGAGGGCCAGACTAGATCCTTGCGCCTGAACTCTCTTGCAACGCTTTTGAAAAGCACCTGTGGGAAGGTGCTGCTTTCAGCAGAGGAATGTGCAAGTCTGGTTTAAACCTTTCTCTTCCTCCATTTCTCTCAAAATTGTCTGCCCAAAGCTGATTTTATCCTACAAGGGGGAAACAGATGGAGACTGAGGGTTGCAAACAGCTAGCAACTGTCCGGTGCCTAGGAGGGGGCTTGGAAGGGTACTGTTGGCATGACACCATTATATCACTTCCCCTGGAAACCTGGAAGATACATCTGTGGTAAAACCATAGTTTCCAGCAGGGGTCATTTCACAGAAAAGAGGTGCAGGAGCTCATTAGCATAACTCATGAGCATAACTTATTTGCATATGCCACACCCACTGGCATCACCGGAAGTGTGTCAGAAGGCAACACCCACCGCTCAGGCTCCACCCCAAAAATCTCCAGGTATTTCCCAACTCAGATTCAAACCTGGGTCTCCGAAATCCTTGTCTCGAACACTAACCACTACACAACACTTCATGGGGCAGTGGCTGTTGAGCAGTAGCAAGCAGCTGGGCCTCCATGAGTTATGCAAGTTGCATGGTGTCAAGTTGTCCAGTGGCTGCTGTCAGGCCTGACATGCTCTCTCCCCCTACATTTTACTGACAGAAACAAATGCTTGAAGGGGAAGGAATGGATCCCAGGCACTTCCGCCTGTCAGAGAGGCTGGCGCGCTGGCCCCTCTGTCATGCAGAAGAAGCCCTGGATTCTCTTTCTCTCTCCCCCTTTCCCTTTGCCTCCCCTCCAAGTGGGGCTAAGGGAAAGGAGGGGGGAGGGGAGAACCGGAAGTGGACTAGTGATGGCGGTCGCTCTCTCCAACTCGCGGAGGAGCGATTAGCACACCAGCGACAATGGAGGGGTGCCACCTCAAGTGGCACCTCCACGGAGCTCTCGGGAAGGGCTCCAAGCCAGAGCGCTTTTGAGGGTTAGCCTCTTTGACGGCTATTTGCCGGAGAATAGAGACTTCCCTCCACCCTGACAGTCCGGTCGCCGAGTGGCCTTCGGGCACAAGGTAGTTCGACTGGGGCAAGCGTGAAAGATCGAGCGGAATAACGATGATTGGGGCGAGGTCTGATTGAAGACCGACAATGAACGTGAGTTCTGTCTGAGCGGACTGATTGATAAGCAAATCCCCCCCCCCCGTGGGAAAGTGGAGATCAGGGAGGGATGCCTCCTATGCGCATAAAGAATCAAGCGAAGAGAAGGGGGAGAGGGGGGAAGCAAACAGCGATTTGTTTTGAGAGACTTATCTGAGTCCCTGCAGCAAAACGACAAGCCCTTCGAGCCTTTGCATAATTGTTTGAATTTGTAAACAAATTGGAAAAATGTCGGCGACATGAGGAAAGTTAAAACCGAAACCGGGTAGTCAGAGCCCGAGGCCAGAGGAGGGAACTGATGTCATGAAGCGGCTAGCGGATATGCTAAAGCCGGTGGTAGAGCAACGCGATGGTATTAACCAGCAGCTGACCTCGTTGAATCAAAACATCCTTTTACAGCAGCGTCAGTTGGCAGAAACAGACAAGAAAGTGGAACATGTAACAGAAAAAATAGTAGAGATGGACACCGGTAATAAAAAGATGAAGAAAAGAGTGGGAGAAGTTGAAATAAGGCAAAACCTTCAAGAAAATCGCTTGTTACAGCTCCAAATGGAAAAGGCTAACATGATTCTTAGGTTCCACTGGGTCCCTGAAACTGAAAAAGAATTGAAGGAGACTCTGGCCAAGGCTATTGCTCCAGTCACAGGCTTATCAGCGGAAGAAATAGTAAAAGATATGGAGACTGTCTATAGGGCATACTCCAATTATATTAAAAAAAAAATAGCCTGCCTGGAGAGATTGTGGTAAGATTTGCAAGAAGACAGACCAGAGATGCCATATTTCAGTACAGGTGGGGGATCCCCGAGGGTGTCATCTTTAAAATCAACGATAAAAGAGAGAAGATTGATTCCATTTTTAAAGCCAAGGAATTCCATGGGTGTGACGAAAACTGTGTATGATTTTAGAAACAGAAAGCCAAAGTAAGGGCAGAAGGACTCTGAAAATTGGTCTTTTAAAGAAATGAAGATGCTCAGAAAGTCTTCTTAAGATAACTAACTTACTAACATAAAAGCAGTGCAAAGCAAGAACTCTACAAGTATATTGTCTTATTAACAAATGTAATACTAACATTTAGTTTAACTGGGATATGATCTCTCACTCTTGGGCTTTTAGTTAGTGTGTGTATCTTTTCTTTATCCATAGATGTAGTCCCTTCTCAATTTTTTCTTTGTAGTTTCGTAGTCTATTGAAAAACAATAAAAATACCCCTTCGGGGGTTTCAAAAAAAAAAGAAAGGAGGGGGGGAGTTTACTTGTTACTCCTGGACCACCGTTCCTGCCCGTTCCTGCTCAAAATGACCCCTGGTCTCCAGTGATTCCTAGAGTGGTGTGGTGTTACTTCTGAGTTTCCCCTGGTAGCGAGTTTCCCCTTTGCATTGATGGTGATTTAATTTTTTTTCTTTCCTGCCAGAAGCTGGAATCGTGATGGACAATGAGAGCTGAAGGCAGGAAATCTCCCACCTCCAGCAAGTAAATGGTAACCCTACAGAGAATCCAAATCTTTGCCCCTGTTTGTGGAATGATTTCGAGCAGAAAAACTGCAGGGGGGGGGGGGAAGAACTGCCACTTCTGATCATGGTCTCCAATGCTGCTTTTTAATGTATAATAGTCTCCCACGTAATGTCTTCTTTAGTCCAAATTTTGCTGGTACACAAAGAATAAAACAGTGCAGGGACAATCCTGATCACAGTAAAACTGCAAAATGTCTTGGATTAGGCTTTTCAGGCATGGCCTGGCAACTGGCAGAGTTGGGGTGGTGGTGACATTTTCCCCAGAAGTGATGTCCTGCCGAAGAATCTCTGGAAACACTATGGTAAAATCATAACGCTTCTGGTGTTTCCTAGAGTGCACTGACATCACTTCTGGGTTTCCCCTGGAAATGACGTCACATCCTCTCTGACTCCTTTTTTTATATATACATTATTTTCCTCCCTCCGGCTGCAGGAACAGTGGCAGCAACATGGCAGCTCTGGAACTGGCATAGTGGATGGAGCTGAGAATATCACCCAGCACATGGTGTAGTGGTTAGAGCATCAGACTAAGACCTGGGAGAGCTAGGTTCAGATCCCCACTCACCCATGCAGCTCATTTGGGTGCCCTGGGGCCAGTCACCTTCTCTCAGCCTGGCCTGCCTCACCAAAAGAAAAAAGGGGATGGTCTTCAAAAGGCAACCAATGGAACAGCCAACCTATGGAACAGGCCAATCAATTCAAATATCTGGGAATCCACTTTGAAGCGTCTCTTACATGGAAAATACACTTGGATCTAGCAAGGAACACAGCCTTGAGAGTAGGCAGGACAACTGCAAAATACCTCAACTAATCTGGAGGTGAATTTGTCCCCTCGGCTTTAAAGGCATTTAATGCTAAGGAAAGATTGAAGGTCAAAGAAGACGGGGACGGCAAAGGATGAGATGGTTAGACAGTGTCATAGATGCAACGAACATGAAATTGAGCAAACTTCAGAGGATGGCGGAAGGCCTGGCGGGAGCTGGTCCATGGGGTCGCAAAGAGTTGGACTCTACTGTGCGACTGAACAACAACAAATGCTAAGGTTCTAAACCAATTCCTGTACGGAGTGGAAATTTGGATTCAGGCCACTTCTGAAAAAACAGATTCCATCCAGTATGACTTTTTCTGATACTTATTGACTACTCCTACATGTGTCTCAGGATTAAAGCATTTCTCTTCAAAGTAAAGGTTTTTAAATCTGAGGGAGGATCTACTCTAGTTGGGCTTATCCAGGCACATAAACATCAGTGAAACCAGAGCAGAGGTCCATCAGTGGCTATTAGCCACAAGGTATAGATAGGAACTCTCAGTGTGGGGTAAGTGATGCTCTGTATTCTTGGTGCCGGGGGAGGGGGGGCAACAGTGGGAGGACTTCTAGTGTCCTGGCCCCACTGCTGGACCTCCTGATGGCACCTGGTATTTTTGGCCACTCTGTGACAGAGTATTGGACTGGATGGGCCATTGGCCTGATCCAACATTGGCTTCTCTTATGTTCTTATCGCCAATAGGATCAACTACTGGAAAAGAAAATGAAATACCTAGGAATAACAAATGATATGATTAAGAATACAGAAACTAAAGACATTATAAGACAAATAAAAAAGTATGTAAGGAAGTTGGATGTTATAAGTACATCTATTAGGGCACACAGGGTATTTTTCGACATGCTCCATTTGGGAATTGCCCTCCCGATGCAACTGCTGAAATATTTTTATCAATTGACAGTCCCAAAACTAAGGAGAGCTTTTACTTTGGTAAGAATCAATGTTCTTTCTTTGGCGGTTTTGGAGGGCAGATATAATACAGTATCATACTCTAATAGAGCATTGCAGATGCTCATATGACACAATCGAAGCCATCGAACATGGGATTATGGAGTGCCCCTCTATTCAACAAGCTGAGGGCTGGTTTGGTCACCCCTTTACTTAAAGATACAGCATTGCTAAACGTGCGAGCCCAGGCGTCGTGGCTACTCTCGGATACAAACGGTCGTGTCACCCTCAGTGGCAAAATTCATAGGCCCAGTAATCAAATATGAGAGAAAGAATACCAACTTTTAAAATAATTTTTGGTTCTAACTTCTGCTTAAGGTGATAGTTGTATGAACAGTACTAGACAGACAGACAGACCAGGGAGAACCAGGTTCAAATCCCAACAGCTCATGCAGCTCATTGCGTGACCTTGGGCTAGTCACCTTCTCTGAGCCTAGCCTACCTCCCTGGGTTGTTTTAGGGCAAAGTGAAAGAGGAGAAAGCCCAGCTTGTAACACTCTGAGCTCCTCGGAGGAAGGGTGGCGTGAAAATGTCATTGCTGGAATGACGTGTGCTGGGAGTCCCTTGGATCAAATCTCAGTCACAAACTCCCCGGGGAGGATGAGGCCGGCTGCCCTTCCTGGAGCCCCGGCAGCCCAGCCCTGACCCTCCACACTCTGGGGGATAGTTATGACTGTAGTACACAGGATTGCTGCTATAGTGTACGTGAACCAATCTGAATACTCCTAAGGAGTCAATAAACACACATTATTGTATCCTATTTTATTGTAAAGCTGTTGTGCTACGCCACAATGATAGGAAATACTGAGTAGCCGTACTTTTCTAGGTGGCACACAAAATGTACTCTGTCAGCATCACCATGCCTGGAGAATATTTTGTTTATTAAAACCCTGAAAAGAAAAGAATCTATGCCTATTTCATGACTCGCCCAGGGCTGACTGCTATTTCTAAAATAATAAATCGATAACTTTAGTCATTAAGAACAGCACACACACACACACCCGCACTGGAGTTAGATAAAATGGCAACTCATAGACCTGGTTTCAATTCCATATGTTGATATCTAACATGTGGTAGCAATGAGAACCAAGTCTGGTAAGACTTTTATGACTGAATGAAACATGTTCCATTAGCACGGTTTTTTAAAAAAGCAGAGCCAAGCCAACTGTAGACCTGTCTGAGTTCCACAAAAACATGGGTTGGTCAGTGGATCCTAATTATTCCAAACGCCAGCTCGCAGCTGTCTGACCATTGGTTATGGTGATTTGCATGCTTCACAATTGGATGTCTATCTGCTATCTGAATGGCCTGCAAGAACGGTTTGTGGAGAGACTATTCATAATGGCACAGTCAAAAGTCTCCTGAAAGGCATATGTGTTTCCATTTCTGTTCTTTACCCTTTCAAAATTGGCAATTTATTACATAAAAAATAGCAGTCAGCCTAGAAAAGAACAAAATTGACACAGTTCCCTTTTGATCTTTTACTTTTGAATAGGCATTCACCAATGAACTTCCCAATGAATATTCATTGGATGCAAAAGAAGCTGCTCAGCATTTTTAAAGTAGACAATATGCCCTAAATATTTTATATAATGGCTAGATGGGATCTCTGAAACAGCATCAAGGCTGCTGACAAAATACATTTCTCCCCTTTTCTCAAGAATATTTTTGTTATATAGTCTCATTTCCTTTCATGTATGTATATGTTTACATCTGTATCATGTCCCCTAGATAGCTGCTTTTAGGACAAATCCATTTACTCTCTGGGTTCTGGGAGGTTTCACAAGTATCTTCATTCAATGCTCTCGTCACAAGTATCTTCATTCAATGCTCTCTGTCTGGTACTTTTAGTGTTTACACAATATGATTTTTCTCATTTTTCTGTATTAAAACAACGGACCAAATGCATTCCATAACATCAGGCCATAACTCCTGTGGAATTTTTTCAGACTTGCTCAAGAAACTTCTAGTGGATTCTCCAGAGGTCTTTGTTTCTTAGAGTTTCAAAAGAGGGATAGGACAGTGGCAGCCAGGGTCTCTCAGGGGTAGGATACATGGATTGTACCACCCTGTAGTTTGGATCCGATGACTGTTAGGCGGATCTGTAACTGGTTGACAGATCACACCCAAAGAGTGCTTGTGAATGGTTCCTCATCTTCTTGGAGAGGAGTGACAAGTGGAGTGCCGCAAGGATCTATCCTGGGACCTGTTTTGTTCAACATCTATATCAATGATTTGGATGAAAGGATGGAGGGAATGCTTATTAAATTTGCAGATGATACTAAATTGGGAGGGGTAGCAAATATGGTAAAGGACAGAGTCAGGATACAGGGTGATCCTGACAGGCTGCAAAACTGGGCTAAAACAAATAAAATGAATTTCAATGGGGATAAATGTAAAATTCTGCATTTAGGTAGGGAAAATCAAATGCATAATTATACGTTGGGGGAGACTTGTCTTGGCAGTAGTATGTGCAAAAAGGATCTAGGGGTCTTAGTAGATCATACACTGAACATGAATCAGCAGTGTGATGTGGTTGCTAAAAAGGCTGTATCAACAGAAGTATAGTGTCCAGATCACACAAAGTGATGGTACCACTTTACTCTCTTCTGGTTGGACCTCACCTATAGTGTATTGTGTTCAGTTTTGGGGACCACAATTTAAGAAGGTTATAGAAAACTTGGAACATGTCCAGAGGAGGACAATGGAGATGGTGAGGGATCTGGAGACTATGTTTAGCCTGGAGATGAGATGACTGAGAGGTGATATGATAACCATCTTCACATACTTGAAGGGCTGTCATACAGAGGATGGTGTGGAGTTGTTTTCTGTTGCCCCAGAAGGTTGGACCAGAACCAATAGGTTGAAATTAAATCAGAAGAGTTTTCGGCTAAACATAAGGAAGAACTTCTTGACAGTTGGAGCAGTTCGTCAGTGGAACAGGCTTCCTCAGGAGGTGGTGGGCTCTCCTTCTTTGGAGGTTTTCAAGCAGAGGTTGGATGGCCATCTGATAGCAATGTACACTGAAAAAATGTCCAGTCTGATTTTCACTGTTGGGTAAGCTTTGGTGGACTAAAAATCCCTGAAGCAAACCGACATTGCACAGTTATTTGGCAACAATAGCAGACCCTTAACTATTTCAGAATCTATCTTCAATTGTTCTTCTAAGCTTGTGCAGTTTGTTTGGTTATAGTGTCTCTGGTACATGGCAAGTGATGGCCTGAAGAATATTCTGCCAGCCAGATATCTAAAGAAATTCTAGCTCTCTTGCCATGGAATCTCACATACATGGAATCTCATATACATGGAGTTTTGAATGCCATGGAGAAGTAAGATTTAGAGAAACTTTTGGTTGTGTGTTGGGCAGGAACACACAGGAACGGAGTTCTGGCTGGCTTCAGAGTTGGCCATGCCCACTACAGCCAAAACCTCTGCGTGCCTGGCTACAGAGGGAAGGCCTGGAGAGCGACCCACCCCCGGCAAATCTGAGGCAGGCCAGCCGGGGGGGGGGGCTAGAACATAAGAACATAAGAGACGCCAATGTTGGATCAGGCCAAAGGCCCATCCAGTCCAACACTCTGTGTCACAAAGTGGCCAGAAATACCAGTGCCATCAGGAGGTCCACCAGTGGGGCCAGGACATTAGAAGCCCTCCCACTGTTGACCCCCCCCCAAGCACCAAGAAGACAGAGCATCACTTGCCCCAGAGCCCCTATCTATACCTTGTGGCTAATAGCCACTGATGGACCTCCGCTCCATATGCCTATCTAATTCCCTCTTGAAGCCGTCCATGCTTGTAGCTGCCACCACTTCCTGTGGCAGTGAATTCCAAGTGTTAATCACTCTTTGGGTGAAGAAGTACTTCCTTTTATCCGTTCTAACCCGACCGCTCAGCAATTTCATGGAGTGCCCACGGGTTCTTGTATTGTGAGAAAGGGAGAAAAGTACCTCTTTCTCTACCTGCTCTTTCCCATGCATAATCTTATAAACCTCAATCATGTCACCCCTCAGTCGTCATTTCTCCAAGCTAAAGAGCCCTAAGCGCTTTAACCTTTCCTCATAGGGAAAGTGTTCCAACCCTTTTATCATTCGAGTTGCCCTTTTCTGCACTTTTTCCAAAGCTATAATATCCTTTTTAAGGTGTGGTGACCAGAACTGCACACAGTATTCCAAATGAGGTCGCACCATTGATTTATATAGGGGCATTATGATATTGGCTGATCTGTTTTCAATACCCTTCCTAATAATCCCCATCATAGCATTGGCCTTCTTTATTGCAGTCACACACTGTCTCGACATTTTCATGCCCCCCATGCCTTCCCTGGCATGTTTAAACTGCCTTCCCTTGGGGGGGGGCTTGCCCGGGCTCCCCACAGCTGCAGGGCACCCAGGCAAGCCAAGGGAAGGCATGGGGGTGTGGCCTAATATGCTAATGAGATGTGCTGTCAGGGTGTGGCATAAAATGCTGTTTTTTGCTGTTGGGTGTGGCCTACTATGATAATTAGTTCCTGCTGGGCTTTTTCTACAAAAAAAAGCCCTGGGTGTACTACATTGTAATGTTCTGTCTTGCCAGATGCTGACTTTCTCCAGGCTCCTCTAGCGATGTGGAATAATACGAGAAAGCCCCTGATACCTCTCCTCTGGCTTCTTTTCCAACTCAGACTTGGTTTGGGCCCGGCCAAGAACCTACTTTCATAAAGTCTTGGAGAAAATATGGGGTAACCCACATTACTGACTTATCCAAGAATGGATATTTACTGGATAAAGCCTCCCTAGACAGAAAACTGAGCAAACCTCTTCATTGGTTTTGCTACTTTCAAATTTGCAATACATTTAAATGCGTGACCAATCAGGAATCTTATCTTAGATGCCTCACAAACTTTGAAACTCTGTTGAGAAACCCAGTAGAATCACAGCAAGGCCTACTCTCCAGAATATATCTCATACTGCTTCACATTGGAAATTCCAAACCCCCACAATACCAAAAGAAATGGAATGATATTGGTTCTTTACAAATAACTATCAATGGGATTCTATATGGTCCACTTCTTTCAGTGCATTGAAAGCAACTAAAGGTAGATTAACAACTTTTAAAACTCACTATGCTCTGGTAGTTTACCCTGGTCCGACTGAATCATATGGATACTTCCAAAACCTCATTGTGTTGGAAGCAGTATGGATGTGTGGGTTCTTACATGCATTGCTGGTGGGCTTGTATCCACATTGCTAAATTCTGGTGTATGGTTACACACACAAGTCACTCCATCACAGGATATTCAATCACAATGACTCCTGAGCAAATACTCCTAAATCTATGGGGGGAAGACTGGGTTCAAAAACACTTACAGCGGTCAAACTAGCAATAGCTTCAAAATGGAAAGAAGGAACAGACCCCACAAAAACACTATGGCTAGATAAAATTTGGGATTGCTTTGTTATGGAACACTTATCAGACAGATTATTACAATTGGAACTTGATCATTACATTTCTGGAACAGTGGCCTCCATTCTTAGATTATATGGCACAAATGGGTCTTTTGCCTTACAACCCATACCATATATGTGATGCCCTACACTAGGTTTTAAATATGCTCACTTATTTTTTACCTATTGGACATATGTAGAACAGTAAGTTGCATTCAACTTTTCCTAACATAAAACTTGATTGTTTCCTTGTATGCTTAGGTGTGTTATGATTACAGTCGGTTATTTTTATGAATGTTTATTAGATTGAACTTGTATTGTATTGAACTTGTTAAAATTGGACTTCATTTTTCTGGATGTGAATGACTTCTAGAGTTGCCAACTCCTGGTTGAGAAATACCTGGAGATTTGGGGGTACAGCCTTGGCAGGGACCCCAGCATTACATAATGCCAAAGGGTCCATCCTCCAAAGCAGCCATTTTCTCCAGGGGTACTGATCTCTGTCATCTGGAGATCATGTGTAATTCCGGAAGATCTCCAGGCCCCAGATGGAGGCTGGCATCCCTACACCCACAGTCTCAGATAATATTGGTGAGTTGCTGAAATCATAAGTAGGAAGAGCTTTGGACTCTCCAAAGGCAGCATATTGCTGCATTTATATATATATATAGTCAAACTCTGCTTTGTTTGCTGTAGTTATGGGGGGGAGGGAAATTCCTGAGGGGCTGTAGGCATGTGTGTGAGTATGAGAATGACACCTTGTAGCGGCCATCGTAACTCTTCCCAAGATGAGCCTCTCCACAGAGACAACCTTGAAGCAAACTCTGTGCTAGCCTCACTGTCTTCGATAATGGGACTGGGAATTTATAGGTGGGTGTAGATGCTAACAGCTTAGGTGGGATGGCTGAATGAAACCATTGGATGAACCCCGGGGGAGAGGGGGGGCTACATTTCAGTTATCTATATCTGTAGAAGTTACCACCAAAAACCTCAGTTCTGACACAGTACTGTTCTGACCTGGATCATGGTGATATCACAATAAACAAATCACTGCCAAAGAGAGTGTTGTTGGGAGTCTCTTGACCAGGAGTCTGACACACACACACACACACACACACACACACACAAACCCCTTTGATCTTGAAGACTAAAGGGCCTATGGCACTTTCAAAATACAGCGCCTACATACTGGGCTTGATCTGGCCAAAGTTCAATAACTGAAAATCCCTTTGATTTTACTGGAAGAATAAAACACGCATTAAAACTCTTCTAATTTAAGTAATTATGAAAAGAGTTTATGCCAAGGAAAATAGTCATTTTGGCACATGGTCCAAAATAGATTAGATTATCATCCCAAACACACTTTCTTGGAAGTAACATTTAAAGTCAACTGGGTTTATTTTCAAATCCAAGTGCCTAGAATCAAGGTGCCAACCCTTTATCAGCTTGCCAGAAAGTTTGTTGATGGATTTCTTTTGTGAAAGGGTTCAGACACAGAGTCAAAGAAAGTATGTGTTAAATACCTGTAATTTATGGTAGAAAAATTATCCACTTTTAGTATGGTATCGAGCTGTGTAATTTCACCCGTGGTCCCGAAATGTCAAAATGTAGGTCCATCCAATGTGAAAAGTAAGTTTCCTTTTGCTGGTGTGGATAATGATTTAGCCCCAAACTCTATGATTTAGTCCCAGACTTTTGGTACAGGGGATTTCCATGGTTCTGGAAAGGAGCATCACCTTAGCCAGTCTTCTTAGTAAGGGTTTAGGGGTCAGCTTAGGGAAGAAAGTTTATTTTTGTACTAGCCTGATACCTGTTCTTCGCTATGGTATTTAAGTTCCATAAATCCAGTTATAATACTGACGATGTAAAGTTCGAAATGTAACATTTGTTGTAGGAATTCTAATGCAGAAGATTGTAGTGTAAAAAATGAAGTGAGACATTAGTACTTTTTTTTTGCTCTACTGAAGGACCACTCTGTAGGCTGCTGGGGTGGGTTCCCTCATGGCTTTAAGCACCCTGCAACTGCCGCTGCACCTAACAGACAACCACCTGTTAGGTGTAGGAGGTGGGGGGAATGTGTTGGAAGCCATCAGAGAGGATGGGCCAGCAGCATCACTAAGGTGATTCTTCTGGGGCTGCATCCCTGATGGATTAAAGTACCCTGCACCTGCTCCTACACCTGACAGACACCCGCCTGTCTGGTGTTGGGGGGATTATGTTTAAAGGCATCAGGGAGGCTGGGCCAGCAGCAGGGCTAAGCCGCCTGTCCAGTGTAGAAGGGGGAGGGGGAAGGAGTATTAGAAGCCACTGTGGAGGCAGGGCTGGCAGGATCCCTAAGGCGTTACTGCTGGGGCAGGCTACCTTGTGGCTTTAAGCACCCTGCAACTGCTGCTACACCTGACAGACAATTGCCTGTCAGGTGTAGGAGGGGGAAGCATGTTTGAGGCCATAGGGAGGCAGGGCCAGCCGCTTTGCTTCACCTCACAGGCAGTTGGCCACTCCTGATTTCCTCAGCTGTTATTAGCTCTCTGTAGTCCCCCCCCCCCATTACCCCATAGCCACTACAGTTAGACATAAAGGATTTTCCATTATCTAGGGAGGAAACATCGATTATATTATTTAATTAGGACATCTCAAGTTGCCAGGGCTCCTGGAGCTATGTAGTTCGTATATTAGCACACATGATGTACAGTGACAGATAAGCAGGTTCAGGGGTCATTTCCTGCAGGAGCGCACAGGAGTGGAGCTCCGGCAGTAAAGAGCCCAGGGGGCGGGCACATGCAACAAGCCCCACCCCCTGCTCCCAGCAGCCCTCAGTCAGAGCAAGAAGCAGCCAGGTAAGCTGCAGAGCCCCCCCGGCCCCCAGTCCAAAACAGCCCAGTGGCACCTTTCAGTCCAAGTTTTATTCCGGTACAAGCTCTCCCTCCTCTGTGAGGGCAGATCTGCACATTCCCCCCCCCCGCGCCCCAATAGCTAGCAATCCAAAACAGTCCAGTGGAGCCTGAGCGGTGGGTGTTGCCTTTTGGCACACTTCCGGTGATGTCAGGGGGTGTGGCATATGCAAATAAGTTATGCTAATGAGTTATGCTAATGAGCTCCTGCACCTCTTTTTCTACGAAATGACCCCTGAGCAGGTCATAGCAAAGGTGGTGGTGATGTTGTACAGATGCCAAATTTTAAAAAACCCACTGCAATCTGAGGGCGAGGGGGATGCGAAGCATGAAATCCATGTGGGAGCAATCCAAGGAGCTCAGGAGGAAAATCCTCGCTCTGCTTGACTTCGGTTGACCTGTGGACTATAGAATGGCAAAGCTGAGAAACAGCACATTCCAGTATAATGTCTGCCCCAGTAAGATTTTGCTAGTCCTGGTGCAGATGGTATTAGTCAAAACTAATGGGATGTGTCCCCAAATTGCTGGGCTTGGCCTGTGGGCTCCCTCTGAAAGGTTTGGGCTTCGCTGCCTGGCTTCACACAATGATCCCACCTGATTAGCCATTATTTTTAATGTAACTGATGGCAAACCCCGAATGTGGAAACTTTCTGCTAGACTCAGAGAATTCTCTATAGTTATGTAGTACTGAGGGACCTGCCATTGAGGCACTGCCCTCTATTTTAAGCCAGGGTTTATCCCCATCATTGAAAATATGTGAAAGGGATGAGCCTGGTGATGTCTGCCACATGTCTTTTGCAGAGAGTCAGTGGAAACTTACCAGGGTTTATCACTGAGAAGATCTTGTATGGTGTACAATCCTGAACCAGAAAGACAGGTTGCCTGTCTGCTGCAGATCTTCCCTTCTATCGAGAGGAGGATTTTGCTCTCATGACAAAATCAAGAGTCAGGTTATATTGGGTAGGGGTTACTTTGTCTGCCTTGCTAGTGTCCAGAAGATCTTCTTTAAACCCCCCCCCCCAAAAAAAAAACCTCTGGAATGTAGAGGAGATACTGTTAAAGTGTCCTGGTCCAGAACTCTTTGGGGGGAAAGGGCTGCAGAACACAACATTACAAAATCCTGGAGCATGACTCCTCACACACCCATCTGGCCATCTGCCTTTTGCCTATCAGTTATTAGAAGCTAAAGGGCAAGCCTCTAACCTTCCCAGGACCAGACGAGAAAGTCTACCCTGCGAGTTGGGCTTGGAGAATGAGTTTCTCACAAAAGCAATTACTCTGGTAGGTGGTCAGCCAGTCTAGGCTCTGGATTTACTTTGAGGTCAGATTGAAGGCAAAAGTAATTAAAATATATTTTTATTAAGGTGCAAGAATACTTTAAAGAAGAACAAGAAACTGTAAGGGTAAATCAAGAAAGCTAGAAATGCAAATGCTAATTAAAACCGTAATACATCGGTTCCAAATATCAGATGTTACCATTCTCGGTTAATGTTCCTGAGATCCATTGGCCTGATCCAAGGTATCCTGATCCACTTGGGTGGCTTGGCAGACTGGAAAGAGCTCTTGAAGGCAAAAATGAGAACCACTCTGGGGTATCCAATCACCTTCTATGTCACGAACAAATTACCCAGCCAAGCCAAAATGGCTGCACACCTTAAAGCAGGCAACAAGTGATCCCGTCTGCAAATGAGCATCATGCATCTCCCTTGCAACGTCACAAAATATTTAAAAAGGAACAGCTGCCACAAACATTCCAGAACACTTTCATCTCTCTTCATCAAGAGGTTATGTTATCCTTTCCCATACCCCCCACATCTCTCTTGAAACCCTTGTGATGTTTCCTCCCTCTCATTTCCCAGCCTTTTGATCCAGCATTTTGATTGTCTGACATAGTAAGTAATGCCAGACTGGCAATGCAGCAATATCCATTCATGAAAATCCAACATTTTCAGATGTAATTACAAGGATCATATTATGATACCGTGGCTTGGCAAACCCCAGCTGTGGAAATGCTTTGCGTGCCTCTGAGCACCCAAGTAGCTAGTCGAGTACTCACACACACACTAGTACGGATGTCCATGTGATTAAACGTCCTTTCCCGTTCGGTTGCCCTTGCAACCATCAAGAAGAAGAAGAGAAGAGATTGGATTTATACCCCGCCCTTCACTACCCAAAGGTGTCTCAGAGCAGCTTACAAACTCCTTTCCCTTCCCCTCCCCACAACAGACACCCTGTGAGGTAGGCAGGGCTGAGAGAGCTCTTGACAGAAACTGTCTTTTTCAAGGACAGCTGTGCCAGAGCTTGTGACTGAAGAAAGGAGGGGATGCCTAGGCGAGGAGCTCTTCTGCTTCCAGACACTCTCAGATTTGCCCAAAATGATTCAGAAGTGTGGAAAGGATGTGCCGTGCCACAGTGCAAGGAGCAGTTTAGTCTTGTTAAATCCTCAGAGATATATCGATGCAGCAGAAGCCGCATGTGGCTTAATAATTGTTTTTATCTTCTAGAAAAATTCTAAACTAGTCTTTGCTAAGATTTTCAGCCCACTGATGTTTACTGGAAATGTTCTTTTACGGTTGGTAAACTGTTCAGTCTGGCTATACCATTTATTACTTTTTTGATATAAATGTAACATATTCTTATTTTGCATTTTTATGTCTTTAGAAATAAACCTGTAAAGAATGACTGGATGGGCGTGATTCTAACCATTTACTTGCACTTTTGATATTTTAACTTCTCATATATTTGGGTTTTTGCACATGTTTTATCAAGGAACAGTTGATTTATAAAACTTTATAAGACAAAATCAATACATCAAAACACATTTTATTTTTTATTGTTTGTAATAGGAATGTTCTGTATATAATAACCTGAGCTGGCCATTCCCAGCCCACCAGTATCACCCACACCCTTAAAGCACTGCAGATGGAGGCTGAGAACAGAGCTACAGAGAAGACGGCAAAGTGTATGCCATGTTGGTGTAGTGGTTAAGTCCACGGACTCTAATCTGGGAGAACTGGGTTTGCTCCCCACTCCTTCACTTGCACCTGGTTCGATGACCTTGGGCAAGCCATAATTCTGGCACAGCAGTTCTTGAAAAAAGAGCAGTTTTTTTCTCAGCCCCACCTACCTCACAGTGTTCACAGTGTTCTTTGGAATCCTAAAACCCCCCACAGCATTCTGGAATCCAGTCAGATTCATGGGAGGACCATTTTCACTACCCTCCATGGAGTGCCAGTACCTTGAGGACCTGGTGGGACCATGGCAGAAGCTGAAGCTTTAGGTCTTGAATGAGACCTTCCTCCCAAAGACCCAGTGCAAAAATTAAGTCCAAAGTACCTCCATTGCCATTTGATATCTAACAATATCTGAGATTTGGTTTTGGGCACAGTCCACAGAGATTTTCTCTTGTCCATAAACCATTTTTGGTAGTACAGAAGAATTCTACACATTACAACTACTGCCAGGATTTTATATGCAAAGTATTGGAAGAAAAAAGAAGTCTCATCAAAAGAAGAAATTATTTATAAACTGCTAGAGACAGCGGAAATTGATAAATTGACTTTACAACTTCAAGATAAAAAAGAGGAACTTTTTGAAGAAAAATGATCAAGATTATATAAATGGATTGAGAAATATTTGCAAGGAACTTACACTTAACGGTCAAACTATTTCTTGCTAGTTTTAACTGGTACAGGTGCAGAAATGAATGATTCCTATATGTGAAATGTTACTTGTTATAATGAGTATATGCTCCATGTTTGTTGTAGGGTAGCTTTTTGTCTTTTCTGTTTTTACTTGTTCTTATTATGTTTATCTTCTTTGTTCTCTTTTTTCCCCCTTTGGAAAATTAATAAAATCTACTGTTGCCAATATGCTAAAGGCGCTAAGGTTCTTTGACTTGTGTTGCTAGCCAATAAGCCACACAGTTAAAATAATCATTCAGGCAGTAATGGGTAACAAAGGTATTTATTCGAATAAAGGAGCACCTCACAGCTCGTGGGTGTTCAATTTGTTACAGTCAGGAGCTTGCTTATATACTTTTCTTGCTCCTCCTCACTTTACATCATCACTGACATCACTTAGACATGCTCAGTTCAGATTTCTTTGTCTGGCCAGTCATTAATCACATATTTGGTACAGAGGATGTTAGTTGGCTGCGTTTCCAATACTACAATGCAGGTGCAGCTCATTATTTTTGATTTGCAGTCTTGTTTATTCCTTTTGGCATTACTCCCAGACTTCTGTTACCTTTGACTGAACTTTCAGACTCAGTTCATTTCAAGCCCACCCTGGGCTCCGGGCGTAGCACCTCCCGTGGCCATGGCATCCCAAGGCAGGGGAGGTCCGACGGCTCTGGAAGTTGAGGCCTGTTAAAGGAGAGAGGGGAGCGTTGGGGCCTCAGATGGGTAGGGGACGGCATTTGACGGCACTCCGTATGTTCCTCTACCTTCGTGCTTCGGCTTCCCAGCTTCTCAGGGCCCTCCCTGGGCTCCTTCTCTCTCTGGCTTCATTAGGTAGTTCCGAACACGTCCTTCCTCCCCGGCCCCTTTGCTTCCCTCTCCTTTATACCCTGCTCCCAGCACCATCTCCCAGCCCCACCTCCCTGTGATTCCTCCCAGCCCCACCCCCTGTGATAAGCTCCGACGCCATCCCCACGGCCTGGGTGTGGTCGGAGCTATGCCAGCATGTGGGGTCTCGTGCATTCGTGTGCTCACTGTCAGCTTCTCCCGGGCTCTGTCGGCCTCTCCTGCTACTCCTCGAGACTCTTCGCTCTCCGGTCAGGCTGGCCCAGGCTGTTGTGCCCTGGCGGCGTTGACGGGGTCCGGTGTTGCGAGGCGTTCCTGGTCTGCAGGTCTTCTGGATGAGTTGGTGGTTGTTGGGGTTCCTCAGTAGTGTGGGTTATGTCCCAGGACCCCGGAACTGGGACAGTTCATACAATGACATTCTAAAGCATTAAACTCCTTACATGAACTATTTTAGTGTTTTAAAATAACTTATGGCATTAAGCTCTTGTAGGTGCATTGAATCAATTTTTTAGTTTTCATTTTGGCTTTAATATTTTTGGTCATTTTATGAAGCTGCTTCTGTTAAAATTAAAGCTTATAATTTGTAAAACACATAGCTCAGTTCAGCCTGTAAGAGACACTGTTCTACAATACAAATTCTGTACTTCCCAACTGACTCTTTTTAATTGATGCTAAGAGTCATGATAAATGACTTTGGTTCTGGGCTAAACTTACACACACCTGGTAGTAGCTGGGTAGTCCTTAAAACTTCACAGCACCGATTTCGGAACATCTCCCCTCATTAGTTCTTTCAACTCAGTTTCTTTAATTGACCCAGTCCATGATTTATGTACTCATGTTGACTGGGGTCCTTTGTACACCTGCTTGTGTATAATGATCTTTCTTCCAGCAAACAGTCTTTTTGTAACTTAAACAACTTTCTATAGCAGAATAAAGAATAGTTGATTTTACAAATACCTTATACATTAACTTGTCTTAAACTTAACATAAAATTCTAAAACCCAAGCAATTATATCAAGAGAAAGGATTTCTCTCTGTTACAATATATAGCTATCCTTTTGACCTAGTTAGACTCTTCTCTAAAAAGTACAAGATAGAACAATAAATCTTAGAATTGGTAATGGTTTCTTTCCTATTAGAACTGCCCACATACACCTGTTCAATTCATTAAGCACAGCTTTCTGTTATTCCAGTTAAAAATGCAAACAGAGTCTTTTCTTTTTATGCTGCAACATCCCAGGCTAACATAGTCTGGGTTTCCCTTATTTCTAACATTTACAAACCACTGCATAGGATTTTCATTGTCAGTTATAAACATTCAGAGTTGCAATAGAGTACCCTTAAACACTTAATATAAATGTTGCATAGCGAATATGATTGCACTTCACTTAATTCTATTTCTTGGCTTGGCTGGCGCCCTGCCAGGTCAACTTGACCGAAATTGGCAGAGATTTTAATGGGAGAGAAACACACCTGCAGTTCAAAGAAAAAACCTCCCTATTCCTTTGAAACAAGGGCTAGAAAAACGTGTCAACTAAAAATGATTGATTTCACTTGGCGTCATACAGTACAGACAACGCTCAGGATGTGAATCCTCCAGTAGAATCCCAAAGAATTTCTCCCAAAGGGCTCTGGAAAACAGCAATAATCAATAAAAGAACATTAGAACCCGGGGCACGTTCTACACTACTTTTAAAAGAAGAATTCTACTGATGTAGTGTGCAGAAAGGAATTTTCCAGTAGTTTGTGTTCTCTACTGTAGCTAACATGATCTGGCTTTTAAATTTTGACATTTGATGCATCTCAAATCTCAAAACAACCCTGTGAAGTGGCTTAGGCTGAGAGATTGTGACTGGCCGAAGGTCCCCCAGCAAACTGCCATCACAGAGTGGGGACTCAACCATGGGTCAACCAGATCCTAGTCCAACACTCTGAAACACTGCACCATAAATCAAAGTCATATGGTAGCAAAGCGCATGGATTTTGACAATAGTTCAGTTATCACTCAATCATATTTGTATCTCAGCCATTCCTCCAGAAAGCTTCAGTGTGAACAATATTGAATAATCCTGTTTTATCCACTACAAAATGTCCCAATTTTGGCAGAAGATGTGGTATTGGGGAACAGAAACCAGTGTCTTCCTAACTGGGATCACAGAGACTCATCCTTGAATCTGGAATTGTCTTATGAGGTATTACCTCTGTTTTCCCCAAGGGGGCAAATTCTAATGGCGGGAAGGTGATTTATGTTGATATTTAAGAGCTAGAGTCCATCTCTCCCAAGCCAGTTCCATAGCTCTCCATTCCTCCTTCTGCTTTTACTTTCAAAACTTAAAACAATGAGATGGCAAGTCCTGGATCTCCTGTAATCTTCTCTAGCTTGTCTTTCTGGGTTTCTGCTCAGCTAGTGCCTTCCTCTCTGATGTGCTAGGCGTCTACAGACATACCACCAGAGGCTGTAACTGGAATCCCGATCCCTTCATATGGAACATCTAGATCCACCCCCCTTTGAACTAACATAAAAATTCTTGCTATGTCATTATCCCTACTTCAGTCCTGCACAGATATGAGATTTGGAGTACTTCCACCTTTGCTACCTAAAATCCATTTGCAGTGTAAAATGGTGGGACAGAATTTATGTCAGGTTCCACAGGAAGTAACTCTCCACACACGTTTCCTAAGAAGCGTTATGCTTTATTAGAGTACAAAACTGGTACCATATCCACAGGATTATTGTTAGGAATGACTATGGGGCGGAAACATCCCTACATATAGCAGGACGAGGCAAATGGCTAAACAAATTAACTCCAAGCGCGCGCGCGGGAATTCTCCCGGCGGGAGATTACATAATGAGCAGGAGACTTGCAGGGTCTCATGAGAGCAGTAAGATTTTGGTTTTGTGTTCAACTGAGTGCCAGAGGCCAAACCATCCTTAAAACCGAAGGCCAGCTTCAAAGGATGGAGGACAGATATTCACAGTGCAGAACAGAAGTCATCTAACAGTGTCATTGTCATGAGGAAGAACACAAATTAGATGACCAGTTTGGAGACCTTGACCCTTAGGCACATTTGCAATATATGCAATTCAAAACTAGATTTACTGTCCTTGTGAAAAGCTTTAAACATCAATAAGGAGATGGGCTGTATCTTTTGTAGGAATTGTGTCTGTGTGTCTGTGTAGGGGGGGGGGGGGGGGGGGGAGAAATGCTACTGTTCATTGTAGGATACCAGCCAGACATCATATTAGAAAGCAGATTATTTTGGGCCCACTGTACAGAACAATGTTTTTTGTACTTTGTATTTGAGGAGACAAAGCTTAGCTATTCAAAGGCATCAGATTGATGAAGGGATTTTTATTGAATTACTGAAACTTCACAGCCGTGACAATGAGACCCTGA
The DNA here is from genome assembly GCF_001447785.1 of Gekko japonicus. NCBI lineage: Eukaryota > Metazoa > Chordata > Lepidosauria > Squamata > Gekkonidae > Gekko > Gekko japonicus. The sequence continues at coordinate 336,746 of NW_015172555.1, forward strand.
GAAGCCAGCTGAAGAAAAAACAAGATTACACAAGTCCAACAATTCCAAATGAAATCATCAGCCTAATGAGCCATAAAGTTTTCCATGCTATTGTAGAGGAAATTAATTGCAGCTCACAATACCATTCTGTCATAGATGATGGGACTCCGGATTACTTGGCTGTGACACATGGTGTGGAACGGCTTGTCTCCCTTGTGTTAGCCCAGATTTGCCGTGCACACCTTGTGTCCTATCGGCTCCTCGGAGTTTGTCGCAAAATACAATTATTACTTTTGATCACTTGTTCATTGCCCATGACTGCAGTATGATCTTTGCTTGTTTGTTTTTTTAAACCGGGAAATTTTTTGATCACTTGTTCATTTCGATCACTTGTTCCTTGCCCATGACTGCAGTATGATCTTTGCTTCTTTGTTTTTTAAAACCGGGATAATTTTAATGGTGCTCTTGATGAACTTAGATTTCAGTAGTGTGGAAGCCATTCATCAAGCACCGTTGTTCAACTGCAGATTGTTGCACATTAAAAGAAAACAAACCCCGAACCTATGGATATATACGAAAGCACATGATGGCCCGTGCCGCCGGGCTTGGATTTGCTTCAAGTTCCCCCTCCCGTAAGGGTTCTGAAGAGGTCTGGGATGCACCTCGCCACAGAAACCAGAGCACAGCAGCAAGCAGACAGTGTGTCAAGTGAGCTTTGTCAAAGGAAAGTTAATGAGGCCAAGGAGCGATTCCGCTGCCTCCATTATTAAACAAGCCAAAGGAATTGTCTAAACATTGGCCTTGGGATCCAAGAGCCCCGAAGCTTCCTCTCCTATTGTGCCACCGAACGAGGCAGCCGATCTGGGGCCAAGGAATGTTGCCGAGGGCAGCACTTCAAAGCTGTTTGGGTGCCCTCTCGGCAGCTGGAGAACTGATTCTCTCTCGCAGCCTGAAATGAATATCCCACACTGGAAAGAATTCGCTCTGTGCTGATGGGAGGAAGGAATTTGCCAGCGGTGACTTGAAGGAAGGGAGACCTGAGAACAGAGAAATCTCCTTAGCTGAAAAATCAGCAGCAGTCCTCTTCACTCCACCCCCCTCCCATCCCATCCTTGCCACCAGTGATGAGAAGGAGCACAGGGCCAGGTTTCGGGGTTACCAGCTCCAGGCTGGGAAACTCCTGGAGCTTTGGGGGTGGAGCCTGGGGAGGGCTGGGTTTGGGGAGGGACCTCAGTGGTGTATAATGCCATGGAGTCCACACTCCATAGTAGCCATTTACTCCAGGGGAACTGACTTCTGTAGTCTGGAGATTGGTTGTAATTTCAGGAGATCTTCAGGCCCCACCTGGAGGCTGGCAACCTTAGCCCGGCACCTTGCAACACAAGTGACCAATCGGGGGCATCAGTGGAGGCTAGAACTCACAGCTGGTATGCTCAAGTGGACGCAATGCATGCAGACAGAAGATACGTCTGAAGCGACCCCAGAAGGCAACAGTGAAAAGGCAAATCCACCCTGACCTGGATAGCCCCGGCAAGCCCGACCTTGTCAGATCTTGGAAGCTAAGCAAGGCCGATCCTGGCAAGTATTTGGATGGGCGACCTCCTTGGAATACCAGGGCTGGGACGCAGAGGCAAGGCTATCAAGCCACTTCTCTGAAATTCCTCCGTGCCCCAGCAGGAGTTCCAGGCATGGGCACGGGCACACACACAAATGCAAAAATGCCGAAAAGAAAAAAGAGGAATGAAAGTGAATGCAAAACCAAGAGACTGCCACGGCAGGAGGCTGTTGCCAAGGCACCCACACGCCTCAGACTGGCCGGAAATGTGGGAGTGCCTGTGACGTGGGCCCTTCACTGGGACATCCGCAAGGAGCTCTGTGCTCCTGCAGCCCCCTCCCAGTCCAGGATAAGACCAGGGCTCCAACCCCACTGAAGCAAAACTTTTGTGTATTGAAGAGGCAGGAAACGAGGGTCAAACGAAAGAAAGTTTATTCAAGCATTGCTCAGCTCCGGACTGGACTGGACAGCTCTGCCTAGAGCGGCACTCGATCTTATACGATTTCATAGTGAACGATATACATTGTAACAGTAAACACGGGGTCTCATTGGACCTAAGCAGAGTTCTACAATTGGTTACCCTGGGTGGCTTCAGGACCAATGGATGGTCTTTATTAGACTGCCAATCATAATGCGAAAACTAGGAGACCAAGACACTTCAAACAGCATAACATTAAACCCAATACACAACAAAAACAATGACGGGAGGAAGGGGGCTATAAGGGAAGGAGAGGGGCTGTTTCCTCTGGTTCTAAGTAATCACAGGCCACAGGACGCTTTCAGCTACAAAACCAGCAGAGCCCCTAACAGCTTCCAGTGTTGGATGGCTGTGGGCAGGCACCGTGAGAGGTGCCTACCTGACCTATAGGGATGCTAGCTCTGGGCGAGGAAACATCTGGATATTGGGGGGGGTGGAGCCTGGGGAGGGCGGGGTTTGGGGAGGGAAAGGACATAAGCCGGGTCCAAGACTATTGAGTCTACCATCCCAAGCAGGAGCCGTTTCCCCCCCAGAGGAACTGGTCTCTATTGCCTGGAAATCAACTGTAATAGCAGGAGATCTAGGGTTGCCAGCTCTAAGTGGAGAAATACCTGGAGATTCGGGGGTGGAGCTGGAGGGGCGGGGGCGGGGGAGACAGGGGCCTCAGCAGGACACAGTGCCATAGAGAGGCCAACCTCCAAAGCAGCCATTTTCTCCAGGGGGACTGATCTTGGTCATCTGGAGGTCAATTGTAATGCCGGGAGATCTCCAGGCCCCACCTGGAGTTTAGCACCCCTCCTGACCTACTGTCCCCACCTCAGTTCTCTCATACAGCCAGAGCCAGCCAAAGGCTTTTGGAGCCTGAGGTGAACTGTGACGTTGCCCCTGGTCCTTCAATAGAGAGAGAAGGAAGAAGTCTGGAATGAATGTTTCACCTAAAGGGCATTCAAAATGAACAATGCAACAAGAAAAAACAGATAAGCTCTTTAAAAGCCCTCTGTGTTCCATAATGACAGCCACAGAAGACCTGAGTCAACAGATATGGAGATTCCACGAGTCAATTAACACCAAGTTTCCCTTCAAGCCAGACGAGGAGGCTCCTCTTGCCTTTTTGGCACCCCTCGATATCTGGTGCCTGGCTGGGGCCATCACCTAGGTTTGTCTAGTGGTCCCACTGGCCCTGCATACAGCACGGGGACGGTGGCCCACACTGGACCATAGCTCAGTGGTAGAACATCCCAGGTCCAGTCTCTGCTTCTGCTACTTAAAATGATCCGGAGCGAGTGAAATGAAAGACCTTCGTCTGAGACCCTGGAGAGCCGTAGCCTGTGAGAGGAGTCCAGGCTGACCCTGACGAATTGGTGGCATGACTCAGGAGAAGGCAATGCCTGGGGCCCTTTCCTGCCACGCTGCACAGCACTGCTCAGGTTTTGGGCGAGGCGAAGAGCTTCCTGCTCATCATGGCTGGACTTTTTTGCTATTGCCTGAGACTGCTGTCTGGGACAGGTGAGCTGGGGAAGGTTGCTGCCTGGGACAGCCATCTTGCGTTATTCGAGGGGGGGGTCGCCCCCAATCATTTATCCCTACTTTTGTCTTTCCTCAGGGGCTCCCCACTTGTTTGACTCAGAATTATATTTGGAAAGGGCTTATGTGAAATATGTTAAAATGTTTGTAGCAAAATTAGTCTTCAGGACACTGATTGATATACGCTCTGGTGAAATTCTAAAGCCACACTTCCTCGGACGATGTTATCTCTTCCAGTCTCACTGAATACAGTGGTTCAAGCCCAGCAGAGTTCAACATTAGATTTTGTCTTCACCCTACTTAACCGCCATATGGTTTACCCTGAAAATGTGCTGGTAATTTCTGTATGTCTTGCAAGTCGCTTTGGCCAACCTTCTGCCAAAAAGTAGGATAAAGACGTTTTAATAAATAATATATCAATAGAACTTGCCCTCTGGAGATGTAATTGGAATCAAGCAATGCAGCAGAATCCAGGAAGTACTGGAATGGCTGAGTCCGCCACCTCTAGGGTCACCAGCTCTGGGTTGGGAAACACCTGGAGATTTTGGAGGTGGAGCCTGAGGAGGGAGGGGGAGGGGAGGGAGCTCAGCGGGGCATCATGCCATCCAGTCCACCCTCCAAAGCAGCCATTTTCTCCAGGGGAACTGATCTCTGTAACCTAGAGATCAGTTGTAACAGTGTGTGTGGGGGGGTGTCTCCTGGTGCCACCTGGAGGTTGTCAACCCTAACCACAGCCCTCCACAATGTGTGCCTTATGCAAAGCCTGCTTGGGAACGCAAGAGGTTACAAAACACTACAAAATGTCTGGTGGTTTGGGGATGGACCTCACCATGGTATAACGCCATAGACGCCATCCTCCAAAGCTGCCATTTCCTCCAGTGGAACTGATCTCTGTAGTCTAGAGAGCAGAAGAACAAAATCTGAGTGCACAGGAAAGCGGATACCCAGGATTAAACTTTGTTGGCCTTAAAGGTGCCCCGGGACTCCAACGCTGTTCCGTTCACTTGCCCTGTCATTAGCAAGCGAGGAAGCCTCCTTCGTCTCCCTTCTCAGAGGCACAGCTTTGTCAGGTTCCCTGAACTACCTTTATCCCGAGGATCCTGCCAGGGGAGGGGGGAGCAAGGGTGCTTTGAGGAATAAAGGCACGGGTGTTTCTGAGGAGGACTGGGAAGACGGAGGCACAAGCCCCTCCTCCTCCAGGGATGACAGGGTGGGTGGGGAGTGGCCGGTGCGCTTGACCTTGGGGTCTCTCAGCCACCGCCTTGTCTCTCAGCATCCCACCGATCTCTCAATGGATTGCCAGGAGGGACTCAGGCCAGGAGTACTCCCTCTTGCACATTTATGATCATTGATTAGAGCATATGGCCTTGTTTTTACTTGTAACGTGCTTTGCGCAGGACTCTGGAGGGAGGGCAACTAAATTTCCGGAAGGCCTCACTACAGGCACTGACCTTTCAGGCCTACCTGCCAATCCCAACCCCTAATTGTAAAGAATGTCTACACTGCACAGGGCAGGATACGGACCCCTCGATCCATGCCTTGAGTCTGGTATGAACTTTTCCCCCTGGAACTGGCGTCCTGCCCACGAGGTTGTGCCCTTCAAACACAGTCCTCTGCTGCATAACAGCCAGTGCGGTATAAAGGTAAAGGTAAAGGTTCCCTTGCTCGAAAGCCAGTCGAATCCGACTCTAGGGTTGCGGTGCTCATCTCCGTTTCAAAGCCGAAGAGCCAGCGCTGTCCGAAGACGTTTCCGTGGTCATGTGGCCGGCATGACTAAACACCACGGCGCACGGAACGCTGTTACCTTCCCACCGAAGTGGTACCTATTTATCTACTTGCAATTTCTTGCTTTCGAACTGCTAGGTTGGCAGGAGCTGGAACTAGAGACGGGAGCTCACCCCGTCTTGCGGCACCTGGGTCTTGAACTGCTGAACTACTGACCATCCACAGCCTGCAGTTCAGCGTCTTAACCACTTGAACCACCGCAGCGGTATACAGAGGTTGAAATGTTCGACTAGAATCAGGGAGATCTAGGATGGAACCTCCACTCTGCCATGAAGCTCGCTGGGGTCCTCTGGCCAGACACTTGCCTTCTCTCAGCCGAAGCTACTTCACAGGGCTGTTGTTACCACCCTGAGCTTCAAGAAGAAGAAGAAGAGGAGGAGGAGATTGGATTTATACCCCCCCTTCACTACCCAAAAGAGTCTCAGAGCTGCTTACAAACATCTTTCCCTTCCCCTCCCCACAACAGACACCCTGTGAGGTAGGTGGGGCTGAGAGAGCTCTCTTGAGAACAGCTCCTGAGAGAACAGCTCTGAGACAACTTGGAACTGACCCAAGGTCACACCAGCAGCTGCGTGTGGAGGAATGGGGAATCAAACCCGGTTCTCCCAGATTAGAGTCCATGCTCCTAACCACTACACCAAACCGGCTCCATTCTTGGAGGATGGGCAGGGTACAATTGTAGGTATATCCCAGCAAAGCACCCCCACGTGGCTGCAGGTACCTTTAAAAGGCATTTGAGGATCTTCACTGGAGTCAGCAGCAGCATTTGCGGGATCAAGGGTGTCGGGTCAATACAAATGTTTTCTGCTGCCTAGCAACTGTCAGACTCCTTCTCGCATCGTAATAAGCACGCTTTTGAAGAAAAGGTAACTTTATTAGAGCTGAAGGTGCATAACAGGATCACTGTTCAGAATGAGGGGTAAAAGCAATGGCAAAGCATATAATAAACATTCAAACGACTACGGGCCAATTGCGGGGGTTCCCGCGTGTGCCCTTTAGCCTGAGAACTAACGGTCCCAAGCCTCTCACGTTATCTTCTTCTCACGGTGTTTAGTAAGAGCTTCTCCACACTAACAAGCTCTGCATCCACCTGTGGCCTTGAGCGAAATAATTGTTTCGGCGAGCTACATAGACATGCACATCTACAGTTCTACAGTGCAAGAGGCAAGCGCACACACATATACAGAATGAAATAAAACATTGGCAAAACATTGGCAGTTTGCTGACAGCAACACAAACTCAGATTTATTAGAATTTAGATTCAGCTGGGTCACTGTATTGGTCTGAAGCAATAGCACAAAGTTTGAGTCCAGGGCACCTTGAAGACCAACAAAGTTTAATTCCAGGTATCAGCTTTCATGTGCATGCCAGAATTCAACTTTATTGGTCTTAAAAGTGCCACTGGACTCAAACTTTGTTTCATTAGAATTTAGTGTAGGACATTGTTGCCTGTACAGCACAAAATAAGCCCTTCAGACCACTCTTTGGTCATCAGAACTTTAAATAAATATGATGCAGGGACTGGATTTATGGCTGGTCCGAAGACAGGGAAATTGTGATATCATAGGCTGACACCAGTGTCATGCAGACAGAGGGACAAGCTGCGACCACCACAGAAGGGCCCGGTTCAGAAATGGTTTCCCAGGGAAGAGGATCTGCTTGCAGCGGCCTCTTGTGTTAGCTTGAGAAATAGCAAGCATTTTGCATTGCGGCGTTGGGCCTCTCTGTTTAAGTTAATGAACAAAGTTTCAGTCCAGTGGCACCTTTAAGACCAACAAAGTTTAATTCTGGGGATAAGCTTTCGTGTGCCCACACACTTCGTCAGATACATTGAAATGGAAGCAATGTCTCCCAAAACTTTTGATATCTGGACCATAGTGGATTTTTTCCAGGTGAAAACTGGAGGCGAGCTTCAGTCTTACGCTTGAAAAGATGGTATATAAATATATTTTCTCAGCCACCTCGTCATGTCGCGCGCAGGTTTCCTGCCCTCCCAGGCTGCATGAAGTGGACAGTCCATTCTATCCTTGTCTTCAGAGATTGGGGGGGAAATTTCTCTGGTGAAACAGGGAGTGACAAAATTTATCATTCGATTTATATACCGCCCTAACCCCCCCATGAGGGTCTCTGGGCGGTTTACAGTTTGTAGTGCTAGTCACTTTGTAATTCCCTAACTATGGGCACATTCTCAGGGGTTGGGTCAGCCTACCTAGCACCCCGGTGGTGGCGGCTCTCCCTTCTGGCCTCCGGCTTCCTCAGCTCTCAGCTGTCTTCCTTCAGTCAGCAGGACGTCTCTCTCGTGGCGCTTCTCCGGCGAGGCAGCTTTCTCGGCGTGTTGATTCGTCTCTCCCAGCCTCGGCTCTGTCCAGTAGGCTCCGCCGCGCCGGGAGATGACGTCTTCCGCGCCTTCTGCTGCTAGCGACAGCCGCTGTCTGCTGCATCTCCGCAGGCCACCAGGGGTCACTCTACTGGCTTCGTCGTTGCGCCACGCCACCTCGTATCTGCTGCCAGGATTCCGCCGTCGCCGTTGCCGCCATCATCGCTGTTTCTTCGCCACCGCCGCACACCAAACTCCTCAGGACGAGGGGGTGCCCCATACCCTACTAAGGGTAGGTCCCCATTTATCTACTCGCCCTTTAATGGGCTTTTGAACCGCTGGGTGGGCGGGAGCTGGGACGTAGGCCGGGAGCTCACTCCGGCCACGGTGGGGCTCAAACAGATGTTCGGCCAGATGTTAAAGCAGGCTGCATTTACAGCCTGCGCCACCGCTCCCTATATGCACTTTGGTGTCAAATTTTGTGAAGCCATTAAAGAATTATGGGTGAAATCATCCTACCATTGCTCAAAAACAAATTCCCACTGATTAATGCCACACTTCCCTTCAGTGATACTGAACTCATGAAGCTTCCTTAAACGGAACCAGACCACTGGTCCAGGTAAGTCCTGTCTACTCAGGCTGGCAGCCGCTCTCTAGGGCAGGGGTGTCGAACTCATTTGTTACGAGGGCCAGATCTGACATAAATGAGACCTTGTTGGGCCGGGCCATGTGTGTCACTTAAACGTAACACCAGGTAGTGGAGATATAAACTTTATAAAGGACAGAAAGACAAAGACTTTTTTTTAACTTAAAATAAAGGCATGCTTAAAATATTAGCTCTGTAAGCTGCAAACCTACTTTTGATTTATTGACATTCACCCCAGAAATCTCATGCTCAGAGTTCTGAGTCTAGGACCCAGGTTAAAACATGAAATGGCTGAGCGAGTGAGAGAGTCTGGCAAAGCAAGCGATGATGCAGCAGCAGCAGCAGAACTGGAAGCAGGAGATAGCCAGTTCCACTGCGGGCCTGACGGAAGCCCTCCGGGGGCCTGATCCAGCTCCTGGGCCACGTGTTTGACACCCCTGCTCTAGGGTCTCCAACTGAGGTCTTTCACATCACCTCTTACTTGATCCTTTTAGCTGGAGATGCTGGGGATTGAACCTGAGACCTTCTGCATGCAACGCAGATGCTCTACCACTGAGCTATGCTTCTCCCTCAAAAGAAATGCAGAATATTGCTGAAAATCACAGTGATTAGGTTTATAGTGTGAATTTACCCAACTTGTAAAGCTCACGCCCCGTTTTTATTCTCGGTCTTGAAGTGAACTTTCACAAGAGTATGTGCAGATTAGGTGTCAACAGCATCTGCTTTCCAGGCACATTTATTGAACACTCAATGTTCCCTCTAAGCTGTGGAGTCTTGTGAGCAAAAATTCTACTTTGTGAGCTACTGGCATTAAAGTTGTGAGCGAGCGATTTGCCTGCTGCATAAATTAGCTTGCCCTGGAGCCATGTTTCTTGAGCTAAGACAAAAATGTGTGAGCCAGAGGCTAAAAAACCGTGAGCTAGCTCACACTAACTCAGCTTAGAGGGAACAGTGAGCAACACAGTTCCCTCTAAGATGTGCTAGGGGGTGCTGGTGCACAACATTTTAGAGGCCAGCTCAGAGGATTTCTGCTTCGGCTCACAAATAACAGAGGATGGGGTCACCTCCTTCTGGGGCCCATAGAACTGGACTCCCTTGTCCAATCTTTTTGAAACTTGGGGGGGGGGTTGAGGAGAGGCACCAGCAGCTATCCTGCAGATTTGGTGTCTCCCAGAGCCCCAGATCAATTCTCCATGATAGCCTATGGGGCCAATTGACTGTAATGGTCCCCATATGCTATAATGAAGCAAAAAAACCACGATATTTTTTTACACACCCCTATTATATTTTTAAGTATGATTTCTAAGCTGCCTTGAGTCACAGGGAAAAGTGAGATATAAATATTTGAATAAATAAGTAGTTTGGGCTGGTTGATAACATTTAAACAACTTCCTTTTTGTTATGTCAGGTAGGGTTCTGACAGTGATTGTTCCACCTCTGTTATACATGACTTGTAATGCTGGTTGTCATATTTCACTAAAAAACAAAGTAGACTGCAAGAGTACAGTCCCCCAAAGTGCTGGTATGTTTTCTAAGGGTCCGTGCAGGGCGACGGTCCAAGGCCAGGTCTACCAATATAGTGGACTGGGACGAGTAGATCTGTTCTCCAGAGGTCAGGTCTACCCATATAGTGGAAAGGGGCAGGTAGATCTGTTCTCTGGAGGGCTGGTCTACCCCTGTAGAGGACAACATTTTGTGTAGTGAAATTTGACTTGATTCTGTTTTCTTAAAATATAGTAAATATAATTTAAAAGAATTCATTCTGAGAGTTTTACAAAGTTATGGAAATAATCTTCTTAAAATAATTTATGCAATTGTCAGATGTAGACTTGCTCACAACTTTAATGCTACTAGCTTTTTTCACTCACAGGAGGTAGAATTTTTGCTCACAACACTGTGGGGCTTAGAGGGAACACTGCAGTCAGCAATAGCATTCCTTTCTTTTCGCAGGACCTTCCACTGATATATGTGCCTGACCAAGCAGCCTTTTCCTTAGGTGAGGAACTGTGGCCAGGATTTCCCAGATTTCTTCTCTCCCTCCCTTTCCCTCCCCACACGCATAACTAAAACCCCTCTCGTTTGGGGGTGCGCTTATCTTGCCAGAGGAGTTCGCCATCACTGCTGTCCTTTGGTGTCGAACACGCTCCCTTCGTGCGGATGTCGTGAACAAAGCAGGAGGTGTGCCATCACCTGTCCCTCTTCCCCTCGGAGGTGGATGGGAAATTTAAAACTTCCCATGTTTGGAGCTGACGGTGGTTGCTCGGTGGTTGCTCGTGACACAGGAATGAGGCAATGCAACATACAGTGATTTGTTCTCTTGACTATGAAGCATGATTTTGAACCAGGATTCAATTGTGTTTCTGCCTCAAGCAGCCCCTGGAGAGGCAGCCGATAAATTCCGTGAACTCTCTAAATAAACAAATATTTTAGAGTCCTCTTTGGAGACAAGAGAACAAGCTGCAATTTGCTGTTTCACAAAATCTTTGCTATCACAATCAGTCCAGGTGGGGATGGAGATCTCCTCGGATTACGACTGATCTCCAGGTGACAGAGATCCGTTCACCTGCAGAAAAGTGGCCACTTTGGAAGGCAGGCCCTGTGGCAGTGTACCCCCCCCACACACACACACTGATGTCCCTCCCCTCCCTAAACCCCACCCTCCTGCCTTAACCAACCTGGAGCTGGCACGTTCTGAACGAGGAAGCCCTCTCTTTTCCCAGACACACACGTGGAGGGTGAGAGGCGGCGAGGGAGCAGATGACTCCCTGGCTCTTCTCATCATGATCAAGTGGAGGGTTGATTGTGCTGCCTGTACCCGGCCTCTGGTATCACTGGCTTTCGTCTGGAAGGCAGCCCTGTGGATTTCAGTGCAGATGTCGTGCGGTTAATTGCTGTATCTGGAAAGAGCCTCCCCGGGGGTCAAGAGGACTCACACCCAATTAATGGTTATGACCCTGCTCTGGCCCACAGGTCTTGGCCAGTGATGAATGGTGCCATTAAGAAGACCTTATTGGCTGGACATAATCTTAGTCTAGTCCATGGTATTCAAAAGAACCCATGCTGTGAGACTGCAAGAGCACATTCCTCCAAGGCTGCACACACACACACACACACACACACACACACACACACAGAGCCTTCTTCACTGTTGTACACACTGGACAAGGACAGGATCCTCTCGCAAAGTCTGCAGCTACCTGCCAAGTGTTACGTTAACTACAAAGGTCCTTGAATATAAGCAGGGGTCATTTCGTAGAAAAAGAGGTGCAGGAGCTTATTAGCATAACTCATTTGCATAACTCATTTGCATATGCCACACCCCCTGACATCACCGGAAGTGTGTCAGAAGGCAACACCCACCGCTCAGGCTCCACTGGACTGTTTTGGATTGCTAGTTATTGGGGGGGGGACGTGCAGATCTGTCCTCGCAGAGGAGGGAGAGCTTGTACCTGAATAAAACTTGGTCTTAAAGGTGCCACTGGACTGTTTTGGACCAGGGGGCCGGGGGGGGGAGCTCTGCAACTTACCTGGCTGCTTCTTGCTCTGACTGAGGGCTGCTGGGAGCAGGGGGCGGGTCTTGTTGCATGTGCCCGCCCCCTGGGCTCTTTACTGCCAGAGCTCCGCTCCCTTGCACTCCTGCAGGAAATGACCCCTGAATATAAGACTTTGTAACAGGACGAACTAGAAGTCAATGTTTGCTGCTCTTAATAATACTTTGAAAACATAAAGGAGGTGTACAGGGATTAGCCCACTCATGCCAGTCCAGGAATGAGAGGGAATCCTGTACTTTTTAGTACATTAAACAACAAACCACGAGATGGTCTATATCCTCTCTGGTTTTCAGAACAAAATGCCACTAGAATCTCTCTTCAATAGTCCCTGCCTTTCCTAAGGGAGAGATTCAAACTCTTAGTTGGCATCTGGAACAGAACACACTAGCAACTCACTCCAGAGATGCAAACTTTTACCAAGGTAGCATATGTGGTCAGGGTTAGCCACCGGATTTAGCCTTGGAGTTCAGGTACCACGTCAGAGCAATAAGAAGGATCTTTTATTCAGTACAGAGCATAGCAACAGACTACCAGAGATTACAAAAATAACAAAGGCTAGGGCTGTTTGCCTTAACTAAACATTAATGATTCGTAGTTATCAAGTCAGGAACCTTCATCAGTCCAAAATAGTCCAAGTACCAGGGGATTTTGAGGAGAAATCCCATCTTTGCACAACCATGTGCTCCAGTTTACAAAGCAACTCTTTGTTTTCCAAGAGACAGCATTTCCAGGCTTCATAAAACAGACAACGACAAGAGGAGGAAGGGAGAGCTAAGAAACTCACTCCCAGAGGGATCAATCAATTATAGCCCAATTCCAGTCACAAATTAGCTGTGGCCATCAACCAATTGCGAGTGGGAATGGGTGGGCCCAATTGTTGGTTGCCATAGCTGCAACACAGGAATGGCTAGAAGTTTGGAGCCCCTCCTGCAGTCAGGTGACCCAAACTCCACAGCTTCTTCATTGCCTACGTGACAACACTCATGTGAGGCCTAGTGTGGAGCCTTACAGTCTAGCTTCTAGCATGTGAAAAATGTGGGTTATAAAGTTGTTCAGGCCATCTGGCCCACCATTTGGCTTGCAACAGGAAATAAGACACAGCATGTTATCAGAAAGACATCCCAGGAGAAGGCAGGAGACTTTTAGAAATCAATATTTCTATACAGGAGGATACAATTGTAACCTTCTATGAATTATTTTAGGAAACAAGCTCTTTGGCTTAATTTGTCCATATAAAACAGCCACAACTAACAGTCAGTGACCAAACCGTTTTAAGGCAAATACGAGGAATGCCAGCCTCCAGGTGGGAACTTGGGATCCCCCAGTATTACAGCTCATCTTCAGGCTACAGAGATCAGCTCCCCCAGAGAGAATAGATGCTTTGGAGGGAGGACTCTGTGGCACTGTACCCCACTGAGGTCCCTGTCCTCCCCGGGTTCCATCCCCAAATCTCCAGGAATTTCTCGATCAGGATCTGGAACCTCTCCACCGGTGGCCGGGGAGAACCTGGTAACGTTAGCAAGTACTGACATTTAATAAGTATTAGACCATAATCCTACCTGCCTCACATGGAAATCTGGTGCAGTCTCCATTTGTTTCAGAGGAATTTGTGCAGGAATCCCTTCCTGAGGATTGTGCCCGTTGAACTTTTGGTCCATCCATTTGAACAATGGCATTCCAGGTTAGCAGTGCAGTAGGCCCAAATAGATTTTAAAACTGGTTGTTTTTTAAGTTATGTCTGAAATGAAGGCATACTGAAAAAACCTGGTTGGTTTGGCTGCAGTCTTGAGGACTACGGCAGAAGCAAAACCAAGAGTGTGTGAGAACACAGCTCCCAGATGAAATGCAGCAGGATCTTTTATGGCACTGTGTCAAAATAAACACGGCTCAAAATAAACACTACTAATATTAACTAGAAGGACTTCAGTGTCTAAAAACCGAGCTCCTTTGGCACACACTTTTATAACATGCGTGCTTGAAGTTTGCTTAGAAAGAGTCAGAAAGTCCTCTTCAAGCCAGCCTAGGGGTCAGAATATCACTGTGGCGAACGCTTGCAAACTACTTTAGCGTTACAAATCACATAAATACAAGTGCAAAGAGCCAACCGTTTTGTCATAAAATAAAGCACAAAGAGGAATTTCCATCAAATGGAATGGCATTTGCAGCCAGGAAACAAACCCCCCAAAAGCCAATTTTTTTTTTAAAGCTAAAGAGGAAAATGGCTCTAGGACACCAGTATAGTTAGGATAAATTGAGGAATTTCACATTACCCTTTTTAACCCGTTTTGAAGCCGTTCTTGATCCGTCATGGAGTAAACCGATATAGGGCTGCCATTACACACATGGCTTTCCCGTTCCGGTAAAGAGCTCGATCTGAAGCAGTTTGCCATTTCAGTCTGCACCGCTTTCCCCCCGCTTTTTCCCCGCCGTTTTTCACCCGCGCAGGCAATCTCCGGCGCTTTTTTTAACATTCGCTCTAGAGCGCTACAGCGCTATAGTACTATAACACAACACTCCAGGCATTCCAATGGGGTTGATATAATGCTGTTGCGTTATACCATTATAGCGCTATAACAATATAAAGCAAACGTTTCCCAAAAAAAAGCCGGCGATCGCCCACGCAGGCCAAAAATGGCGGGGAAAAGCGCATCAGAACTGGGAGAGGAAACTGAAGACTACTTGGAAGCGGTTGACAGGTAAAACGCTTCAGCCCCGTTTCCTTAACGGGACAGAAGCATTTGTGTGTGAAATTACAAAAAAATCCAGTAGGGAATCGGTTCTAAAACGGTTCTGTCTGAAATGACAGACCAGAAATCGTTTGGGAACCGCTCCTCTTCTGGATTCTTTCCCCCCCCTCGTCTGTCTGAAATTCCTCCTTGTTAGAGCAAAGGGCAGTTAGGTCTCAAATGAGTACAAAGGGGGGGAAAGTAACAGAAATGGTATCCTCATGTCAACTTCTCCTGGAGCCTTTCATAACATGGACAATTGCAAACCAAATGGAGTACCATCATCAGGGGTCATTTTGTAGAAAAAGAGGTGCAGGAGTTCATTAGCATAACTCATTAGCATAACTTATTTACATATGCCATACCCCCTGACATCACCAGAAGTGTGTCAGAAGGCAACACCCACCGCTCAGGCTCCACTGGACTCTTTTGGATTGTTAGCTATTGGCGGGGGGGACATGCAGATCTGTCCTCGCAGAGGAGGGAGAGCTTGTACCTGAATAAACCTTGGTCTTAAAGGTGCCACTGGACTGTTTTGGACCGGGGGGACGGGGGGAGCTCTGCAACTTACCTGACTACTTCTTGCTCTGACTGCGGGCTGCTGGGAGCAGGGGGCGAGGCTTGTTGCATGTGCCTGCCCCCTGGGCTCTTTACTGCCAGAGCTCCGCTCCTGTGCGCTCCTGCAGGAAATGACCCCTACATCATCATGTCATACATTTTTGTGACTCCATATCCCTGGCAGCCTTGGGAGTAGGGTTGCCAGCTCTGGGTTGGGAAATACCTGGAGATTTTGGGGGGTGGAGGCTGAGGAGGGCATGGTTTGGGGTGTAATGCCATAGAATCCAACTTCCTGAGTGGGCATGTTCACCACGTGAACTCTTCTCTGTCACTGTCAGCTATGCTGCCATGGGTGTTGGGGAGATCTGTTGACTACTAATTGCCGCTGCATTCTTTCTGTGCTTCTTAGCTGCTGTAATGCTTATCTCTAAGTTGTGCAGGTGGTGTGATGTCTAGCTTCAGTGGAACCGTGGGAGAGAGGTTGGTTCCCAGCTTCAGCGCTAATGGCCTGAGCTCCTAAAAAGGATGGGGGAACAGATTGAAAAGCAACTGGAGGCACAAATGGCAAAGCAGACTCAGATTCATCTGAAACAACTTGAAGAGGTTCAGGAGAAGAACATAGCGGCAATTAAAGATTTGGTCACTACTGAGATAACTTCAATCAAGCAAGAAATAGAAGGAGTCAAAAAGGAGATTCAGGCTAATGCAACCAAAAAAAGAATACTTCATTCTCTATCTACGTGCCTTTCTCCCAAACCGAGATGAGCAATGGAGAGGAGAAACAGATTTCCTCAGGAAAAGAGGACGAGGAAGAGGATGAAGTACCTACCCCTACCACGTCTGGGGGCCCCCCGACTCCCACGACCCAGGCAGCGGTACCAGTGACCACCACGCCACCAGTGACCACAGCTGAGAACGGAGCCGTCCCAAAGACGACATCAACCCATGTGTTTCTGACCCCAGCCACTACGTATTGATTCTCTGATTGTGGATTGACCATTTATGTAATTAACTGAATGGAACAGCATATTAACATAGAACTGATTGGGATGTAGCGTTAGAGTAGCAAGTTTCCTTTGGTAGTAATGATGTTAGTGCTGACAGGATAGGTAACAATAGGGGCTTAGACCTTTAAGAAAGGGTTTAAAAATGTGTAGGGAGTAGGGAAACTTCCCCACTAAGATAGCTCAGCCCGTTGCATGTAACTTTGAAGAGTGTGGAGAAAAGAAAATTGCCTTCTGCAGTAAGAATGAAGTGTATATAGTGAATAAGACAATACAATGGTAATTGTTGTAATAATGGTTTATTGTAAAACATATACTGAGAAATCTGTTAAAATTTATTGTAGAAAACTATTGAATCCCTGTGGATTGTCTATGAAATGATGAAGATGTCTTATTGTATGTATATCTTTGGGGAGATTTTGGCATTGGAAGCTTAGTATATTCCTTGATGAAACAATGATTGTGAAATATTTAATAGGTTTGTCGATGTAAGAAGAAGTTCTCACGAAATGGAACATACTCCGGAGAATTTCGTCCATCACCATCTGTTATAAAAAGAAAACTATTGTTATTTTTGAGATATAGATTGTATTTTTGTATACTTAATGGACTGAAGAAAATTTAAGAATATATGTATGCACATTTGCAGTATTCTTGTTATTATTTTTGACTCTGTATACTGCAACCCCGGATTTGTTATTCAGTGGTTATGACAGCCTGCCAATTCTGTTTTTGGAAGAGGACAATGACCTGGAGCAGGGGGATGCTGCTCTATGGTGTAAAAAATTGAGAGACTCGTGGCCACTCCTTTGTAAAACCTTAAATGTAGCCAAAGAGGCGTACAAATGTCAGGCTGATAAGAGAAGGGTGGAGGGTTGGGCTCTACAGCCTGGAGACTCGGTCTATGTGTCTACGAAAAACATTCAGTTACTGCGCCCTAGTCGAAAGTTTGGCTGGAAGTACATTGGTCCTTTTAAAGTTAAGAAAGTTATCATGTTGCCGTGGAACTGGATTTGCCGAAAAACTTGAGGAAACTACATTCTGTGTTTCATTTTAGCCTCCTGAAAAGGGATTCTGGTTCCAGCCCTTGGCAACCATCGAAGCCTGTACCCCCTCCGATATTGATCGAGGGCGAGGAGCATTATGAGATTTCTAAAATCTTGGACTCTAAGATCAAACGTGGGAAGTTGATGTATTTGATTGAATGGTTGGATTTCGGACCCCAGCACCTTGAGTGGGTGGAAGTAGGGGATATCCGAGCCCCTAGACTGTTGCAAAAGTTTCATTGTGACTTCCCGGACAAACCGGGAGACCTCCCGGAATGGTTGGGAGAAATGGATTTTTGAGAGGGCATTATGTCAGCTATGCTACCATGGGGGTTGGGGAGATCTGTTGACTACTAATTGCCACTCCATTATTTTGGGTTCTGTGGGTTCTGACATTCACCTTTCTTTGGGTTCTGTGGGTTCTGACAGTCACCTGGAGATCAGTGGCAGTAGCGGGAGATCTCCAGCCACCACCTGGAGTCTGGCATCCCACCATGGGGTGAAGGGGTAGGTAGGCCAAATAAGTTTGGGAACCTCTGCTCTAAGCTGTACTAGGGGGCACTCACACACAATGTATCAGGGGCCAGCTCAGCGGATTTCTGCTACAGCTTACAAACAATGGAGGATGGGGGCACCTCCTTCTGGGGCCCATAGAATTGGACTCCCTGGTCCAAATTTTTTATAACTTGGGAGGGGGGTTTTTTAGGAGAGGTACCAGCAGCTATCCTGCAAATGTGGTGCCTGTACCTCAAAAAACAGCTCCCTGAAAAGCCTCAGATAGCCCAGATTGATTCTCCATTATAGCCTATGGGGCCCATCTCTCCCTTATTATAATTGAATAGCAACGTTCTATATTGAACGTTCTAAATTTGGCCCCTTTAGTGTTAGGCCGGAAGAACTGCCACTCAGAAGACACTGGCTGGGTTGACTGGCTGCTTTGTGCAGTCCCGCCCAGCGTTCCAAGGTCATTTGCATATGGAAGCTGATTGGACTTCACTCCATTCCACACCTCAAACTCCCCCCCCCCGCAAGGCAGTTGGAATTTTCAGTTGCATA
>NW_015172555.1:355481-360848 GCF_001447785.1 Gekko japonicus
GCCGATGCCTCCGTCGCCTGGCTGGAGTGGCCGCGGGGGAGTCTGGAGTCGGGCGGCCGCTGGTGGGAGCCGCGGGTGCCCGGGCCGAGATTGGGGGGGCAAGGCGGGCGACAGAAGGCCGATGCCTCCGTCGCCCGGCCCTCTACAGAATCCACCCCCCAAACCTCCAGGTATTTCCCTCCTTAGAGCTGGCAACCCTACATTCCCCTCAGTGCCTGTTGGTAGGCAACTAAGCTTGGTCCTGTCACCTACTTTGGCCTTTGGGAGAAAACACATTGGGGCCAGTCCTGATAGGGTTGCCAACTCCAGATGGGAAATTCCTGGAGACTTGAGGGATGGAGCCTGAAGAGGGTGAGGTTTGAGGAGGGGTGGGACCTCAGACAGGTACACTGCCATAGACTCCACCCTCCAAACCAGTCAGTCCCACATAGGGAACCATTGTTGCCAATCTCCAGGTGAGGGCTGGAGAGCACTCAGTATTACAACTGCTCTGCAGAAGGGAGGGCAGAAGTCAGCTGAAGTCAAAGGGGCAGATAATGGTAGGTTGGTGGCTAGCTGGGAAGGAGATGGGGTTGCCAACTACATGCTGACAAATTCCTGGGGATTTGAGGGGTGGAGCCTGGAGAGGGTGGGGTTTGCAGAGGGGTGGGACCTCAGACAGGTAGAATGCCATAGACTCCACCCTCCAAACCAGCCATTTTGTCCTGGGTAACAATTGTTGCCAATCTCCAGGTGAGGGCTACAGATTACTCACAATTACAACTGCTCTTCAGGTAGCAGAGATCAGTTCCTCTGGAGAAAACAGTGGACTCTGACATTATACCCTGCTGAGGTCACCACAGCAAATTGACACTGTTTGCCCAAAGCCAGAGCACTGCCCCAGAGCCTCCTTCTAGATCTCGTTGTATTGCTTTCACAACGGGCTTTACTGCTAGTTTACTATAATGGTCCCCATAAGCTATAATGGAGCGAGAACAAAAAAATTTTGCACACCCCTATTATACTTTTCAGTATGATCTGTCAGCTGTCTTGAGTCACAGGGAAAAGTGGATTATAAATATTTGAATAAATAAGTAGTTTGGGCAGGTTGATAACATTTAAGCAACTTCCTGTTTGTTACATTAGGTAAGGTTCAGACAGTAATTGTTCTACCTCTGTTATACTTGACCTGTAATGGTGGTTGTCATATTTCACTAAAAAAAAACACAAGGTAGACTGCAAGAGTTATTTCTCCCCCAAGTGCTGGTTTGTTTTCTAAGGGTCAGCACAGGGTGATGGTTCAAGGCCAGGTCTACCAATATAGTGGACTGGGGAGCATAGATCTGTTTTTCAGAAGCCAGGTCTACCCGTATAGTGGAAAGGGGAGGATAGACCTATTCTCTGAAGGACAGGTCTACCAATAGAGTGGACCAGGGTGGGTAGACCTCTGAAGGAAAGGTCTACCAATATACTAGACTAGGGTGGGTAGACCTGTTCTCTGGAGGCCTGGTCTAGCCCTGTAGAGGACAACACTTTGTGTAATAAAATTTGACTTGATTCTGTTTTCTCTTATAATGTTTAAATTATTCTTAAAATATAGTTTAAATATAGTTTAAAAGAATTCATTCTGAGATTTTTACAAGGTTATGGAAATGATCTAAAATAATAATAATAGTCAAATGTAGACTTGCTCACGACTTTAATGCTACTAGCTTTTTTCACTCACGAGGTAGAATTTTTGCTCACAACACTGTGCAACTTAGAGGGAACATTGCAACAGCCCTGTGATGTAAGGGAACCTCCACATTCAGAAGCACTAAACCTCTGAAGCCCAGAGCCAGGAGGCAACATCAAGGGAAGGCCTCCACCTCTATGCCCTGCTGTTGGCCCTGTACATGATCTGGTTGGCTGCTGTGTGAGGTAGGATGCCTTACTGTTGGATCCCCAAGCATCGAGAATAAATCCACGTTTCAGGAAAGCCAAATTTATTTCAAAGCATTGGAAAGATACTCAAACAAGGTTCTTATTAGGAATGGGTACAGACAGCTCAGGGCAACATAATAAAGGGATTCAAACCAGGTACATAGCCAATGGATCACTTTCCCGCTGGCGGGTACAGGGAAACGGTTGCGCGGGCAATCCCTGGGAACACTACCATCTTCAGACATAACATTGATGCAGTTCCCAGGCTCAAAAAGCAACAAGCTAGCAATCAAGCTCACCTCCCACTCCACATCCTCCAGCTGTTTGGTTGAAGCGTTACAGCAGAATAAAATACATGCAAGCAACAGAGGGGGGGAAGGGACTGCACATACAACCAGGTAATACAGAACACAATGGCAGCTTGCTGACATACTGCCCCCTTTAAAATACACTTCACCCACCTGCTCCCGGGCAGGGCGGGAGATCTCCCGGTTTGGGCGGGAGTCCTCCCGGTTTGTCCGGGAACTTCCGGTGGAACGTACGCAGTAGATAAGGGGCCCGAATATCCCCTTCTTCCACCCATTCACGATGCTGGGGTCCGAAGTCCACCCATTCGATGAGGTACCAAAGCTTACCACGTTTCAGCTTGGAGTCGAGGATGTCCGCAACCTCGAAATGTTCATCCCCCTCAAGTAATACCGGTGGAGGAGGAGTCACCAAGGGCCACCAAGGAGAGGTACCAGGGTCTTTTTTCAATAAACTCATATGGAACACAGAATGCAAAGCCCTTAGATTCTTAGGCAGCTCAACATCAAACGCAACTTCATTAATGAGTTTTCGCACTTGAAAGGCCCAATAAACTTCCACCCCAGTTTTTTACTTGGTCTTAACATCTTGATGTTTTTAGTAGAAATATATACCAAGTCACCAGGTTTCAAATCCAATCCCACCACCCTACCCTTATCCGCTTGGGCCTTATAAGCTGCCTTTGCAGCATCTAGGGTTTGACACAAAAGAGGCCAGGCATCTTGTAATGATTTACACCATGAGGTAGCATCCCCCCCCTGAGGAATAGGAGCCCCTTGTAAAAAGGGGAGAGGGGGGCTATCATAACCAAAGACAGCTTTGAAAGGGGACATCCCAGTAGACTTATGTAATGTGTTGTTATAACAATATTCAGCCAAAGGCAAAAGATCACACCAGTCAGTTTGTTGGTAGTTTGTGAAACACCGCAAATACTGTTCCAGAGTTTGGTTGACACGTTCGGTCTGTCCGTCGGTCTCGGGATGATAAGCGCTGCTGAGGCCCTGCTCCACCCCCATGATCGAGAGGAGCTCCCTCCAAAACTTAGAAACGAATTGGGAGCCCCTATCTGAAATTAACTTAGATGGCAACTGATGGAGTCTCACTATATGATACAAAAACGCCTTTGCTAGCTTTTGGGCAGTTGGCAGCGAAGAGAAAGGCACAAAATGGGCTTGCTTAGAAAAAAGATCCACAACCACCCAAATGACGGACTTCCCCCTGCTACATGGGAGATCGGTGATAAAGTCCATGGAAACCACTTCCCACGGCCGGGAAGGTGTAGGCAGTGGTTGCAAGAGGCCAGGGGGTTTCCCCCCCCCTCGATTTAGTCAGAGTGCACGTATGACAAGTTCGGACAAACTCTAACAGATCTTTGCGCATATGAGGCCACCAGAACTGTCTGCGCAAAAGTTAAAGGGACTTCACAAATCCCCAATGGCCTGCCAGTTTGGAGCCATGCGCTGATACCATAATATCTTTGCGAAGGGAAAAAGGCACATACAATTTGTCATCAGCATAAACCAGGCCCTCAGGGCTCTTTACACAGTCAGGCAAAGAAGATATAAGTTCATTGTCTGCATCAGAAAAAGCAGAAACATATTTGTGAGTCCAGGGCCCCCCCCATGCCAGGCGGGGATGAGGGGACTGAAAAATTTCCAGGCGGAGGAAGCTTGCGCGCCTGTGCACGAGTCACCACGGCACCTCCCAAGTGGGAGGGCGAAAAGACGGAGTCAACGATGATGTCACGCTGGCTTTCGTGCTGTGGGAGGCGGGACAGCGCATCCGCCAACGAATTCGATGAGCCAGGGAAATGCTGCAAGGTGAAACGAAACTTAGAGAAAAAGTCAGCCCAACGGAGCTGCTTCGCGTTGAGCGATCGGGGGGACTTTAGCATTTCCAGATTTTTATGATCAGTCCAAACCTCAAACGGCAGTTGAGCCCCCTCCAACCAATGACGCCAAGTGGAGAGGGCGAGACGGATCGCCGACGCCTCCTTTTCCCAAATGGACCAGTGTCGCTCAGCCTCCGAGAACTTTTTAGAGACGAAAGCTAATGGATGTAAATGTCCGTCCCCCCCCTTTCTGCAGAATGGCAGCCCCCATAGCAACGTCGGAGGCATCTGTTTGTACAATAAAAGTTTTGGTTTCATCAGGGCGAGCCAAGACCGGCTCAGAAGTGAACATTAGTTTCAAGCGGTCAAATGCCGCAGCGCATTCAGGAGTCCATTTAAGTGGAGCACCCGGTTTGGTGGCGTCAAAACCCTTCCCTTTGGTCTTCAGTAAGTCAGTTAGGGGGAGGGCAATTTGGGCGAAACCCTTGATAAAATTGCGGTAGAAATTGGCGAATCCTAAGAACATTTGAAGCTGGCGACGGGTTTTGGGGGGTTCCCAGTTAAGTACATCCTTTATTTTCCCAGGATCCATTTCAATCCCCCCCCCCGAAATTCGGTAGCCCAAAAAGTCAATGCAGGGTTTGTGGAATTCACATTTAGATAGCTTGGCAAACAGTTTGTGTTTATGCAACGTGCGGAGGACTTTACGAACCAACTCAATGTGAGAGGGGAGGTCCTGAGAGTACAGTAACACGTCATCCAGGTAAATAACCACACCTTTAAACAAAAAGTAATGTAGGACCTCATTGATAAGGTTCATGAAGACCCCTGGAGCCCCCTGAAGACCGAATGGCATAACAAGGTACTCGAATTGTCCCAAGGGTGTGTTAAAAGCCGTTTTACTTTCATCCCCTTCCCGAATACGCACTCGGAAGTACGCATCCCGCAGGTCGAGTTTGGAAAAGATTTTCCCTTTAGTAGCCTCAGCCACTAAATCTATGATGAGGGGAAGAGGGTAGGCATTGGATAAAGACACAGCATTCAACCCCCGATAGTCAGTGCATAGGCGGAGCCCCCCATCCTTCTTCTTCCTGAAGAGTACCGGAGCCGCAAACGGGGAAGATGCAGGGCGGATGAAACCCCGTTCCAAATTTTTATCAATAAACTTGCGAAGTTCGATTTTTTCGGCCGGCCCCATCGCATAAATTTTCCCTTTGGGCAATTTACAGCCCGGCAACAGTTCAATAGCACAGTCAGTGGGTCTGTGGGGTGGCAATTCATCGGCTTCTTCTTCCCCAAAGACCTCAGCCAAGTCTCTATATTCCGGG
>NW_015172555.1:362119-395483 GCF_001447785.1 Gekko japonicus
GGCTTGTGCAGCCATCAAAGCGGCCATCCGAACGTCCATCATTCCTGGCAGAGCCTCAAAGACATCGTTCACAGTTCTCATCAGGTCCCGCACCGATTGTTCCAGCTCGTCCAGCCGCTCTCCGGTGTCTTCCTCCGGGATATGGTCCCGGGGTCGGTATCTGGGGGGGGCTCGTACTCTCCCTCACTTGTGGGCAATCTAGCTCCCGCTAGATCCCCGGCCCGGGCCCCTTCCCCCAGGGGTTCGTACATCCAGTCCTCGAGCTCCCGTCGGCAAACCCCCGACGAGGACGTTCTCTCCGGTTCCGGATACAGTCCTTTATCAAACAGACTCTCACGGAGCCCGCTTCCTCTGCGAGAATAAATCTCCCTGGTGCCCTTCGTATTGTACAGGCCCGGGCCCCTTCCCCCAGGGGTTCGTACATCCAGTCCTCGAGCTCCCGTCGGCAAACCCCCGACGAGGACGTTCTCTCCGGTTCCGGATACAGTCCTTTATCAAACAGACTCTCACGGAGCCCGCTTCCTCTGCGAGAATAAATCTCCCTGGTGCCCTTCGTATTGTACAGAGTCCAGTCATCCTGGGCCGACGTCCTCCGCTGGCCCCAGTTCGAAGGGGTTGGAGGTGGCCAGGTTAAATATGAAGGTAGCTGGGGAATCGTTCCCCCCACGGCACCCGACGTTGGCACCGTAGTCATGCCAGTGGTGACCAACGGCGTGGAGGTTGTTGGGACCGATCCCGTGTCCCCCTCCGTTGAAGGTGGTTTTCCCTCAGCCCCGCTCATGACTTCGTCAGACTCGGGACGATAGGAAAATAATGGGATTCCTAACAATATGTTGGATCCCCAAGCATCGAGAATAAATCCACGTTTCAGGAAAGCCAAATTTATTTCAAAGCATTGGAAAGATACTCAAACAAGGTTCTTGTTAGGAATGGGTACAGACAGCTCAGGGCAACATAATAAAGGGATTCAAACCAGGTACATAGCCAATGGATCACTTTCCCGCTGGCGGGTACAGGGAAACGGTTGCGCGGGCAATCCCTGGGAACACTACCATCTTCAGACATAACATTGATGCAGTTCCCAGGCTCAAAAAGCAACAAGCTAGCAATCAAGCTCACCTCCCACTCCACATCCTTTAGCTGTTTGGTTTAAGCGTTACAGCAGAATAAAATACATGCAAGCAGCATGGGGGGGGGGAAGGGACTGCACATACCACCAGGTAATACAGAACACAATGGCAGCTTGCTGACACTTACACAGCATATAAATAATTTTCTAGATTAATTTCTAGATTTAATGCACAACCTCCACCCTTTAAAGAGGTGAGTTCCAACAGTGCTTATTCTTGCTAATGACCACTGAGTTAAAAATAAATAATTTTATATGATTTCAATATGGAAATTTGTTACATTCTACTAAAATTTACATTTAAAAAACTCAAAAGCTGCAGTTATGTAAAAAAAAATCTGGGGTAAGAGAGGAATATAATATGCAATAAAATTAGCTTTAAATCATGTAAATAACCCCCTAATTCCCTTTGCTCCAGGCAAAAGATAGTATCTCTGAGAGAGAAGATTTTCCAAGCTTAGGGACCCTTATTTAGCATCCCAGCAGAAAAAGCCACTAAAGCGTTGCCATTACTGTGGCATTACTGCTTATGAAGAACAAAGGCCTCTCTTAGGCCTGCAAACCATATTGGTGCAATTAAAGTCTGCTAATAACAATGGAGAGTATTTTCATAAGCCAGCACACACTGGGGTTTTGATCTTTGATGAAAAGATTCAATCAGGAATTTCTAACACGCTGTAATTGTTGTAAAAACTGCTAACTCGGTAAAAGGGTTAGAAAATTCACATCCTGTCAATCTGTCTCCATGAGATCATTCTCGTGAGCCAGCTCTTCAGCTACATTATATATAATCCGTGTTTGATTGTCCCGCTGAGCTCCATAAAGGAAAACCTTTTCAGGTTCTCAAGTTCACTCGGCGTCTCCTTGAGAAATCTTATTTGCAAGTCCATTGTGTTGTAAATGAAAGTCATCTAAACTAGCAATGAAAACTTACCCTGGGAGAGAAGACAAAGGCCACTCCATGCACAGAAAAACGGGGAAGATAAGAGTCTTCTCTTTAGCAAAACTGGTAGGCATTACCACAGGAATTGTCATACTGTCTATATTTCTACTGGGAAAATGTGAGGGTTTTAATGAATGATCTGAGCACCAGATATGTCTGCAGACGTGATGCAGTCGACCAAGGAAGCCATTTTTACTTCGAAGCCAAAATGATGCCTGAATGACCAGACAGGCCTGTTGCCAGGGGTTCATTTCTTTTGCAAAAAAAATATTTCGCAAAAGAAATCTGGGGCAAAAGAAAGAAAGAAATATTTTGCAAAAGAAATCTGGGGCAAAAAAAAGGGGCATTTCAGGCAACAATGATGCACAACTCCATTTTGGCAAGGCTTGTATGAACCGTGGGGGGAAAGTAATTAACACCCTTGGTGGCGCACAAAGGGGCCGGTAAGGGCACGGCACCAGCGGAAGAGCCTCCCTTCGGCCTTGTTTTTAAACATCCGGCTTGATGAAGAGCTTTCAGGCTTTGTTGTTCTATTTTGGTTGGTCTGAATAAAACTTTGTGACATTTATTTTTCATAAGTTAAGAGTCACCACTTAGCATAGCAACACATTCCATGCAATGAAAAATAAACCACCAAAACTCTTCTGCATTATTAGGGACGTACATTTGGAATGTAATGGTCCACATCAAATTGATTTTGCCCTGTTCAGAGGAGAAACGATTTCTAAATGGATCACCTCTGCCTGCTTTTGGATCTGAATCACCCAGGCCAGATCTGGCTGTTTCTCTGGCATTGCTGCAATCTTGGCAGCAGCCTTCTACTTTCGTTTTTCATTTCCTTGCACCATCTTTCCATTTCCTGAGGAAGGGAAAGGATGAAGAAAGGCGAGAGCCAGAGAGAAGAGGAGCTTGGCGCTTGTCTGACTTCTTGGCCCCTGTCCCTCACTGGCACAGAGCATTAGCTCCAGTGAGCATCTCCGTGCGCACAATTCCCTCCTGTCTTTGCGAGGAAGGAACAAAGGGTTAGAAATGAGCAGGGGTCATTTCCTGCAGGAGCGCACAGGAGTGGAGCTCCGGCAGTAAAGAGCCCAGGGGGTGGGCACATGCAACAAGCCCCACCCCCTGCTCCCAGCAGCCCTCAGTCAGAGCAAGAAGCAGCCAGGTAAGTTGCAGAGCCCCCCCCGGCCCCCCTGTCCAAAACAGTCCAGTGGCACCTTTAAGATCAAGTTTTATTCAGGTACAAGCTCTCCCTCCTCTGTGAGGACAAATCTGCACGTTCCTCTCCCCCCCTTCAATAGCCAGCAATCCAGAACAGTCCAGTGGAGCCTGAGCGGTGGGTATTGCCTTCTGACACACATCCGGTGATGTCAGGGGGTGTGGCATACGCAATTAAGTGATGCTAATGAGTTATGCTAATGAGCTCCTGCACCTCTTTTACTACGAAATGACCCCTGGAAATGAGGAAGGAGGTCTGGGATCCACTACTGAGAGCTCTGGGTGGAAGAAAGAGTCTTCTGGCTGACGACCAAAGAACTCTCTCTCCTCCCTTGCCTCAAGCACTGTGGGGGGTGCAATTTAGCATTGCCAGCCCTGAGCTGGGAAATTCCTGGGGAGGGTTGAGGCTTGGGGGGGAGGGACTTAAGTGGGGAGTGGCCTAGAGTTGCCAGCTCTGGGTTGAAAACTACCTGGAGATTTTGGGGGTGGGGCCTGAGGAGGGGGGGTTGGGGAGGGGAGGGACTTCAGCTTCCAAAGCAGTCATTTTCTCCATCTGAACTGATCTTTGTCGCCTGGAGATCAGTTGTAATCCCAGGAGATCTCCAGCCACCACCTGGAGATTGGCAACCCCGGAGGGGCCTAATGCCATAAATTCTATTCTTCAGACTTGAAACTGCTGAGAGAAGCTCTTCAAGGATTTGGCGTTCACTGTCATCAGCATGATGGCAACGTCTGGTTATATGTCACTTTGGTGTAGTGGTTAGGAGCACAGACTCTAATCTGGGAGAACTGGGTTTGATTCCCCACTCCTCCTCCACATGAAGTCTGCTGGGTGGCCTTGGGTCAGTCACAAGTTCTCTCAGAGCTGTTCTCTTGAGGGCAGTCCTCGAGAGAACTCTCTCAGCCCCACCCACCTCACAGGGTGCCTGTTGTGGGGAGGGGAAGGAGATTGTAAACTGCTCTGAGACTCCGTTGGGTAGTGTAGGGCAGGGTATAAATCCAAACTCTTCTTCTTCCTTTTCCGTAAGTCATTGAAACAGTGTCTGAAATCCATCAAGGGCCAACAGCTTTCAGCTCTCTTCCAAGGTGATCAAAAATATTTTTGCTAGATAATTGTAGAGCAGGTAATAGCTTTGTTCCGAAGACTCAGTTTTATAGATTAGAAGTAATCCTGGACCCAGTCCTGCTACTATGTGGTTGCCGGCATCCGTGGCCAGGAAAGATTTTTTTGCCTTTCAGCTCTTCTGCACAGGACAGCCGGGGGGGGGGGGGGGGGAGGGGTCATCTGTAGTTCTCTGGGGCCAAATAGCAGCTCCCCAGAGCCATTTCAGGGCAAGAAAATCACACCAGGGGGAAAGGCTGCACCCTTCTCCCTACATGCCACAGTCTTGATCTGAATCAGGCCCCCATATGCCTAGTAAATGCATTTCACATTTATTTACAAAGTTTGAGTCCAGTGGCACCTTTAAGAGCAACAAAGTTTTATTCTGAGTATAAGCTTTCGTGTGCACATGCAGGAATTTCCAGCAATCCCCCCCCCCCCCCCCCCACGGCCCGCTGTGAACTAGTATTTTCTAGTGAGGAAATCCTGGACACAAAGTTATTTCTTTGCCGCGCCACCATTTCTTGCATCACTTTTGCATGCTCACCCCACCCACCTTCTTCACGTTCACGTCTCCACTGTTGTTTTTCCAGAGGCATTTGCCTTTTGTAAAAAATTAAACTTGTCATGTTATTATGTTGCTCAACTGTCAATATGGGCTGGGCGGGCAGGTGAGTTATTGACCTCACCAACCCAGCGCTGAGTCAAAAGTTGTTTCTGACTTTTCAGTGTCTAAAATAATTGTAATCAACCTATTTTTTGAGTTACAGATACAGGGGCTTTTTTGGGGTGAGCTGGAGTGTGTCGTGAAGTTTATGCTTTGTAAATTGGCCAGGGGTCCTGGAGGTCTCCTTTTTGCCATTTTCTGGGCATGGGAAGACCAACAGCGGGGAAAAATACAGCAAACAAAATAGTGAAGCATGCACACTGATCCGGGAAGGCATTTAAACTTTAAATGGATCACCTCACGGCAGGAACATATGCAGCCGGTTGTAACGCAATGCTAATGTGCATGCATAAACAGGGGGGGGGGATGACCATGTCAGTGGGCACTGCATGCTGGGAGACAAACATTCAAAGTTTCCATAGAAATCATGGGGCAGGTCAAAGCCTTGCCCAAAACACAGGAAACACCCTGGGAAAAGACCTACTGGCGAAGTGAGTGCACATCTGGAATAGTTAGATTGGAGTCCAGTAGCACTGTACAGACAAGCAAGAGTTACCACTGACTGTTCCACTGCAGACCAGTGTTCCCTCTAAGCTGAGTTAGTGTGAGCCAGCTCACAGTTTTTTAGCCTCCAGCTCACACGTTTTTGTCCTAGCTCAGGAAGGAGGGCTCCAGAGCAAACTGATTCATGCAGTAGCGAAATCGCCCGCTCACAACTTTAATGCCAGGAGCTCAGAAAGTGGAATTTTTGCCCAGGAGACTCCGCAGCCTAGAGGGAGTCTTGCTGCAGACCCACATGGCTGCCCACTGAAGCATTTGGAATCGGGTGTCCTTTAGAGCTGGAAGACCTGCGGAAATGGGCAAGGGAACTAATTCAAAGGCCTACAAGGAATTTGAGGCTCTTCAGTTTAGGAAAATATGACAACGGGGGAAACATGACTGAAGGTTTTTGTGTGTTTTTTAAAATCATCCATGATGTGGAGAATGCGGCTAGTTGGTAGTTATTATTATAATACCAGTACTCAGCATTGCCTAATGAAATTGATTCAGGAGAGACAAATTGAAATTCTTCTCCACGTGGCAATGTGACATGAGAGGAAACCCCGGTGGGAATGCCCAAGGGTTAGAGATTTCTGGGAAAAGGTACGGGGAAAGATAGTAGGGTTATGTAAAGTGGATCTTAAAATAGATGGAGATTTATTATTTATGGGCATAATGGGAAATGGTAACATTGAGAGACAAAATCAGGAAATCTTTAAAGCAATGTTACTAGCAGCGCATGCTGTAATTGCATATGGTTGGAAGGAGAGTTTGAAGTGGTCTTTAGATAGATGGAACGATTATTTATACGAATATATCCAGTCAGATATATTGGAATGTATTAAACAAAATAAGGTATGGGATGGAAAAATGAAGGAGATAAAAAAGAAATGGTCTATATACTTTCAGTGGGTAAACAATGGAGAAGCTAATTCCGTTATACTTGAAAAATTGAAAAAAATGTGCTCATGGTTAAAAATTTAATTTGTAGTTATGTGATGCTCACCTTGTGGGGGGTGGGACATAAAAGGGGAAAAACGTATCATAAGAGAAATGGGATAGTAAAGTAATGTAACAATAATTTATGATGCAAATAAAAAATTATTAAAAAAAAAAAAACATGAGAGGAAACCCCCTGCTACCGGCTCTCCTGAAGGCTTCCACAACATTTCTTGGACTTGGCAAAACTTGGCCCAGTGATGTCAGGTAGTATTTAGGTTGGTATGTGGGGGAGGGGTCCAAGAGTATCATGGCTAATTCCAGCCCATGAATCTGTGGCAGAGGCGAGGTCTGGAGCAGGACCTTCCTTGTCGGTGGCTCAGGCACTGTACTCCGCCTGTACCAAATTACAGGGTGGCTAAGAAAGGCAGAGGATGGATTGCTGGCCTGAACAGGTCAGGAGGTTGGCTTGGTCATTTCTGGAACTGCCCATCAAATTTCCTGTCAACTGAGAAAAACAAATCACAGTGTGGAAGAGAACCAAACAGTATTTTTTAGCAGACCTAACTGAACCAGGATGAATGTGGATGTGTCCTCAGATGATAAACCATCCAACCTGGAAGGAGAAAGACATCATTTCCTGGTTTAGCTGACTGATGGAGTGTTTCCAGCAGTGCTGGAAATTCATCGTCCCCAAAGGAAGTTGCATTAAAATTTTCCCCATACCAGTAGAACTCAATGATTCCCCCCCCCCGTTTTGACTAAAATGAAGGGGACAAACTCCAGTTGCCAAATCTGAAATGGACGGGAGCGGGGGACCATAGAGTTTTCCCTTGTATGGCTGTGGCCCCGCCCCCAGCATGCCCAGCGTCATAGCGTCACTTCCTGATGACGTGCATGCCGAGGCGGGGTTCCCCCCGGGCCCCGATCATCCGGCGTCGGAAAACGGGCCTCTGGGGCGGGGGTTTCCCCGCCCTACCGGGGGAGTTGGCAGCCCTATCCAGGGCACAGTGATGAAGCACTTCCTTGCTATGTGTAGAAGGCCCCATAGAAAAGAGCAAGATTCCGGTAGCATCTTAAAGACTAACAAAATTTGTGGCAGGGGACGAGCTTTTGTGAGTCACTGTATCTGAAGAAGTGAGCAGTGACTTATGAAAGCGCCTCCCCTGCCACAAATTTTGTTAGTTTTTAAGATGCTCCTGGACTCTTGCTCTTTTCTACTGCTACAGACAGACTCACACAGCTACCTATCTTGATCTGTTCCAGATGTGGCTGCATTCTAGATCTGTATATGGAAATTATGCCATTGGCCTTTCTCTTCTTAGTCCCTTTCCTTATCATCCAAATACAGACTTAGCCTTTCCCCACTGTTGTAGATTGTCATTGTGTCATGACCCCAAGATCATTTTCCCCAGAGAAGTTTGTCACCAGTTCAAACCCCGCTGATATATACATAACATTTGGATTTGTTGTATATACAATGTTAGGAGATGATTCGACTCTAATCAGGGGTCATTTCGTAGAAAAAGAGGTGCAGGAGCTCATTAGCATAACTCATTAGCATAACCTGTTTGGATAGGCCACACCCCCTGCAATCACTGGAAGTGTGTCAGAAGGCAACACCCACCTCTCAGGCTCCACTGGACTGTTTTGGATTGCTAGCTATTGGGGGGGGGACGCGCAGATCCTTGTGCTCCTCGTGGCCCAGGGCTGCTGGGAGCAGGGGGCGGGGCTTGTTGCATGTGCCCCCCCAGGCTCTTTACTGCCAGAGCTCTGCTCCTGTGCACTCCTGCAGGAAATGACCCCTGACTCTAATTATAAATTACTCAGTAACAGAAGCTGGCTAGGCCTGCCCTGAGTTCACTTCCATGGTGCCTCACTTCAGAGGGCAACTGTGCTGTTCTGCAGCAGAACAGTTAGATTCACAGAGTCTGTTCTTCCAGGCACTTTTTCTGTCCAATCAAATGTAATACCGGGACTCAAGTCAAGTCAAGTCAGCCTTTATTGGCATATATCAGTAGAACAAAGTATACAAGTAGGACACTGTATTACAAAAACATTGAATAAAATAATAGGTTACAACTGTACTTTTCCTTGGCGTAGCAGCATGGCCAGGGCCGGTCCCAGGGTTTTTTGCACACTAGGCGAGGCTACCTTCTGGTGCCCCCCCCCATGTGCCCACTGAACTGGAATGAGAATTCCCCAGAGTGGAATGACAGCCCCAGAGGGTAGCAGAAGCATTCTGGAACTGGAATGAGAGGCCCCAGAGTGGAATGACAGCCCCTGGAAGTAGCAGGAATATTCCGGGGATGGAATGACAGGCTCCAAGGTGGAATGACAGCAGCTCGGGGTAGCAGGAGTGTTCTGGGAATGAAATGACAGCCCCTAGAGTGGAATAAGTGACCCTGGGTGTAGAGGCAGTTCTGTGCAACTGGATTTGCAAACTGTAGAGTGAAACACTTTACATTTAAATATTTCTCTCTCTTTTTTTAATATGATTTTCCATTATACATCACACATTACGTTTTACATTTCCTATTCTTTGGTGTCATTTTTATACACATTTTCCAACCATGCATACAACATTTTCCAACGTTTATCAAAAACTTCTCTACTTTTACCTTGCAATAATAAACTTAATCTATCCATTTCAGGTACTGGCCAGTAACATTCGTGCTGCTGTAAACAAGTATATTATAATGTACTTGTTCGTCCTGCTATATGTATCAGGAAGAATATTTAATAAAGCAATTTCTGGTGTAAACGTTATCTGAGTCCCTATTATTTCATTTAACATCTTATAAACTTTTCCCCAAAATCTTTGAATTTTTTCGCACGTCCACCACATATGCATATATATTCCCACGTTTCTCTTACATTTCCAACAGTTTCTATTAGTGTTCGGATAACATTTTGCTAATTTCTCAGGCGTCCAGTGCTACCTGTAAAACATCTTATAAATATTTTCTTTATATGGGATTGCTTTCATTAGCTTTATTGAATCCCACACCTTTGTCCATTGTTCAGCACTTAATGTTTTATGCAGATCTTTCGTCCATGTTACCATAGTTCCCTTAACCTCTTCACCTAACATGTAATCTGCCATTAGCAATTTTTATAATCTCTGAATTAGTTTGTCACTGGATGACAGCCATATTTTGTCCAATTCATTACATTCACTATAGAAACCCTTTTTCTTATCTATATTATATCTAGTGGTTAATTGCATTTTCTCCCACCAAGAAAATTTTATATTTTGCTTCATCATTTGTTCTTCAGGTTTTAGATTATTATATTCATCTAATAGTTCTTCATATGCTACCATTTTATATTTATCAATTACTGCTGAGATTGTTGAAGCTTCTATTGGAGCCACCCATTTTGGGGTTTTAAGATAATATCTTCTTTTGATTTCTTTCCATACTTTCATCAGTGATCCCCTTATTGTATGTTGGGAAAAATTCTTTATATCTTTGTCTTCGTACCACACATATTTGTGCCAGCCTACTGCTAAATTATGTCCTTCCAGCTTTAGTAGTCTATTGTTTTGTAATGTTATCCATTCCTTTATCCACGTCAGTGTGGCTGCCTTGTAATAAAAAGATTCCAATTTGGTACTCCGAAACCTCCCATTTCTTTTTTATCCTTCATATTTTTCCGATTTATCCTCGCTTTTTTATTGTTCCATATAAATTTATTGCAGATAAAAAAGTTAGCTTTCCTTAATATTGGGATGTTTTGTGCCAAGAATATAAATCTGGGCAGAATATTCATTTTAATAACTGCAATTCTACCCATTAATGATATCTTTAGATCTTTCCATTTTTCTAAATCATTCTTCACATCCTTAAATAATTTATTGTAATTGTCATCTTTTAAGGTAATATTTCTATTTGTTAATATAATTCCTAAATATTTAATCCTTTTTACTATTTCCATCCTAGACAATTCTTGTATGTTATCCATTTGCCTCATTGTACAGTTTTTGGTTATTATTTTTGTTTTGTTAAAGTTAATTTTTAGTCCTGCAGCTGAGCCATATTCCTGTATTGTCTGTATCAAATTCGTAATTGATGCCATTGGGTTTTCTAATATGAATACTAGATCATCCACATAGGCTTGAAGCTTAAACTCCTCTCCTTTAATTTTGAGTCCCTTAATTAAGGTGTTATTCCTTATTTGTTCTGTCAGCGTCTCTAAAGTAAAGATAAATAGCAGCGGAGATAGAGGGCATCCTTGTCTGGTCCCTTTTTGAATTTGTATGTCCTGTGTCATGTCATTATTTACTTGCACCTTTGCTACTTGAGTTTTGTAAATTGCCTTGATCATTGTGAGAAAGTTTTCGCCAGAGTTCCATGCTTCCAATTTTTGTAACATAAATTTCCAACTAACGTTGTCGAAAGCTTTCTCTGCATCTAGAAATAATAAAGCCAATTCTTTATCTGGATTCATCTCATAGTATTCCAGAACATTAATTATTATTCTAATATTATCCATTTGTCTCTTTGTAAGAAACCAGCCTGGTCCTGATGTATTGTTTGTGATAATATTTTCTTCAATCTCGCTGCTAGTATTGAGGCAAAGATCTTATAGTCTGTATTCAAAAGTGATATTGGCCTGTAGTTCTTAATGTCTCTATCATCCGTGTTTGGCTTATGGATTATTGTTATTATTGCTTGAGTCCATGATTCAGGGATTCTCCCTGTTTTACTAATGTGTTGTAATAGCTCCTTTAGTATTAATATCAGTTGGTCCTCATATTTTTGATATATTTCCACTGGTATTCCATCCGGTCCTGGTGATTTATTTATTTTCTGTCTTTTTAGCGCCTCGGTGATTTCACATATTGTAATAGGTTCATTTAACTTTTTTTTCTGTGCTTCATTAAACTTCTTGGTTTTTTGGTTTTCAATATATTTCCGTATCAATTCTTTATCTTGTTTTCCTTGTTGATATAACTCTTTATAAAATACTTCCACTACATTTTTCAATTCTGATATGTTGTGTTTCTCCACCCCTTCCTTATCTTTTAGAGCTTTTATTTTCTTTCTTTCTTCTTGTTTTTTATATTATAGGCCAACCATCTTGTCGGCTTATTAGCATTCTCAAAATAATAATGCTTTACATATTCTATGTTTCTGGCAATCTCTTGTGTCAATAATAAGTTCATTTGATGATGCAGTATTCTAAGATTTGCTTTTATTTCTTCTGTTCCTCTAATATTGTTTTTTAACTTTACTTCTTCCTTCTCTATTTGCTGATTTAACGTTTCATATTCTTTCTTTCTTTGTTTCTTTTTCCAAGCCTCTTGATTTATAAAGCAACCTCTCAAAAATGCTTTGAAAGTATCCCAGACTATTTCTATTTTCATTTCTGGTTGCATATTTCTTTTGAAAAATTCTGTGATTTCTTCTTGCATCTTTTTTTGTTCACTCTCCATCTTATATTTCGATATTTGTCTTTTAGCGTTATCATTAATGGGCTGTGATATGCAAATGAGTTTGGAAGTATTTCTGCTTCTATTATTTCTGGGACCAGTGTAGTTGATAACCATGCCATATCTATCCTGGACCAAGAATTATGCCTAGCTGAATAGTACGTATAGTCCTTTTTCTCCACATTTCTTACTCTCCATGCATCTATTAATCTGTGTTCTTCAGCCAGCTGCAAAAACTCCTTTGGTAAATTATTTCCTGTTTTCCTGTTCGATTTCCTATCTTTTTTCTCGTTCAGTACCGTGTTGAAATCTCCTATTATACAAATTTCCGTGTTATTATAATTTACTAATAATTTTTTTAAACTTCGAAAAAATTGTTCTTGTTTTTGATTTGGGGCATAGATATTTATAATCAAAAGTTTTTTCTGTTGCTTCATAATCTTTATTGCCACTACTCTTCCATCTTCTGAGCTATAGACCAATTCTGGGTTAAGATAATCTTTAGCATAAATAGCCACCCCTCTTTTTTTTGTGATGTCAGATGCTACAAAAAGACTTCCTAGTTTCTTGTTTTCTAAATATTTTTGATCTTTTGTTCTTTTTTGTGTTTCTTGTATACATATTATTTCATATCGTTCTTTTTTCAGTTGATGAAAAATTCATCTTCTTTTGGCTTGACTATTCAATCCGTTAATATTCACGGAAAATTTTTTAAAGGATTTTAATTATTCCATCTTATTTTTAGTTTCCCTTTCCCTGTTTTTTTTTACTTGTATTGATGTCTAGTTACTATATGTGATGGTGTGTAGTGAGCTTTCTTGCCACTTTTTTTCTTTTCTGTTTTCTCTTAATTTCCCTACTTCTGGTTCCTCTCTTGCTTCTTCTTCTTCGTCTCTTTCACTTCCACTTTCACTCTGCCACCCTAGATTTTCGCCATATCTTTCTAAGAAGTCTTCTACTTTAAAGATTGAATCAAGTTTCTGTCTCCTTCCCTCATGGGTAAACAGCACCCCCTCAGGAACCAACCACCTATATTGTATATCATTTTCCCTCAACAATTTTGTTAGTGTCATATAATTTTGTCTCCTCTCTCGAATTCGCCATGGTACTTCTTTTAAGAATTTCATTTCGGCATTTTGAACACTTACTTCAGTTCTGTTTGTTTCCTGCAGAATTTTATCTCTCATAGTTTTTCTCGTAAATTTTATATATACCTCCCTGGGTACTTTATGTTTCCTAGCGTAAGAACTGTTTTTTCTGTACACTTGATCTATTTCCTTTTCCAATTCTTCTTCCGTGCCTACTTCTAATTGTTCAGAGATATTTTTAATCATTTCTTCTTTTAAGTTTTCTTTAATGCTTTCCGGGACGTTTTGGCATCTAATTATTAGCGATGCTTTTTCCATCTCTAATCCTAATAAAGCTTCTTCAATTTGCTCTGTCTTTGTTTTGACTTCTTGTACTTCCATTTCTATGCCTTTCATTTTTCCTTCCATATTGTTATGATCTACTGCTATTTTTAATATCTCCTGTTTATTCTCTTGTATCTGTTTCTTAATTTCTTCTGTTTCAGCACTAATTTGGTGTGTTAGATTCTGTATCTGCGCTTGAATGGGTTCCATCTCTTTTCTAATTAATGGTGGCAAAGTCACTTCTGCAAAGTTTTTCATTTCTGTTGCAAAACATTCCTGCACTACGTTCTTAAGTTCTTTTATATTTATGTGTGTGGTGCTCATTGTGTTAGGTTTCAGATGGCTTTGTATAGTAGCCTGACTGGGTGATTTTATAGAAGCTCTTCTGGCCCCACTAATGCCACTGGTCTCATGAGGGGCCCGGCGGTGGACCTGCAAGGCCGGCGGGAGTGCAAGGAAGCCCTGCGATGGCCCTCCCTGGCCCCAGGCAGGCAGGGGTGGGGAGAGGCAGGGAGGAAGCAACTTACACTCCCTCTTCTCCTGCCTCCTCCTGGCTGAATGAGAGCCAGAAGCAGGGGACGGGGCTTCATCATTTGCCCTGCCCCCTGTACCTCACCCGGGGGAACTGCGATCCCCCGCGATCCCCCCCGAAATGGCCTCTGCTTTTCCCAGTGTTGTCTGACGTGGCTGCTATTGTGTTTCTATGAACTCATAATTATGGAACAGCTGACATGTGCTAGTGGTGTGCAAAAGGGGACTGAGCTATGAAATGACTTTTAAATGATGCCAGCTACAGACACATGCCCAGAAGAAGGAAGCCTTCCTGTGAAACAATGTGTCCATAGGCCCTGTATGTCACCATCCCTCTTACTTGCAGTAAGGTGAACCAGCGTCCTAGCCATACCCACACACACAGCATTGAAAAGCCAGGCTGCTGCCATGCCAGGCAAGAAGATAGGGGACCCAGACTCCATGAAGGATCCCCTTCCTGTGCACGTAAGCAACATGTTTGTCCCCACCTAATACGTCGCCTAGTCAAAGCTGCAGACACGAGACAACAAGAGAACAAAGCCTCTGGCCAGCAGGAGACATAATCCCATCAGGATGCCATTGCTTAACTGAGTTTCCCATTAGATTCAACATTGACCAGCCCTATGAACCTTGGACCCCAGCACCAGTCAACATATTTTTGGGGACAGACGACTAGGAGGCTGCCAAGGCAGGTAGCCAACCTCCAGCCCACCCCTCAACCTCCCTATAAAAGAGCTGCGCAGCACCAGCTCTCTCTCTCTCCCCCCCACCCAACCCCTTCGTACCTGAAGTCTCGGACTCTTGGTTGCGAAACCAGAGTTTTACCGTGTGCCTGCCGGTTCAGGACACGGATCCTTTCCCCAGTATTCCATAACCCCCTCATTTCCCTGAGATTTGGTCCATCCAACTACAGGACAGGTAGAGTATCTCCCATCATCAAAATCTCCTGCTAATTCGAATGTGTTCTTTATATTCTATCTATATTTCCTAGATACTGTGTAATTGTATGTGTGCAAGTGTTATTGTATGCTTGAAATACCTTCAGTAAACAACTTAATTCATACTGACGGCAGCCTCAGCGTCAATTTGGTGGGTCTGGAGGACTCTGCACCCCTGTGTACATTGATGCTTGCCCCCACAGTTGCCTGTTGCCTAATTTATTATCATCACTCCCCATATTAAATAGCAATTTAAGGCAATTTGGCATTAAAAAAGCATTCCTGACACAAGCAGTACACATCTACTGGTGTACCAATAAACAGAATTCTTCTTATGAAGCACTGTGTTGTGACAGAGTGTCAGGAATCATCTTCCCCTCGACCTGCATCTCTCTTACTTGAGATGAGTGACGGCGAGGAGATCACGACCCTGGACACGACCAAGGACACGGTGCTGTGCACAGTACCGACCACCCTCCCTTGGGATGAGGCAGCCGTTCCACAAGGGCTGCTTCAGGGAGTGGTCAGTGGAGTGAAATCCCGGGTGACTACGACCTTACGGGGCCTGCACTGGGGAAAGTTTGAAGCTGACACCCAGGAAACCTGGCTGCTTACCCCAGGGCCCCACCGTGGAAGCCATTACGACCAGCCCCAGGGAACAATGTTCCAGCTGGGGGATGAAGCCACACGCTGGGAGGCGGAAGAGGCAGAGGGTTTCATGGAGACCCGGCTGGATTTACTTGAGAGGTCTCAGGACAAGATCATGAGGACAGTGGAGGAATCGCTCCTGAGCCTACCACGGATAGTAGCAGAGGTGGTGCAGCACGAACTTCGACTGCGGCGGCCAGCCCGGCTGGCTCAGCTGGCTCAGCTGCCAGCGCAGCTGGGAGTGCTGGTTCTTCCACCCCTGGGGGCCCCAGGGGACCAAGCACCCGACCCTCCACCCTGAGATGGCCGCAAGATGCACAGGCCAGCGGAGCTACTGGATGCCACATTTGACGGGATGCCTGAGAAGCTGGCATTCTTTGTGGTGAGAGCAGAGAAGTTCATCACGAATTGGGGACACCTGTTCCCTACTGAGGAATGTCGTGTAGACTTTTTGTTGTTCAGTTGCACAGTCGAGTCCGACTCTTCGCGACCCCATGGACCAGGTCACACCAGGCCTTCCTGTTTTCCGCTGTCCTCTGAAGTTTGCTCAACTTCATGTTCGTTGCATCTATGACACTGTCTAACCATCTCATCCTTTGCCATCCCCGTCTTCTTTGACCTTCAATCTTTCCCAGCATCAGGGTCTTCTCCAGGGAGTGCTCCCTTCTCATTGGGTGGCTAAAGTATTTGAGCTTCAGCTTCAGTATCTGGCCTTCCAGGGAACAGTCAGGGTTGATTTCTTTTAGGATTGACTGATTTGATCTCCTTGCAGTCCAAGGGACTCTCAAGAGTCTTCTCCAGCACCATAGTTCAAAAGAATCTATTCTTCGGCGCTCGGCCTTCCTTATAGTCCAACTTTCGCAGCCATACATTACTACTGTAGACTACATTGCTTCAAAGCTGCGGGACAGGGCTGCTGACTGGTACGTGAACCTACACAACTCCGATGGTCCGAAGAGGAACCGGGAACAAGCAGTGAGGAGGAGGAGGAGCCGGTGGGAAAAGGCCAGGATCTGCTGTGAGTGGCATGGAGCAGCAGTCCCAATCCTGGAGGCACCCAAAACGGTGAGCAGCTATCCTCCCCTTTTTTTTTGTGACTGTGACTATAATGAACCCTGAGCTGGGAACCCATGTACGGTTATGGGGCTTAATAGACTTGGGGTGTGGTCAGGACTTGATCAACCCCTCGCTAGTTCTGGGACTGGGGGCCAAAGTCGTTAAACTCCCAGACCCTATCGTCTTTACCCAAATGGATGGGTCGGCCATGAAAAACCCTCGCAAGTACGGGACTGTGCAATTGCGGATGGGAGCGGGAGGACATTGGGAGCACTGGTCATTTGTCATCACCCAGGCAGCTCGTTTCCCACTGGTGTTGGCCAGCCCGTGGCTACATGATCACGACCCATACATCCTGTGGGACAAGGCCAAGGTCCAATTTATCTCTGCCAAGTGTCAGGCTCACACGTGGGCTGCGGAGTGGGGATCCCCCCCCCCCGATGAACCGGTGAGAGCGTGCCTGGCAAGGGAGGAGTCGGCCACCATTTCCTCAGAGTACCGGGACCTGGCCCGGGTTTTCGAAGAGGAAGAGGCTGATGAGTTACCACCTCCGGAAGCCGGCTGTTATGTATTGAGCCTGAACTGTACTTGCAAAAGGGCTTAGCTTAGGATGGATAACAATGGCTTTCTAGGATCCTAGAATGGACCAGTAGGGAGACGGGGATTCTAGAGAAAACCAATTGGGAGGCAATGGAGTGTAAATAGCCTATCATTGGGAGTGGGGTGTGTTTTGGGTGTAACCTTTTCCAGGCATAAATACCAGGCTTTGGGGGCAGGGATTTCTGTCTTCTTTCTCTTGCTGAATCACTAATAAACTATGAGCTGATCACTTCTACGCGTCTGAACCCAGTATATTGCACCGGCACATAGTTTTGTGTCATTTTGGTTACTCCTAATGAAAGGTACTACATGGATTATGATTTGTTTGTGTCTGGAAAGCCAAGAAGTGCCTTCCCCTACTCGGGTGCAACATCTCTTCTGAATGAGTGACAAATTCTGGAGCATCCAGATGCTTGACTTGAGGAACAGCAGCTTTGTAGTGTAGGAGAAACCCAGCACATATTCCAGCACTTCAGACAGACTCTCACTTGTCCATTCTGAAGGAAATCCAGATGAATTCGGATGAAAGTCAACACTCATGAAAACAATTCCAGAAAACACAACTGAAAATGGAGGAGAGCTTCAGGCAATTACCAGCGAACATGTGCATTACATGAATGGCTAAGTGTTAAAACTGATTTAATTTGCTCTTGTAAATAATAACTACCAACCAAGCGTGCGTGTTGATCTCCCTGGGAGAGATAAAAGCGTTCCATCTGCCAGTAGCCTCTTCCGGCGGGGCTGCGTTTTATCAGACTTCCACGGGTTCCAGACCTTGTAATCAGCAGTGATCTTTCCCATGTGGAATTACTTTGGCGTGCTGACTTTATTTTAATCTTATTTTTAGATATCTTTAAATTGCGCTTTAACATATTACCAGTTCATAAACAGTGAAATTATGCTGCCAGGAGAATTGGGGCTTGGTGGTCAGTTCTGTGGCGCCGTCTTTCCTGTGCTAGCAGCCAGCAAAAAAAAACAAGTGCTGCCACAGTGGAATTTGGTGCTAATAATCACCTGAACACCTCCTCCCCCCCCCCCAACAATGGGGGGAGGGCATGGATCGAAGAATTGGGGGGGGGGGCGAGGCGGAGAGCACAGTAGCACCAGCAAGCTCAAAAGGCTGGGCAGGCTGGGATCCTGAAGCGCAGGTACTCATCAAATTATAACATTCTTATGCCTATTTTTTATATTTATTTAGTTAGATACTTGAACCCCTCTGCCTCCGCCATTAGGGAACCAAAGCAGCTTACAATGCTGTTATCTCCTTTTCTGTTTTATCTTCACAGCAACAACCCTGTGAAGTAATTGTATGCCGAGAGGGTGACGATCTGGGTTCAGATACCTACTCAGCCCGGCCCGGCCCAGCCCTGGATAGCCCAGGCAAGCCTGAACTCATCAGATCTCGGAAGCTAAGCAGGGCCGACCCTGGCAAGTATTGGGAAGTGAGACCTCCTGGCCAAGACACAGAGGCAGGCAATAGCAAGCCACCTCTCTGAAATGTCCAAGCCCCACAAAGGGTCACCAGAAGTCAACCATGACTTCCAGGCATACACACACACACCCCACCCAAAAAATCCCCACTCAGCCCTGAAGCTCACCAAATGACCTTGGGCCAATTCTCTCTGTCAGTGGAGCCTACATCACAAGGTTGTTGTGAGGATGAAACGGGGGGAGGGGGTACTTGAAACATGGAAAGCTGTCCTGACACACTACCTTAGAATAATAGAATCATAGAATCATAGAATGTTAGAGTTGGAAGGGACCTTGCAGGTCATCTAGTCCAACCCCCTGCACTCTGCAGGAACATAGCTGAAAGACAGCTCTACATACCTACAACATACCCGAAAGATGGTCGCCCAGCCTCCACTTGAAAACGTCCAGCGAAGGAGCATCCACCACCTCCCAAGGCAGACTGTTCCACTGCTCAACCACTCTTACAGTTAGGAATGTTCTCCTGATATTTAGCCGGTAACGACTCCCTTGTCATTTCCACCCATTAGATCTAGTCTTGCAATCCGGAGCAAGAGAGAATAGATCTGCTCCATCTTCTACATGACAGCCCTTCAGATACTTGAAGACTGCAATCATGTCCCCTCTAAGCCTTCTCTTTCCCAGGCTAAACAGACCCAACTCTTTCAGCCTTTCCTCGTGAGACTTGGATTCCAACCCTCTCACCATCCTGGTTGCCCTCTTCTGGACATGCTCGACCTTGTCAACATCCTTCCTAAAATGTGGTGCCCAAAACTGGACACAGGACTCCAGGTGAGGCCTGACCCTAGCAGAATAGAGCGGAACTACCACCTTCCCTTCCAGTGTCTCCTGATTTCCCCCCACATATTCAGACTACATTGTCCATCAGTGGAATGGAATTTTCCTGCCCACCCTAACCACTACAGCCCACCAATCTCATAGAAACATAGAGCTGGAAGGGACCTCCAGGGTCATCTAGTCCAGCCCCCTGCACAATTCAGGAAATTCACATCTCCATCCCCCAACTCCCCCGTAACCCCTGCTCTATGCCCAGAGAAAGAAGAAAAACCTCCAGGATCCCTGGGTCAATCTGGCCTGGAGGACAATTCTTTCCTGATCCCATAGTAGCAGCCAGCATTACCCTGGGCGTATAGGAGAGGACCACATGAGCTGAGCACTGGACCCTTCATCCATGAAATGCTGCTCCTAGGAGACTGGGTTCTGGAGCTCTCCCAGAATTACCACTGATCTCCAGACCACAGAGATCAGTTCCCCTGGAGAAAAGCTCTGAAAGGTGGATTCTGCATTCAGGTAGGAAAATCAAAAGCATAATTATAGACTTGTCTTGGCAGTAGTATGTGTGAATAGGATCTAAGGGTCTTAGTGGACCATACACTGAACATGAGCCAGCAGTGTGATGTGGTGGCTAAAAAGGCAAACATGATTTTGGGCTGCATCATCAGAGGCAGGGGTCATTTCCTGCAGAAGCGCGCAGGAGCGGAGCTCCGGCAGTAAAGAGCCCAGGGGGCAGGCACATGCAACAAGCCTCACCCCCTGCTCCCAGCAGCCCTCAGTCAGAGAAAGAAGCAGCCAGGTAAGTTGCAGAGCTCCCCCCCCCAGCCCCCCGGTCCAAAACAGTCCAGTAGCACCTTTAAGACCAAGTTTTATTCAGGTACAAGCTGTCCCTCCTCTGTGAGGACAGATCTGCACGTCCCCGTCCCCCCCTATAGCTAGCAATCCAAAACAGTCCAGTGGAGCCTGAGCGGTGGGTGTTGCCTTCTGACACACTTCCGGAGATGTCAGGGGGTGTGGCATAT
Organism: Gekko japonicus; assembly: GCF_001447785.1. Taxonomy (NCBI): domain Eukaryota; kingdom Metazoa; phylum Chordata; class Lepidosauria; order Squamata; family Gekkonidae; genus Gekko; species Gekko japonicus. Next base: position 382,564 of record NW_015172555.1, read on the forward strand.
GCAAATAAGTTGTGCTAATGAGTTATGCTAATGAGCTCCTGCACCTCTTTTTCTACGAAATGACCCCTGATCAGAAGTATAGTGTCCAGATCACGCAAAGTGATGGTATCGCTTTACTTTGCTATGGTTAGACTTCACCTAGAGTATTGTGCACAGTTTTGGGCACCACAATTTAAGAAGGATATAAACAAGGAGGGCAAGGGAGATGGTATGGGGTCTGGAGACCAACTCCTATGAGGAAAGGTTGAAGGAGCTGGGTATGTTTAGCCTGGTGAGGAGATGCCTGAGAGGTGATATGATAACCATATTCAAGTACTTGAAGGACTGTCATATAGAGAGGATGGTGCAGAGTTGTTTTCTGTTGCCCCAGAAGGTCAGACCAAAACCAACAGGTTGAAATTAAAATAGTTTTCAGCTAAACATCAGGAAGACCTTCCTGACAGGGCAGTTCTTCAGTGGAACAGGCTTCCTCGGGAGGTTCCTTTGGAGGTTTTCCAACAGAGACTAGCTGACCATCTGACAGCAATGCTGATTGTGTGAACTTAGGCAGATCATGAGAGGGAGGGCAGGGAGGGTTGCATCAGTGAATGCTGATCGCAATTTAGGAAGCAATTTCCTCCAGGTCAGTTTGGCCAAGAATCCTGGAAGGGTTTTTTCCTTTTCTTTTCCCTCTTCTGGGCATGGAGCAGGGGTCATTGGGGATGTGGGATGAAGATAGTTGTTAATTCCTTGCATTGTGCAGGGGGTTGGACTAAATGACCCTGGAGATCCCTTCTAACTCTATGATTCTACTCGGTGGATTATGTGCTTACCTGTATTTCATATGCATTGGACACAATTTGTTTTTCATAAATGTTACCCACTCTTTGGAACAGGGTGGTATCAAATGAAAAGTAAGATATAGACTTGAATAAATTGGTTGCTTTGACCCTTTAAAATTAATTAAATTTGGAACAAAATTGGCTCAAGTACATTAGTTTTAATGACTTCAGTTTTGTCTAACTGGAAGGGGGGGCACACTGAAAGTAATAAAATAATATTTTACCAATCTTAAATTATTTCCTACCTTATGTATAATTTAAACCTACCTCATTAGCAAGTGATTTACATTGTTTTTTGGTTTTGCAAAGGTAATGTTATTCCTGGCGTGATCAGTAAGAAAGTGAATTCTGGAGAGGCAATTATTCCATTAGGATCCAAAAGAAACACAATTATATCACCAGCAAGAGAAACATTAATGTTACTTTAAAAAGTAAATTACTGTGCAGGTTATAGTTTAAACAATTAACTAAAGGTTGCTAAACCTTACGGGCGCTTCAAAGAATTCTTTCACAACCCAAGTTTTATATTATGACCTGGCTGAGGGTGGGGTGGGGGTGTTGAATGTGGATCTGTCAATGCAAGTCTCGCAAAACCAAATGCAGTTGGACTTTGCTCAGAGAAGCGCACATCCTTTCACAAAACCAAGTCTTCAAAATTCAACCGTAAAGTACCTGGAAAGAAACTTCTGGTAGAAAAAGGACTTAGGAATCCTTCCAGGAAAAAAATAATAATGTTATTTTAACTCCATTGCCAGACTGAACACCATCAGGGCCAGCTTAAGCAGGTCTACTCAGAATTCGACTCAAGTCTACTCAATGGGGCTTACTCCCAGGAAAGTATTCTTAAGGTCGCACTGTTAAAGATGCATTAAAATAGGAGAAAGCATCTATTTGGGCTGAGTGCTTAGGGGGAAAATGTCTACCTCAGAACGTAGATTCAGGTGGGGTCGCTGTGCTGATCTGAAGCAACAGAACAAAGTTTGAGCCCAGACTGGGCACCTTTCAGACCAACAAAGTTTAAGGCTGTGCATGCACCTGAAAGCTTCTGCCCAGAACTAATCTTTGTGAACCTTAAAGGTGACGGTGTTTGAAGCTGAAAAAGTAGCAGAGCACTCTGTTGTTTTTACAGAGTATATACAATTTATTTACAGAGACTGTATACAGTCTGTAGCAATTCAGGACTCCAACCATCAAAGTGCTACGCAGAACAGCTATAGCCATATAGGAAGGCAGTCACCAAGAACTGGTTAGACTATATACAAATTTAGTCCAATCAGGATACAATCCTGTACAGTGCTGAGTCAGAGTGACTCCTAAAGAAATGATGCAATCCCAAGTCACATGATCACTCAGCGGTCAAACAAGATTGTCCTGATCTAAACATCCTGTCTACATGACTTGCTGTGATCTTGACAGCAATCTGTATATGCTGACAAAAGGTGCCCCTGGACTCAAACGTTGCTCTACCTCTTGACCGTGTTTGGGTGCCTGCAAACAAAGTAGGGGATGGGGTTTACCTGGCCAGACATACTGTATGGGGGACTATACTACTGTAGAGCATACTATAGTGCAGGGGTCATTTCGTAGAAAAAAAGCTAGGGGAACTCATTAGCGTAACTCATTAGCATATGCCACACCCCCTGACTTCACCGGAAGTGTGTCATAAGGTCACACCCCCTGACATCACCGAAAGTGTGTCATAAGGCCACACACCCCGCCCCCAACGGTCCCAGCCACCACCGCCAGCCTTGCAGCTCCACTGCCGAGCCCCATGAGGGGCCTGGTGGTGGACCTGCAAGGCCGGAGGGAGTGCAAGGAAGCCCCGCGAAGGCCCTCCCTGGCCCCAGGCAGGCAGGGGTGGGGAGAGGCAGGGAGGAAGCAACTTACCTTCCCTCTTCTCCTGCCTCCTCCTGGCTGAATGAGGGGCGGAAGCGGGGCGGCCAGAAGCAGGGGGCGGGGCTTCGTCATGTGCCCCGTCCCCCATACCTCACCCGGGGGAACTGCGATTCCCCCATGATCCCCCCGAAATGACCTCTGCTATAGTGCTACAGAAATATCAGTATGAAATATCAGTGGTTTTGCTTTGAATGCACACACTTGGAAGTATATTTCTGTTGTGTTCTAATGGTGACCGTGCATGCGGCTGCCCTTACATGTGGCCATGCGAACTAACCTAGCTTCATATCCTGAGACAATAGAAGGAGAGGATCCTAGAACCAGCCTATCGGCTCGTCCGGATCCTCAAGGGAACCTATGATTGCAGTAACACTGTAAATAATCCTATCATGGGTGTGTGTTGGGGTGTGGTTTGTACTTGTATTTAAAGTGGCCCTCTGGCTGGCTACTGTATCTCTAGTTTTCTCTTTTCCTAAGTAAAGTATGAGCTGAAATCATTATGCTATGCCTCAGTCTCTGTACTTTATCATTTCAGTGGGTGAAAGACCTTTATGAACAGGGACCTCATGGGGCATGAGAGAGTGTCCATTCAAATCTTTTAAGCAATTGCTTTTAAGCATCTGGATCGTTTCCAGCCTGCCTTTAGCCAGGCCCAACTGCACCACACCCCTGCTGATGAAGCAGAGCAAAGGGAGCGGCCAGGCCAAGGGAAATGAGGTAGTGATCTGTATGTATGTCAGAAGTTTCCTGCTTCCAAGTTAGAATATGTTGGACAAATACATCAAGGAATTGTTTAGTTAGCAGAGTGTCATGGCACATAACGCAGCAGAGCCTATCCCCACAAAACTTTAGAGTTCTTATCTCCAGTTATTGGCATCCAGTTATTCTTTTGCATTTTTGTATCACTCCCCCATAGGATTTAGTTTAAAGCTCTCCTTATTAGGTTTGCAAGGCTGTTTCCAAACACATTTTTTCTTACCCTCGTGAGGTGCAAACCATCTCCTGATAGAAGAGTTTCATCTCAAAAGTGTAAGCCATGATCTAAAAATCCAAACCTTTCCTCCCTTTTTTTTGGCCCCCCGAAGGGGATTTTTTTATTGCTTTTCTATAAACTACAACGAAAATAGGAAAGGGAATCTAATATCTACAGGAGATAGGAAAGTTAACCACTAAAAACCCAAGTAGTGAAGATCATTACATAAGCTTATAATTAATGTATTCTATTAATAATACAATGAGCTTGAATGTTTAAGTCTAGCCAATATTCCCCAAAACCTGATATCAATTACTGTTTAAGGCAATCACAAAAGCATCAAAGATAAATGTAGCTTCTTAAAGGTGGAATTCAGAGTTCCTCAGCATCTCATTTCTTGGCATTTCTGTTCCTCAAATCATGGTCTCCTTTGGGGGCTGCAGCCCCCAACTCTGAATCAGAGTCCTCCAATGTTGAAGAAGAGTTTTCACTGCTTTCTTTATCCTGGTCATCATCTTTGCCGTCTTCTCCGGACCTTCCCAGTTGCTGCTTCAAGAACTCATTTGCTTTCTTAACAGAGTCAATTCTTTCTTTTTTCTCATTTATTCTGAAGAGTAAGGCTTCGGGAACCAACCATTTGTACTGTATGTCGTTTGTTTGTAAAAACAATGCCAAGTCTTTGAATTTCTTCCTCTTCTTTCTAATTTCAAATGGAATGTCTTTTAGTATCTGTATGGTATTACCGTTGATTTTCAGGGGTGGACCTGATGTTGTTTTCAAGATTTGATCCCTCACATGTCTTTTTGAGAATCTAACCACTATTTCTCCAGGCAGATTATTTTTCTTAATATATTCCGAATAAGATCTATCTCCAGTACTCTGTTCCTTATTTTTGTAAATGCCTCCGATTCTGAAGGTAAAAGGAGAGATTCGAGGGGAATATTAAGAGTTCCCAGTTCACTCTCTATGGTTGCTAGCCAAGGTGAAGACTCAGATTCCATTAAAAGCTGGTAAATATAGCTGGAAGGGTCAGAGTTATAATGCAGCTGAAGCCAATATTTAAAGGTCACCAGCCACGCCCTAGTGTCATAAGATTTTGGCCACATTCCAAACATAGGGCCATATATGGGACCAGAGATGGAACACCCAGTATTTTCCATAAGAAGGACAGATGTACCTGTTCTATTGATTTGTTTACTGCATCGATCCATATAGGGACACCATAGAGCAGGCATGTCCAACTTCGAACAGGAAGTGATCTATTTTTTCCGGCCAAAAGTGCTGGTGATCTACCACCAAGAAAATAAAGTTTCAAATTAGATTTTAACCCACTAAAGTTGGGTTCCACCCCCCATTTATAATGCACCTTCTGTCATTTACTGGTAAGCAAAATAAGCAAAAGCAAAACAGAAAGACGAAGAGCCAGAAAGGACTGTCCAGCAAACCAGGAGACCCTGTGGGGCTGGTGATCTACCTCTGACCCCTCTGCGATCTACTGGTAGATTGCGATCCACCTGTTGGACATACCTGCCATAGAGTAATTAGCCATGGGATACTCCCCACTGTAGGACTTCTCCCTAGTTATTTTTACCAATTAAGGTAAAGGTTTCCCTTTGCTTGAAAGCCAATCGAATCCGACTCTAGGGATGCGGTGCTCATCTCCCTTTCCAAGCCGAAGAGCCAGCGCTGTCCGAAGATGTTTCTGTGGTCATGTGGCCGGCATGACTAAACGCCGAGGCGTGCGGAACGCTGTTGCCTTCCCACCGAAGGGGTACCTATTTATCTACTTGCAATTTCTTGCTTTCGAACTCCTAGGTTGGCAGGAGCTGGGACCAGAGACGGGAGCTCACCCCATCACACGGCACTCGGGTCTCGAACTGCCAAACTACCGATCTTCTGGCCTGCACTTCAGCGTCTTAACCACTTGTGCCACCGCAGCCCCTTTTTTACCAATTACAAACCCCAAAAATCCGCAGAATTTTTTCTCTTGCCAGGCTTAATGTTTTACTGTCAGTGATTTTAACTGGAGGATTTCAGGGTATACCCCTTATTAATAGACATCGCCCCTGTTTAAATGGAACTATTGAAACAGAGTCCCATGTGTTGTTAGAATGTCCTTATTATAACAATATCAGACAAAGTATTTTATCTTCAATCTTATCTAACATTATGGATTTTCCTGATGCATACAAACTGTTGTTTCTACTTAACAACACTGACTGAGGGCTGCTGGGAGCAGGGGGTGGGGCTTGTTGCAAGTGCCCGCCCCCTGGGCTCTTTACTGCCGAAGCTCCACTCCTGTGCGCTCCTGCAGGAAATGACCCCTGCCTAGGACACACTCCTTCGTGGGAATTTGGTGGCCTCTGCCAACAGGGAGGTGAGGGAGGGGGGCTGAGGGCATCCACAGGGAGGGGGAGACTGAGGGAGGGGGGGCTTCTACAACAGCTGGGGGACCTGTCACTTTTGTTTTGATGAAAGGTCGTCTACTGTTCCTCCTGCCAACCAAAGGATTGGCTTCAGGAACTATAAAGAAAAAAACTATTATTGGCGTTTTGTGTTAAATTTCTATCTGTTGCACAACCATTTAAAATCCCCAAATCCCTGTCTGTATTTCTATACATTAAATAGGGAGAATGTGTGGTATAGATGTGCTTAGTATGTCAGACTGGGGGCGTGGTGCAGTCCTGAGCTGCAGACTGGAAGGTCGGTAGCTCGGCAGTTCGAGACCCGAGTGCTGCGTGATGGAGTGAGCTCCTGTCTCTGGCCCCAGCTCCTGCCAACCTAGCAGTTCGAAAGCAAGAAATTGCAAGTAGATAAATAGGTACTGCTTCGGTGGGAAGGTAACAGTGTTCTGTGTGCCTCAGTGTTTAGTCATGCCAGCCACATGACCACGGAAATGTCTTTGGACAGCGCTGGCTCTTCGACTTGGAAAGGGAGATGAGCACCACATCCCTAGAGTCGGATTCGACTGGCTTTCGAGCAAGGGAAACCTTTACCTTTACTATTTATTTATTTATTTATTTATTTATTTATTTATTTATTTATTTATTTATTTATTTATTTCGATTTCTATCCCTCCTTGCCTGACAAGCAGGCTCAAGGCGGCATACAATAATAATTTACAATAAAAACAGATAAAATTCTAACAATAAAATATAAAATGCAGATTAAATACAAATGATACAGTGCAGATGGCGATCGTTGTAGTTGGCCCCTTATGACTATCCCAAAGTAAGTGCCAGTAATAGATGTTCAGTAGCTCGTTCAGTGGCGGCTCCTAATCGAAAGCCTGGTGGAAGAGCTCCGGAACTGTAAGAGGTTCTGCAGGGCCCTGATGTATTCCGGGAGCTCGTTCCACCAGTATGGAGCCGCCACTGAGAAGGCCCTAGATCTGGTAATAGCCAGTCTGGCATCCTTGGGGCCAGGGACAGTCAGGCTATGTTGCGTCCCCAACCTCAGTGCTCTCTGGGGAACATGTGGGGAAAGGCGGTCCCTCATGTAGGCAGGTCCCCAACCAGTTTTGGCTCGCAGAGCAGCACAAAAGAATTTCAGAGAAACAAGATCCAGGGATTCAGGGTCAGCCCAGGAGGGGAAGCTATGGATTCACTGGCTCTGATTGAGTTGGGGGGGGGGGGCTTTCCACAGGGGTCATTTCATAGAAAAAGAGGTGCAGGAGCTCATTAGCATAACTCGTTAGCATAACTCATTTGCATATGCCACACCCCCTGACATCACCGGAAGTGTGTCAGAAGGCAACACCCACCGCTCAAGCTCCACTGGACTGTTTTGGATTGCTAGCTGTTGGGGGGGGGAACCTGCAGATCTGTCCTCGCAGAGGAGGGAGAGCTCGTATCTGAATAAAACTTGGTCTTAAAGGTGCCACTGGACTGTTTTGGGCCAGGGGGCGGGGGGGTCTCTGCAACTTACCTGGCTGCTTCTTGCTCAAACTGAGGGCTGCTGGGAGCAGGGGATGGGGCTTGTTACATGTGCCCCCCCGGGCTCTTTACTGCCGGAGCTCCGCTCCTGTGCACTCCTGCAGGAAATGACCCCTGGCTTTCCATAAAGGTTACAAAAGCAGATTGCGTCCAGGCAGGGTGGACAAAAGACTCAGCAGGGTGGAAGCTCCCCCCCCCCCCCCGTGCCTTCATGCCATGACAAAAGGAATGGTGACAGAAGGAGACTGCATGCAGCCAGGGTGGACAAACGGGGCTGGCACCGTGCCCGTTTGCCCATGCCTGGAGCAGGCTGGTAGGCTCAGAGGCAGTCAGGGAAGGTCAGCAAAAGCTCCCCTGGCTTCTTGGTAGTATGTAGATTTTGCAGTCAGGAAAGCTTGCCTTTGCTGATGAAATTACCTTGATGGACTAAGGTGGGTGCCCGGCTTTGCAAGCAATTGGGTAGGCATGCAGGTGTCCCATCAACGAACTAGTCTCCTGCCAAGGTTTTGGCCACTCACTAGCACAGCCTGAAGAGAGTCTTGACCTGACTTTCTCCAAAGCAAGGCACTGCTGGATCCTAACATGGCTGCCAAGGCAAATTTAGCCAGGATGGAATCAGGGCAGACGGCGCACATCTCGGTTGCAAGGAGGACCTGGGTAACAGCCCCTGCCCCTGCAAACGATAAAATGGAGACGGGACCCTTTCTTCCCCTGTGGCAGGGCCACCAGGACTCAGCAAGGACGCAATTATCAGCATCCCAAATGCGAAGGTCAACCATCATTCTCTAGGTCCATGACTTGCATCAGATTGTTTCAGAGGGAAACCACGATGGCCTGCAGGAGAACGGCGACACGGGAGGTCCAAGAGCACCTGAGAGACCAACAGGATTTTGAGGCATAAGATTTTGAGCGTTGAGGCTCCCTTCATCAGATACCAGCAAAGGGACCTTTGGCTCCTGAAAGCTTATAACCCGCCCGCCCCCCAGTCTTCTTGGTGCCTCAGGTGCTGCTGGACTCGACTCCAGCTGTCCGTACACCAGGGTCTGTGCTGCAGGCGACAGGAGAGGTGTTCTTCAGTCCAGCCACTGAGGCCTCCTGATCGCTGGAGGGATTGGTGCTCCCCTTCCCCCCTCCCATGCTCTTTCTCTGTCTCCACTGTCCCCTCAGGCCTATAGCCAGGATTTTTTTTAATTTAGGGGGGGTTTTAAATAAGTCGGGGGGCACCCTCACACACCTCAAGCAAGCACCATAAATAAAATAAAAAATTGAATGTTGGGGGGCCTTGGCTGGATGGAAAGTTGGGGGGCCTTGATGGTAAGTCAGGGGGCTGGGCCCCAAGAGGCCCCACTGTAGCTATGGGCCTGGGTCCCCTCCCCTCTTATCTTTGCCAAAACAAAGGAACAATATGGGCCCTGTGCCTCCTAGGAACCTGCTAAGCCACCACAAAGACAAGCAGGGCTGACCGACTGGACCCGAGAACCTGACAGCCCAAGCAGTTTTGTGATGCTACCTGGCAGCCCAGGGGTCTCTGTGTTGCCCTCTCTGGGAAATTGGGGGGGGAGGCTTGAGTCCCAATGCCTCCCCGTAGTTTACACCCCTGATGGAAGGTGTAATGTCCCAACAGCTAAATGGGATGGGATGGAATACTAAAGAATCCCTCAGCTGGAACAAGCAGCTATCCCCACTGCTTAAATCTTCTCCACGTGTGGGGGCAAGCATCCCCATCTGAATTACCAGCAGTCAGGCAAATTTAGCCACTTTGAGCCCCCATTTGGGAGAACAGCAGGGCATCAGTGTTTGATTAAATAAGTAAAGATAAAAGACTCCTGCACCTAGCCACAGAGATTAGGAAGTGGCTGGCGATTTTGGGGCTGGAGAGCGGGGTTTGTGGAGGGGAGGGACCTCAGCAGGGTACAATGCCACGGAAGCCACCCTCCAAAGTGGCCATTCACCCCAGGGGGAACTGATCTCGGTCATCTGGGGATCAATTAAAATAGTGGGAGATCTCCAGCTGCCACCTGGAGGTTGGTAACCCTATAAACCCATCACAATTTTAAAATAATTTCCCTTCATGTCCTCCTTCTTTTCCTGAACCAGAAATGGCCAGCTGCTTTCCAAAGGCCCTCTCTCTCTCAGCTAAACCGGTGCAGGCAGGTGGCTATAAATCTCAGTGCTCAGTCCTTCGAAGAAGCTGATCCTGTGCCTGGCCTTCTCAGCACCCAGGCCAAGGGGAGCATCAAACAAGGAACAAACAAGACCCAGCAGCAGAGGACCGCTTCTTGTTCCCACTGATTTCAAATAATAGAGTACAGCATGTCTGTCACCCTCTTCCATTAGATCCAGGTGGGTCACTGTTAAATAGTGGGTTCCATGGATGAACAGACCACAAGCCTAGTGATCAGTTCCACTTTATTAGTGATTTCAGCAAGCACAAGACAAGACTCCTGGGCCTCAGCTCTGTTAAACAGCATGCAATTGCCACACCCAAACACACCCCACTCCCAGTGATAGGCTATTTACATAGCATTACTATTTGATTGGTTACTTTCAGAATCCTGGCAGGCTGTTGTTCTTTTGCTCCAAGCTCAGCCAGTCTCTGGGGTGATTCAATCATGAATGATTCAGTCCCAATACATAACCGTGGCTGTGTTGGTCTGAAGCAGCAGAAGAAAGTTTGAGTCCAGCACCTTGGAGACCAACAAAGTTTTATTCGTCATGATCTGCGCTGTGCCACCAGAGGCCTACTAGGCCCAGGGAGCCTGGCTAGCAGTAGATGAGGCTGGACCTACAACTCCCAGAAGCCCCTGAGAGGTTTTGGAGCCAAAATTGACCAATAGGAAAAGAGGAGGGCTTGGAATAAAAGATCTGGAGCAGCAGGAAAAGCTGTTCTTTTTCCCAGAGGGCAGAGCCAGAAGGAAGGCTACTGCACGGAAGAAACCCTCATCCTGAGGGAAGGGTGAGTAGTCTAAGGCCACTGCAGATAGTGAGCTAGGGTCAGTATATATTTAGATGCATTAGGGCGTTTGATTTCTTTTCACCCACTTACTGCTATTCTGCACCTTGTTGTTCGACCTCCTATAAAATAAACCTTTTCCTCATTGTACTCTGCCTGGTCCTCACGCCTATTATTCAGCCAAAAGGGAGGTCTAAAGATCTTGGGAGGGTGCTCTGAGCCTTCTCAAGGGATCTTAAATCCAGAGTGGTGGCAGTGTCAGGTGACACCCCACCTGAGCCGTGACACAAGGTATGAGCTTCCATGTGCAAGCACACTTCTTCAGATACAATGAAATGGAAAGTTACAGGAATAACAAGCTTTGTTTATATGGATACCATTTGTTTGGGTTTAATTCCCAGGAAAAAACATAGTGAAGGAAATAAATGTATCAAAATTGGAGATTGATGGGCAGATGTATCTTTAATTGTGGAATGCTAAGAGGTAATTAACTAAGCTTGTTATTCCTGTTTGGTCCTTAAACCTGTTAAACATCTTCATTATGCTATATGCTAATTTACTGCTCACCCTCTACCTATATGTATGGACTGGTAACTTCCATTTATTTTTATATGAAGAACTGTGCATGCACACAAAATCTTATACCTTGAATAAAAAATTCTTGGTCTTAAAGGCGCCACTGGATTCAAACTTTGTTCTGCCCTCTTCTACTGAAATCAATGAGATCTAAAATTTGTCCATATCCTATATCTAACATTTGCAAGGAGCATCTGAATGAACACATAATATGACCTAAGCTGAGCAACTCCTTCATCTAACATCATCTTTATTTAGGGCCGCAAGGTCACCCTGGTCATCACCAGCCGGTGTGGTGGTGTAGGATTGCCAGATGCAGGCTGAGAAACTCCTGGAGATCTGGGGGTGGATCCTTGGGAGGAAAGGGACCTCGGTGCCACAGAGCCCGCCCTCCAAAGCATCCATTTTCTCCAGGGGAATTGATCTCTGTAGTCTGGAGATGAACTGTAATCCAGGGGAACCCCGGGTCTCACTTGGAGGCTGGCAGCCCTGTCTTTATGGTCTGGGTCTCCCTTCATCCATCTGACATTTTCTTTTCCTCCAAACGTTGGTCACATAATCTTCAGAATTATCATACTGGGGAAAAAATGACGTGCCTTTTCCCTTTGGCTGATGAGGAAGATTCTGTAAAGTAGCTTTAAACACATACCACCCCCCAAAAAAAATTTGTTGGTGGCACATTCCATGTGTTTTATGACTAAGCCTGTGGCTCATCACTCTTCAACTGCAACATAACATGGTGTTAAATCAGCCCACAAAACTCAGTTGCAACATGCCAACGATTTCCGTGGCTAGTAAAATGCAAACATGTGTGTCTCTCGAGTGTTTCTCATTAGGTTTAAATTGAACAATTTTCTCTATCATGTTCCTATAAATTTTTTGATAGGAGTAATAATTTGTGCTTCCAAATGTAAGTTTAATTATGATGTAACATAAATGTTATTGCCTTGTGTCAAGGGAGGTGACTGCCAGTTCTCTCGTCTTCTGTTCAGCTCACAGCGAGGGATGGTTCCTCAATGGACCATGATAGCTGGGAAAGCTTTATTTTACTTATTTACTTCATCAGCCTTTCTCGCTGAGACCCAAGGAAGTTTATCAAATTCAAAAACCATGCAGTCAGACACCATGGAGAAGATAGCCAATGAAAAATGTAATAGGACTAGTCTAACAAAGGCACCAGGAGGAGTCTTCGTTCTGCTCAGCCCAATGCATGTGCAAATGAACAGACATGTCCCACTCGTCTCTTCAATGGAAAAAGCAGCCACAGGAACATCATGCAGGTGAATAAATAAGTAGCACAAAAGATGTTTCCAGTACTCTGCAGGCCTCAGTTTGGGCTTTTCCACATTCTCACTTTGCTCACTTGTGTGTTCCTGTTTCTTCGAGATTTCTTTTTCTGTTCTGCACCTGTTTTGCTCCCTCTAATGGTCGATTCGATATTACACTGGGTTATATTTGGCATAAAAATCTGCAGTTTAAATCTGCAGGGAAATATGCCGGACATAAAGCAATATAATATCGAATCAACCACTAGAAGGAGCAAACAGATCCCCTTCCTGAAGAAATAGGAACACACAAGCAAGGAAAATCAGAATGCGGGAAAACCCATATTGGCCACAGAGAACCTGATAAAAAGTAAGAATGGGTGTGTCCTTTCAGGCTCAACAAACTAACATACGTCCCGTTCACACGCGGCGATTTGGTCCGGGAGCGGGCCAGTTCGGGGCCGGATCAAACCGGCACGATCACACCACCACATCTGGGAA
>NW_015172555.1:395526-412590 GCF_001447785.1 Gekko japonicus
CCCCCGGGTAGGGCGTGTTTTCTCCCCGGCGTTTGATCGCGCCGGGGAGAAAAGGCGGCGCAGCCGGGGGATCCGTGGGATCCCGCCGCACCATGTCAACAGCCTTTGTCAACACCATGTCAACACCATGTCAGCGCCTTTTCCCCTGCGTGTGGCAGGGGCCATAACAACAAAACATTTAAGCAAACAGCTACATCACCAGATGGGGCCCAGTGCAGCTAATTACCTCTTGTCCCAAAAGAGCAGGTGTAATCTGGGGTCTGAACCCCATGAAAAAGGGAGCCAGCCATGTTTCCCTGAGAGGGAGCTCCATCATTTATGTACCACAACTGGAATGGGGTGATATTCCTCAGAAGACGACTTTTTAGGATGCAAGAGATTTTTGTCCACAAAGCGGTTGACAAAATGTTCACATGGAGCCGGCAAGGGTCCCTCAAATTCTCTTTTGGGACCAGAATTGGAAAGGTTCTCCTTCACCTCACAGAAAAGCTCTGATGGTCAGCACTGTGTGGACTAAGGGGAGGAAAGACGCACGGCTTCTTTGCAATCATACAGCAGGCTCCAAAATGAGTTTTGGTAGATGTTCGTTTAGATTAATTGTGACTCTCTCTCACCAGAACTCTAGGCTACGTCCTTGTCCTGCCCTTGGGCCAGAGGTTCCCCAGAAGCAGGGTTGCCAGCAGCCGGGAGGGGTAATGGTTGCCATCTCCAGGTGGGGAAATTCCTGGAGATTTGGGCATAGAGCCTAGGGAGGGTGGGATTTGGGAAGGAGAGGGACCTCATTGAGGCATAATGCCAGGGGTCATTTCGTAGAAAAAGAGGTGCAGGAGCTCATTAGCATAACTCATTAGCATAACTCATTTGCATATACCATACCCCCTGACATCACTGGAAGTGTGTCAGAAGGCAACACCCACCGGCTCAGCCTCCACTGGACTGTTTTGGATTGCTAGCTATTGGGGGGGACGGGGACATGCATATCTGTCCTCGCAGAGGAGGGAGAGCTTGTACCTGAATAAAACTTGGTCATAAAGGTGCCACTGGACTGTTTTGGGGTGGGGGGGTCTCTGCAACTTACCTGGCTGCTTCTTGCTCTGACTGAGGGCTGCTGGGAGCAGGGGGTGGGGCTTGTTGCATGTGCCCGCCCCCTGGGCTCTTTACTGTCAGAGCTCCGCTCCTGTGCGCTCCTGCAGGAAATGACCCCTGCATAATGCCATGGAGTCCACCCTCCAAAGGGGCCATTTTCTCCATGGGAGCTGATCTCCATCACCTGGAGATCAGTTGCAATTTGGGGAGATCTCCAGGTCCCCACCTGGAGGTTGGCAATCCTATTCTGTACCAATGGATGAGAGTGGTACCTGCAGATGATATTTTTCTCCAAAATCAAGGTAGACTTTCAATAATTCCGACTTCAGCCCTAAAACAAGGGACTGAACTGCACTCGGGCTGAGCAAAAGGAACAATGCTTGAAAGAAAGCAATTATGGAGGGTGCTGTCTCTATAGTTATTTGCTTTGAGATGCATCTTGATCACTGAAACGGGAACTGAGGTCATTCTAAGCACAGGAGTGTGCTTTATGCCTTTCACACCTTCCACCCTCCAACATACATACAAATCCTGCTTTCTTTCCCTTGATGGAGTTGTGCCTCCTCCCCCCCCCCACAGACACACAGAATAGATCAAAAGGAAATTTATCAGTCTCTGTCTCCCCGCAGACTACAGAAGCCAGACTTCTAACAGCTTAAAGCTGGAAAAGGCACCAAGATCAGGAGAAGAAAGCCAGAGGAAGACAGCCCCCCCTGACTACGTAATAATTGCCTGATTACAGAGGAGGAAATTGCTGCTTGAGCGCCTGCAGATGCTTTGAAGGGAGGCCGGCAAGACCTGGGGATGATGGCAGCCGCTCCTGACTGGGACTGGCCCAGCTCAAAGGCTCCAAGGTCATGGACCTCTCTTCACGCAGCTCCAGAGCTCAAACAGCCTCCTCTTGTATTCCGAGGACTGATCCTGAAAGGTGAAGCCCTTCAAAGACAAGAAGGACACATTCAGGCCAAGCTCGAGCTGCTGCCCAGACACACATGCAGAGCTTGGAACTGGAGGAACAACTTTAAGCTCGGCACAACTTTAAGCAAAAACTATTGTTTCCTTGCCTCCATCTGCAGCAGGAGATACGTGGAGCAATCCAGCCACAGCTATAGCCAGTGATTCCAATGGGGGGTTTAAGCACAGCTCTGAGTTGATCAATGACATTTTAATCGCACCTTTCTCTCCCGGTGCTTAGGGCAGCATGCATGACTGTCCCCTAGCTTGATCCTAATGCAACCCTATGAGATAGGTCCTGGCTGACAGGGTGCCACTACTTTAAAGTCAACCAACAAGCTCCACAGCTGAGTTGAGATTAAATTAGTGTCTCCCAAGGAAGGACCATTCTAGATTTTTGTAGGGTTACAAAAATCTCCAGTTCATGGTGTCAGTCACACTGGGAGTTTTTCAGTCTTTTATGGATTCGCTCCTTAAAAGTATCCCCGGAGTTCAGCCATTTTTAGACGACATGCTGATAGCGGCCCCGGACAGCTTGTCCTTCGCCGATTGTCTGTGGGCTGTGCTGCAACACTTCAACATAGCCGGGCTCAAGGTCAAGAGGGGAAAATGTCTTCTGGGGGTTCCTTGCATCGAGTTCCTGGGCTTTGCAGTTGACGCCTCCAGCATCCACCCCACCGAAGGCAAGGTGAAAGCAATCTTGCATGCACCACCTCCCGCGTCCAAGTCAGAGCTGCAGGCCTTCTGGGGCTTCTGAACTATTATCACTCCTTCCTGCCCCTCAAGGCTGCAGTTGCTGAACCACTCCACCGCCTCCTGGACAAATCCACGCCCTCGGTCTGGGGTCCACCACAAGCTGCCACGTTCCAGGCAGTCAAGGACTTGCTCACCTCAAATTCCGTCCTGGCGCATTTCGATGAAGCACTCCCAGTTGTCCTTGCATGTGACGCTTCACCTTACGGGGTCAGGGCGGTCCTGGGACACCAGTTTCCAGATGGCTGTGAGGTCTCGGTAGCCTATTATTCGAGAACTCTGTCTTCAGCTGAGCACAACTACGCGCAGATCGATAAGGAGGCGCTGGCTATTTTGGCAGGGGTGAAAAATTTTCAGCACTCCCTGTACGGGCATCCCTTCACGGTCCTCATGGACCACAAGCCTCCTGGCCCCCAACCACGAGACCCCTCGAATGATCTCCCCCCGGGTGCTCCGCTGGTCGATTTTTCTGGCGGGGTACTCCTACACCCTCGTTCGCCGCCTGGGAAAAGTGATGGGCAATGCGAACACCCTGAGTCACCTGCCTCTGCCTGTGTGTGACCTGGACCCGGCTCCCGCTCACCAGATTGTGCTCCTGGAGTCCCTCCTGGACCAGCCAGTCCACGTCAAGGAAGTGGCTCGCTGCACGGCCAAGGACAAGGTACTTTGCCGCGTCTTGGACTGGGTGGTGAGGGGGTGGCTCACAACCAAAGGAGAGCCGGACTTTATGCCATTTGCTTCCCGAAAGGACGAACTGTCCATCCACAAAGGCTGTGTAATGTGGGGAAGCAGGGTGTTCATCCTGAAGCCCTTACAAGAACGGGTCCTCACCACCCTTCACGATGCGCATCCAGGGTGGTGCGCATGAAAGCCCTGGCCCAAAGTTATGTCTGGTGGCTGGGACTGGACCGGGACATAGAGGATCCCGTGAACACCAGGAACTACGCACAGGGGTCCACCTGGATTCCAGCTCGTGTGGTGAGGATCAAGGGGCCCAGGTCTTACAAAGTTTCCTGTGAGGATGGGCAGATCCCACAGCAGCATATTGACCAGTTGCGTCGCCAGACACTGCTGCTAGACCCTGAGGACTTTGAAACCTCAGATGCCCCAGAGACCACAGCACTACCACAACTGTCCGCCCCGCCAGCGATGTCCGCCACAGAACCAGTGCACGTCCCCTCGGGCGCACTCAAAGGCACCCTCCCTGCTGCACAGGGAGCGTTGGCACTGGGACTCATGGTGCCACCACTGGCCAGCACTCTTTTGAGTGCATCAGGGGTAGAGCCAGCTCCAACCCCCGAGCTTCACCGCTCTACTTGTCCCAGGAAAGCACCGGCACACTTAAAGGACTTTATCTGTGGTTGTGTTCTAGACCAAGGGGGGAGGAGTGTAATGTATCCAGTCTGACCGTGTGGCTGGGTTGGGCTCCATGTGGTCAAGTGCTAACGTCGAGCTTCGCTCCACATAACAAAGGACTAAGCGGATCCTAGCCCGCACCTATCCGAGGGCTAGTGTCCCGGCCGAGAGCCTATGGAACTCTCGGCCACTGTAAATAACCTATTGGGATGTGGGGGAGGGGTGTTCTGGGTGGTGGTTTCACGGGGGATATAAGCCGGCCTGCGAGCGGGCTCAAGTTGTCTTGTTCTTCACTAATAAAGTACACTTGCTGAAATCACTCGACCATCTGTGTACTTTTCAAGTACATAACAGTTACCACTGGAAAGAATAATTGTCTCAAAGGGAGACAATTTTCTTCCCCCATTCTCCTGTATGGATAAGAACATAAGAACATAAGAGATGCCAATGTTGGATCAGGCCAAAGGCCCATCTAGTCCAACACTCTGTATCACACAGTGGCCAGAAATACCAGTGCCATCAGGAGGTCCACCAGTGGAGATTCTTCTCATAAAGCAAACCTTTAACTTTTAAATCACAGTTTCAGTCAACCCCAGTAATTTCCCATCTCATGCAGTCTCTGATATTCCAGCCAGCCCCGGGTGCCAGCTCTCTTACCACAGACGACAATACCGAGAATCTGGGGGACGATTTATTTATTTATTCCAAGTCTCAGTTATAGAACTGATGCAGTAATTATCCTGTTGATAATAGGAATTCCTCCCAGATTTTTTACACTTAAATCAGCTCTTCAATGGGACTGAAACAAATGCTGGCTTGAGCATGTTTAACTCAAGTTCTATATTATCACACCATAACAACAGCCAGTTTAATCTGGCTGCAGGGTGATACAGTTAGATACTGGGAATAGCCAAGCCATCTTGGTTCCATTCCATTTCCTTTGAGCAACATGCCAAGCTACCCTTGGTTTCTTTTTTTGCCATGAAAAGCTGTTACAGATTTTCTGCCAATCTTTTTAACTTTTCTTCTGATGCAGATTCAGCTGTATTTTGGAGCAGAAAACTTAATTTTGGCAATAGTCCCATTTTGAAGGTGTTAACTCTTTCTAGCAGTGATAAACGTAAAGACTCCCAGGCAAGCATGATGCCTTTAAATCTTCTCAGCAACGCATTAAAGTTTACAGCATAGATTTGATCCTTATTCTTAGATGCCTAGATATTTGTCAGAATGCAGACTTTGTTATACTTGGGGCAATCAGCATCCCTTGTCCAATTCAGTTGCTTCTAAATTTACCAGCATAACTTCTGATTTCTAATACTCAACTTATATCCAGTAGAACAGAGCAAGAGTCCAGTAGACTTTAAGGTGCTCCTGGACTCTTGCTCTTTCTACCGCTACAGACACCTTAGAATACATATCAAATACTTGTTTTAATATTTTGCAAGAAGGAACTATATTAGTCACAAAGAGAACAATATCATCTCTCCCTTATTATAATTGAATAGCAACGTTCTATATTGCAACGTTCTAAATTTGGTCCCTTTAGTGTTAGGCAGGAAGAACTGCCACTCAGAAGACACTGGCTGGGTTGACTGGCTGCTTTGTGCAGTCCTGCTCAGAGTTCCAAGGTCATTTGCATATGGAAGCTGATTGGACTTCACTCCATTCCACACCTCAAACTCCCCCCCCCGCAAGGCAGTTGGAATTTTCAGTTGCATAATATACCTCATAGGGGACTTTTTATATGATCTTTTCAGATTTTGAATTCATAAACCATAATTAAGCAAGGCCACTAAACCCATAATTTACTTTGACCACATTAGAAGTTCTGCTGATTTGTTTTCAGCTAAATTCACATCAGCCCTTTATGGGGATCAAGGATCTTAAACAGTATGTAAAGACTGACCATATAAGGAATAAGGCATGTGCTCAATTTAGAAAGCAGAAGGTTTAGATATTCTCTTGTGGAAAATATTGTAGAAAGCAAAAACAGCTTGGGTGCTACATTATTTAAAGGATTAGGGTTTGAAACAGGCACAGCTGGCCATCAATCAAGTTATTATTTTTTTTACCTGCTGCTGTTTTGTGGTATAGAAATGGCATTCAACATATGGTGCTTGAAGTCTGTTCTATTTTTTCCAGAAGAAGACAACCCAGTGGGGTTAGGTGCCTTTCATTTAATCAGCTTCACAGATAAGGATTTAAAGACAGTGAAAAAAATGCAGTGGGTGGTGCCTGGTTAAACCAGGGGTATGAGTCTAACCTCAGGGTTCTTCTCTAAGCTTCTATTTGGCAGCTCATCAGATCAGGCTTTAATAAGGTTTACTGTGCACGTTTTATCCTCTCTCTCTCTCTCTCTCTCTCTCTCTCTCTCTCTCTCTCTCTGTCTGTCTGTCTGTCTGTCTGCCAGCAGTCCTCTTCACACTTAACTTGGGGAGAAACTCTATTGGACTCGTTGTGGCTTATGTCCAGTTAAAAATGCAGAGGATGGGGTTGCATTAGGTATGCCAGCCTCCAGGTGGGACCTGGCTATCCCCAGTATTACAGCTCACCTCCAGACTATAGAGATCAGTTCCCATGAAGAAAATGGGTGCTTTGGAGGGTGGACTCTATGGCCCTGTACCCAACTGGGGTCCGTGTCCTCCCCAGACTCCACCCCCAAATCTCCAGGAGTTTCTGGTAGGTTGATGGTTAGCTGGGAAGGAGATGGGGTTGCCAACTACATGCTGACAAATTCCTGGGGATTTGAGGGGTGGAGCCTGGAGAGGGTGGGGTTTGCAGAGGGGTGGGACCTCAGACAGGTAGAATGCCATAGACTACACCCTCCAAACCAGCCATTTTGTCCTGGGTAACAATTGCTGCCAATCTCCAGGTGAGGGCTACAGATCACTCACAATTACAACTGCTCTTCAGGTAGCAGCAATCAGTTCCTCTGGAGAAAACAGTGGACTCTGACATTATACCCTGCTGAGGTCACCACAGCAAATTGACACTGTTTGCCCAAAGCCAGAGCACTGCCCCAGAGCCTCCTTCTAGATCCCGTTGTATTGCTTTCACAACGGGCTTTACTGCTAGTCTGCATATAATTCAAGAAATATAATTTTCAGTTTTAAATGTAGTTACACCAACATTTATACCCTCTGTCTCTGAGATACCTCTGATAAAGATGTCTAAGGGGTCTAAAGCAGAAGCAAACAATAATGCAGACCAGTGTTCCCTCTAAGCTAGGTTAGTGTGAGCTAGCTCAACCTCCAGCTCACACATTTTTGTTTTAGCTCAGGAAGGATGGCTGCAGAGCAAACTAATTTATGCAGTAGCCAAATTGCCCGTTCACAACTTTAACGCCAGCAGCTCACAAAGTAGAATTTTTGCTCACAAGACTCCACAGCTTAGAGGGAGCATTGATGCAGACAACGTGTGACCCTGTTTTATCCCTCTGTTAATCTGAAATAAGTTAAAGAGCATGCCCACAATATTTAGCCTTGCTTCTGAATGATCATAGATTAGTAAGGTCCAAAGTCAAAGGTTTTTAACCAAGCTAACAGAAATGTACTTTCCAGCCTGTCAGAGGCCTTTCACCATCAAGGAATATAAAGGTCAATTTATATTTCTTAACATAGACCCCGGATATCGCGGGGGGGGGAGGCGTGGTTGTTTGCCCCGCAGAGAAATAATGTGCAACTGCGCGATCGAGGTCCCGTGGTTAGGGGGGAGGTGCCGATCACACGATGCGCCAAAGAAGCGGCGCAGCACGGCAAATGGGGTTGTGGGGGCTTTTTTTGTAACCTGAAGTATGCGCATGCCCTGTTGGGTGCTTGTGCGCATCCCTGGAGACTTCGGGGGGGGGAACCTTTTCGCAATGGGGAATGGGCGGGCACCGGATGCCACCGGAAATGCGATCAGATGCCTGCCCTTGCCCCGCGGTTTCCGGAAACTAGTACCTCCAAGGTACTAGTTTTTTACCGCGCATCTTTGGCGGGAAGCCTCGGGTGAGCCACGGGAGCTCTACGCTTTCCAGATGTGGCGGTGAGATTGCGCCCGGAAAATCTGCCTGTCTTCTGTCCCTCTAGCGTGGCTAATGCTCTGTGTGACCGGGGCCATAATCAAGTTAAAGACCTTCCTAATGTTGCTGAATAATTTACGACCAGATAAAAATCCAGATTGATCAGCTGATATATACTTAGATGCAATAAGATTCAGTCTGGTAGCTAAGATTGTTGTTAATATTTTATAATCAGGATTTAACAGAAAGATGGGGTGATATGAACTAGGCAAGATTTAATCTTTCCCTTCTTTTAATATAACAATCATTTTTGTAGCTGTCCAGGACTGAGGAAATTTAAGGCATGTATATCTTGTTTATTGCTTCCCCGAGAAAGCATTGAAAAATTGTGTGGTTAACACTGGAGTCTAATCCTGTTGTTGTTCAGTCGCACGGTCGAGTCCCACTCTTCGTGACCCCATGGACCATGGAGACTTGTTATTCTTAAGATTCTTAATTATATCAAGAACTTCTGGTGGATTAATAGTTTCGGCAAATCTCATCCAAATGTCATTCAATTTTGGAATTTTTAACTTGACTAGAAAAGCATCAGTGTCATTTTGTACAGGATTCTGAGAAGAATACAGCCGGGAGGGGGGGTTCTGGGCGAATGCACCAGAACAGAGTTCCAGAACCTCTTTGACAATATTCTTTTAAAAATGTTTAAAAGTTCATGAGTTTTCCAGCATCCCTTTTTTAAAAAAGGAGGAGGAAAAAAAGCCCTGCAAATCTCTATAAGATTCCGCAAACTCTTGTATAATTTCTCTGGGTTGTATAGACAATTATCCATCGTTGCCGCTATTGTGCCTCTGGACCTCAGTTTATTCACTCATGCTGCAAGAAATTTACCTCCATGGCCACTAGAATCAAAATGCCTTTGCCTTACAAATAACATATTCTTGTGGCTCTTGTTCACATATAAACTTTCCAGTTGTTGTTTAGCCTCTTCTTATAACCTAGTAACCTTGTCAGGGTTATGATGGACAAGGGGCGGGACCCGCGATACTCACGGGGGGGAGGGAGCTCTACACTTATGAGACAGAGGAGGAAGCAGCAGGAGGAGGTAAGTTCCCCCCATCCCGCCAGTTCCCCTCGTCTCCTCCACCCCCCTCCACCCCCTCCGGCTCGATCTCCCCCCCTTGTCTCCGTGCTCTCTTCCCCCCCGGCTCTGAAGCGGTGGCGGCAGCAAGCGGCGGCGGCGGCAAGGGAGTTCGTAGAGCGTTCCCTGCGCATGCGCAGGGGATGCTCTGTCACTTTTGGGGGGATTTAAGTATCCCCCAATATTTTTTTCGGGTTTACAGATTTTTGTGCACACCTGGGGACTGCCCCAAGTGTGCACGAAAATCTCCCCCCCCAGGTGCCCCTGATGTGTGAAAATAAGTATCCGCACGCAGGGGGCACCTTGGCTATTAGATATATAGATATGTGTCTTTATCTTATTCTTAAGATCTTTCCTTTGTTCTTTTATTTCTTTTTGAAATGAGGCTTTGCTTATAGATAAAACCTCTTATGTGAGCCTTACTTGCCCCCCCAGACGGTAACTTCTGAGGTTTCATCTGTTGAGTTAATTGGGAAAAAAAACCTCTTCGAGATCTATCTTCTGCCCCCCTCCCCCCATGCCTTTCAGCCATTCGACCGCAGCAGTCAGGCACAAGGTATCCAAGAAAACCTAGAACTTGGTCTGCTACGGCTCTTTCAATTACTTTGTCTAGAAAGCTTTGAGTTAGTGACTGGTCTATGTTGAATATCATTAATGTGGTCCATGTATGATTTTAGCAGCTAGGATGGGCAAGGGTCCAGTGAATAAGTGGAGGCTTTCACACATCCCAGGATCGTGTCCAGTGTTCCCTCTAAGCTGAGTTAGCGTGAGCCAGCTCACAGTATTTTAGCCTCTGGCTCACACGTTTTTGTCTTAGCTCAGGGGGAATGGCTCCAGAGCAAACTAATTCATGCAGTAGCTCAAATCGCTCGCTCACAACTTTAATGCTGGTAGCTCACCAAGTAGACTTTTTGCTCACAAGACTCCACGGCTTAGAGGGAACATTGTGTCAATGACCATCATGGGGGTAACTGGATCAAACTGGTCCCTAAGCTGACCAGATGAAGTAGTCAGCATTTCTTGTGCTTGGCACATTTTACAGCCGGCATCCAGATAGGGACAGCAGCCTCCAAGTAGGACCTGGGGACCCCCTCGAATTACAGCGCGTCTCCAGACTACAGAGATCGGTTCCCCTGGAGAAGATGGAGGCTCTGGAGGGTGGGCCTTCTCCACCCCAGGCTCCACCCCCCCAGTCTCCAAGAGTTTCCCAACCAGCAGAGGTCATTTCGGGGGGATCGCGGGGGGGTTGCAGTTCCCCCGGGTGAGGTACGGGGGGCGGGGCACATGATGAAGCCCCGCCCCCTGCTTCCGGCCGCCCCGCTTCCGGCCCTCATTCAGCCAGGAGGAGGCAGGAGAAGAGGGAGGGTAAGTTGCTTCCTCCCTGCCTCTCCCCACCCCTGCCTGCCTGGGGCCAGGGAGGGCCTTTGCGGGGCTTCCTTGCACTCCCGCCAGCCTTGCAGGTCCACCACCGGGCCCCTCATGGGGCTCGGCAGTGGAGCTGCAAGGCCGGTGGTGGTGGCCGGGACCATTGGGGGCGGGGTGTGTGGCCTTATGACACACTTCCGGTGATGTCAGGGGGTGTGGCCTTATGACACACTTCCGGTGATGTCAGGGGGTGTGGCCTTATGACACACTTCAGATGATGTCAGGGGGTGTGGCATATGCTAATGAGTTATACTAATGAGTTCCCCTAGCTCTTTTTCTACGAAATGACCCCTGCCAACCAGGGAATCTTGGAAGTTTCCCAATCTGGCAGCCCTACAAACACACCCCATCCCCCAACGGTAGCCCGTGAGGGGCCTGGCAACCCAACATCCAAAAAACTTTGCAGAGGTGCCACAGCTACTTGTCTGTTCCTGAGAGAGTACGGGTTCAGATTTAGGAGCCAGCAGATGTCAAGATACCTCAAACAAATGGGATGGTTATGAAATCGCTGACGCAACGGTTCCAGAGGAATAGCCAGGATATGATGCGATACAGCCTGCCCTTCAAAGCGGTCATTTCCTCTTGGAGAACTGATATCTGTAGTCTAGAGATCGGTTGTCATACTGGAGATCTCCAGTATTTTTTCATCCCCCCCCATCCCAGTGGGAGGCTGCTGGCAACCCCAGAGAGGCCCACATCCAACCCAACCATTCAGGCATGAAGCTTAACCACAGTGACCTTGGACTGCCCCCCCCCCAGGCTAACTTACCTCACAGGGTTGTTGTGTGGGCAGACCAGAAGGGGCAAAGACTGGCTACACTGCCCTGAACTTCCTCTGATTGGCTGTTTAATCCTCTGTCTCCTTGGCTATCTTAACTCGTTCTCTTTGTCAGCTAGGCCTCTGGCTATTCTAGCTGCCATGGGTTTGGGGGGGGGGACTCTGGAATTTTAACTTCCGTTTCTCCTGTGTTTCCTGCCTTTCTTTATCTATGTAACCGAAGCCTCTGACCTCCAGTGTCTGGTGTAGCATTTCTCCTGGGAAAAGTAGCCCGTTACTTTGGCGGGTTTCTACCTGGCCTCTGATTGGACCTGAGCCATCAGGGGACCCTTATGAACAACGTACATCTGCTTGCTTCTCACGCTTTAGGCCAGCTCTAACACTGAAAGCGTTAAAGATTTCTGCATACTCTCAATGTCTCAGTAAACTTTACTTCTTTGAATGAAAGCTGTTGGGAACTGATTGCTGCAGGGGTCTGACAAAGTGTTGGAACTGCAGGGGTCTGACACTCTTATTGGCTAAAACATGGATATTCTCACTAGCCAATCCAAGCTGTAATATTTCTGGCTGTGAATTAGAGCAGAACTGGAAGTTAATTTTTGGTTGCAGAAGAAAATGCCTGACGCCGTCTAGGGATGCAGCCAACATGGCTGAAGCCCCACTCCTTTCCTGGGTTGCCAACTCTGGCTTGGGAAATTCCTGGCGATTTGGGGGGGGGCAGGAAGGAGCTTGGGAAGGATGGGGTTTGGGGGCAGGAAGGAGCTCAGCAGGGGTCTGCCCTCTGAAGCCATAGAGCCTGCCCTCTGAAGCCGCCGTTTTCTCCAGGGGGGAATGGTCTCTATAATCAGGAAAATCAGCTGAACAAAGTTGGAGTCCAGACTAGGCTCCTTTAAGACCACCAAAGTTTAATTCTGGGTATAAGCTTTTGTGTGCACATGCAGCTTTCACATGAAAGTGTATACCCAGGATTAAACTTGGTTGGTCTTATAAGTGCCTAGTCTGGACTCAAACTTTGTTGCGTTGCTTCAGACCAACACGGCGACCCCAACTGAGTCTAGAATTCAGCTGTAATTCTGGGAGAACTAAAGGTTGGTGAACCCTCTACTCCTTCCCCAAGTTGGAGAATTTAGGCCATGCACTGAGAACAAATCCCTGCTTACCTAAGGGACCGCCTTTCCCCACATGTTCCCCAGAGAGCACTAAGATGGAGGTCCCAAAACCATCTGGCCCTCCCAGACCCTAAAGAAGCCAGGCTGGCCGTGACGAGGGCCAGGGCCTTCTTTGTGGCGGCTCCATACTGGTGGAACGAGCTCCCAGATGACATCAGGGCCCTGTGGGACCTTTTACAGTTCCGCCGGGCCTGTAAAACGGAGCTCTTCCACCAGGCTTTTGATTCGGGTGCCACCTCCCAATACTGCAGCCCTGGCCCCAACATCAGCATCAATTTAATAACCAACAGCCTGGCAGGAAACCGGACTATGATGGTAGTGACCTTCTGGATACAGAGAGAATGACTCCATTGTTTATTAACATCTATGTTTATTAGTATTTATGATCTATATGTTGTGATCTGATTTTAAATTTTTAGTTTTAACGTATCTCTCTCTGTGTGTGTGTGTGTGTGTGTGTGTACACATACAGCGAGATACGTTAAAACTAAAAATTTAAAATCAGATCACAACATATAGATCATAAATACTAATAAACATAGATGTTAATAAACAATGGAGTCATTCTCTCTGTATCCAGAAGGGCAGGATACAAATTAAATAAATAAATAAATAATAAGTTTCGACCCCTGCTTGGAAAGACAGATAGCGCCAGGCAGCGTAGAAATGTTTGTACTGCAAACTTTTGATCATTTGTTGCCCTCTCTAGATGTTTTCTGCTTTCTGCCTTCTGAGATTATATCTGATTTCCCTTTTCTGATAAGCATCTCTTACTTTTGGCACTTAAAAATGCGCCTTCTCTTTCTGCTTACCTGCCAGAGGTACCAGGTGTCCTCCCACATCTGGTCCCTCAGGGCTGCCCCCGGCATAGGAACTTGGAGGGAGGGGAGTGACACACACACACCCATTGCCACAACACACTTCTGGTCATGCAGCCCTGAGTGGTGTTGGAGCATCACGCGACACCCGCCCCCACACCCAAAAGCTCCTTGGAGTGCCAGCCCTTGTCTGGACACCTGACTACCTGCAGCTGGGCCTCAGTGATATCTACCGGGCTGTTTGTCTCTTCATAGTGGGCGTTTCATAAACCTGTATTAAAGTATTGGGCAGGCAATTTGGGCCATTGTTCACAGCCAGGGAGCTGAAGCCTGAGGACTCCTCCACTGATGTGGTGTCAGGTGGGAGCTGCCCCCCCCCCAAGTTTTGGACTGTTGGTTGGGTACAGGAAGGAAGGCATTCTCAGAAGGGCAGGAACTGGTGGCTGCAATGCTCTCTCGGGGCTGGACTGCTATCCTGAAAGCATTCTGTCATCTGCAATATGATGCTCCCTTTTGGTCACGGATCAGGAGGAGGAGGAGGAGGAGGAGGAGACTGAATTTATACCCGCCCTTCACTATCTGAAGACGTCTCAGAGTGGCTTATAATCTCCTTCCCCTTCCCCTCCCCACAACAGACTGCTCTGAGAGAACCAAGGACTGCTCTTGAGAGAACAGCTCTGAAAGAATCTGACCCAAGGTCACGCCAGCAGCTGCATGTGGAGGAGTCAGGAATCAAACCCGGTTCTCCCAGATTAGAGTCCGTGCTCCTGACCACTACACCAAACTGGCTCTCCCTCACCAAACAGGGTATACTCCCTCACTCAGGTTCTTGTTCTTAGGTTCACACAGCAGAGATGGGTGTGTTCAAAACAGCAACCATTTATTAGCAAGAAGATGCAGGGATGAGAGCAACTGGTTTCAGGACAAGGGAGCTCAGGCAGTCTACAGTTCCAACAAACAGACAGGACTAAGAAGTAGGGAGGAACACCACCCCCTAAGACTAAACCACAACATACAAGTATGTGGGGGGGGGACGACAAACTGTTCCATTGTAATGCCATACAATAAATAACCACAAGCATCATTACTAGAAATGACCCACTGATTTCAATGACTCTTGCGTCCCTACAGGGCTCAGAGTTGAGCGTTCAATGAACTTAATCGTTTCCAAAGGAAAAAGCAAGGTATTATGTGTTTAACATGGTAGGTTCACCTCCTCTGTGATTTGCAAACACTTTTCTCTGGACACGGGGGCAAGGCGCTAGGATTGCCAGGTGTAAAAAAAAACCTGAGAAAATACTACCCGCTCTTTTTGAATTTCGGGAGCCTTCCGCCTCCATGGATGAGCTCCATGCCTGCACCCTTCCCCTCTCCAAGGGCTTGAAAAAAGCCATGATATCCTCCCCCCATTTACTTGTGAGGTGGGAATACAGAAGATTGGCTTGAGGAGTCAGGGGGTGTGACCCAATTCTCTGCCCCTCACCCACTTCCCTTTGCCATGAGCAGGTGGGTTGCCAGCTCCCAGTTAGGAAATTCCTGAAGGTTTGGGGGGCGGAGATTGGGGAGGGGCCTCAGCAGGGTCCAGTACCATAGAGACCACATGCCAAAGCAGCCATTTTCTCCGGGGGGAGCTGATCTCTGTCGTCTGGAGCGCAGGGGGCAAGGCGCTAGGATTGCCAGGTGTAAAAAAAAAACCCTGAGAAAATACTACCCGCTCTTTTTGAATTTTGGGAGCCTTCCGCCTCTGTGGATGAGCTCCATGCCTGTACCCTTCCCTTCTCCAAGGGCTTGAAAAAAGCCACGATATCCTCCCCCCATCTGCTTGTGAGGTGGGAATACAGAAGATTGGCTTGAGGAGTCAGGGGGTGTGACACAATTCTCTGCCCCTCACCCACTTCCCTTTGCCATGAGCAGGTGGGTTGCCAGCTCCCAGTTAGGAAATTCCTGAAGGTTTGGGGGGCGGAGATTGGGGAGGGGCCTCAGCAGGGTCCAGTACCATAGAGACCACACGCCAAAGCAGCCATTTTCTCCGGGGGGAGCTGATCTTGGTCATCTGGAGATCAGTTGTAATGCTGGGAGATTTCCAGGTGCCACCTGGAGGTTGGCAACTGTAACTGAACACAGCTATACGTTTTCCCTTTAATAAGCACAGAGAAGCCTGTTGGCAGAATGCATAGGGACATTTTGGGAATGTCGACTTTCCTTTGCTTGTTCCCCTGGGCCATGTTTTTCCTCTCCCTTTCATTTCCCCCTCCTTTAATGAGCTCAGGCAACCGAGGCAACTGCAGAGACTAATCAGCCAGCCTGGGGAGGGCCCGGAGTGCATGACCCCCCCCAGGTTAGGGATGGCGGATCAGGAACAGGTGCAAGACCCCCCCCCCTTACGTATCATCCCCTGCTGCTGTAAGTATTATTTCCCTTTTGTTAGTACTTATTTGCTGGTGTCTTGTTTAATAAACCCTTTCCCTCCAGCAAACCCGTGTCCATTCCTTCTCTCCAAATCTGAAACCAACCTCTGCCATTGGGGGGAGGGGGCTTTTGGCAAAAAAAAAATGCTTGTCCTCCACTTCAGCCAGCCAGGTTAGACAAGAACCAAATCCACAGCAGCCGGCCCAGGATGCTCCTGGGTCAACCCTATGGGCTCCACTGAAGAAAGACAGAGACTTTGGCAGCCAACCAATCGGCCACCCATGTCGGTTCCAGCTGACTGTGGGACTAGATGTTGGCAGGACAGAATCTTCTACAGAAAATCAGGAGAGAGCTCTTGGGAGGTCATGGGGGGGGGGGAGGCTGAGAGGAAGGAGGCAGGAAGTCTCCCCGGCATTTTTATCTTTTGCACAGCAGCCCTGGGGACTGCAGGGCAGGTGCTCAACTGCTATCGAGTCCTCTGAGGCTGTAAGCCTATGCACATTTACCTGAGAGTAAGTGCCATTGATCTCATTGAAGCTTACTTCAGAGTAAACATGGTTGGGTTTCGGTAGAAGTTCTCCCAGTGATTTCAGTAGTAGAGTTATGCCTATGTTGTTTCACTTCCAGGACAATGGGGATATTTTTCCCCCCAGAATTTTATTAGTTTATACATAGAAAGAGGGAGGGGGAAGAGAAGGGAAAAGAAAAGATACAGAAATATATATATAAAAAGTCCAAGTTAACATTCTGCATGCAAATCTTCTCATGAAAGCTTCACAGCTATTATAACCATCATTCTTGTTGTTCTTCATTTAATCTTAGTTTCTCAGTACTTGTGTTTTAACCAGTCATAAAACGCCCTCCATGGTCCCATAAATTCTTCTTCCATTTATCCTTTTAATATATTTGTCAATCTGTCCGTTTTAGCACAATCCATAATCTTCGTTATTAACTCATAAAGCGTTGGGATTTTCAATGTCCTCCATGCTGCTGCAAATAAAATTCTGGCTGCTGTTATAACATGTAAAATAAAGTATCTATGGTTCTTATCTAAGTCTGGTTTAAAAGGTAAACTGTAAGAGAGTATGTACTCCAATCCAATATTTATGAACCTTTTTATATGTCCACCACGTATGATAGTATGATCCAACATGATTGTTACATTTCCAACATTT
>NW_015172555.1:412605-424812 GCF_001447785.1 Gekko japonicus
CCGCTCAGCAATTTCATGGAGTGCCCACGAGTTCTTGTATTGTGAGAAAGGGAGAAAAGTACCTCTTTCTCTACCTGCTCTATCCCATGCATAATCTTATAAACCTCAATCATGTCACCCCTCAGTCGTCGTTTCTCCAAGCTAAAGAGCCCTAAGCGCTTTAACCTTTCTTCATAGGGAATGTGTTCCAACCCTTTTATCATTCGAGTTGCCCTTTTCTGCACTTTCCCCAAAACTA
This sequence comes from Gekko japonicus, assembly GCF_001447785.1. Lineage (NCBI taxonomy): Eukaryota > Metazoa > Chordata > Lepidosauria > Squamata > Gekkonidae > Gekko > Gekko japonicus. Next base: position 412,844 of record NW_015172555.1, read on the forward strand.
TAATATAAGAATGTCAGAAAATTACAGAAAAGAAATGGAGAGACATCTACATAAGAACATAAGAGAAGCCAATGTTGGATCAGACCAATGGCCCATCCAGTCCAACACTCTTGTCACACAGTGGCTAAAAATACCAAGTGCCATCAGGAGGTCCACCAGTGGGGCCAGGACACTAGAAGCCCTCCCACTGTTGCCCCCCCCCCAGAATATAGTGCATCACTTGCCCCAGACTGAGAGTTCCTATCTATCTATAATAATTTTTCAAATGGACATTGTTCTGAATAGAATCCATCTGTCTGTTTATCCTTACTATATCTGGATTCCACTGGCACTCTAGTCCACCAATCTAAGTTTATTTCCCTTTTCTTTCATTCTTCCTGAGATTTTAAATTATTTCCATCATCTGACAATTCTGCGTATCTAATAACTGTTTTGAAGTCAAAACTGGTTGAGAAAAAGCTTCCACTGGAGACACCCACAATAGGGATTTTTAAAAGCTCAGCTTCGGTGGGGTTCAATCTCCTATTATGCCCCTTTCATACTGCTTAAAAGAAAGTTTGAGTCCAGTGGGGGCACCTATAGGACCAACAAAGTTTTATTCAAGGTATAAGTTTTCATGTGCACGCACGCTTCTTCAGATATCTGAAGGTCTAGATTCCACTTGCACTCCTTAGAGTCCACCAGTCTAAGTTTATTTCCCTTTTCTTTCATTCTTCCTGAGATTTTAAATTATTTCCATCATCTGACAATTCTGCGTATCTAATAACTGTTTTGAAGTCAAAACTGGTTGAGAAAAAGCTTCCGCTGGAGACACCCACAATAGGGATTTTTAAAAGCTCAGCTTCGGTGGGGTTCAATCTCCTATTATGCCCCTTTCATACTGCTTAAAAGAAAGTTTGAGTCCAGTGGGGGCACCTATAGGACCAACAAAGTTTTATTCAAGGTATAAGTTTTCATGTGCACGCACGCTTCTTCAGATCCATTGAAACAGACTTCCTCAAGCCTTACATATAAGTAGAGGGAGGGTGGGGAGTTAGTTGCCAGGAAGAGCTAGTTATAATCAAGAGACCCGGTTTTCCACTTTAGTGGGAGACCCCCCTCCCACCCTCTGCCTGCTCCATGTGCCCGCCCCCTGGCCTCTTTACTGCTGGAGCTCCGCTCCTGTGCGCTCCTGTAGGAAATGACCCCTGCTTAGAACTGAACTCCGTTCGTCTTAGAGGTGCCCCCACTGGACTCAAACTTTGTTCTGCTTTTTCAGACCATGATGACTGCCCACCTGAATCTAAAATGTATTTTGCCAGGCTCTCTGTGTAATCCTAAACAGATTTACTCCTTTCTAATTGTTTCATTGATTACAGTGTGCTTATAGTGAAAGCAATGATTGAACTCTTTATTATTATGCTCAGGCCCGGCACATTCATAAGGCGAGGTAGGTTTGCCAAGTCCCCCCGGGAGGCGGCTAAACCCCCGCCCGAGAGGCCCGTTACCCGACGCCAGCACATCGAGTCCCTGGGGGAACTCCACCCCCTTCCGGCACATGTCCCCAGCGTGATGATGTCACCCAGAGGTGACATCATCACGTTGGGGGTGGGACGCTCTATGATTTGAGGGAAAACTCTATGGTTTTCCCTCGAATCCTAGTGTCTCCGCCTCCAACGTGCCGACGCGATGACGTCATTTCCGGGACGGACTCCAGGGACGGCACAGGTAAGTGAATTTGGACTTGGCAACCCTAAGGCGAGGTGAGGCAGTTCCCTAAGGGTGCAAATGTAGAAGGGTACCACAATGGCCTGCCGCCCCCTTCCTCCCTCGTCAAAAGCCCCGCTCGGCTCCATTGGCCCTTGGCCTGCTGCCCCGCCAAGGCCGTCGACACGATTTGGTGCCCTTTCCTCACTTGGCACTGTGAGGTGGGATAGGTGGCCAGCCACGTCCATTGAGCGCATGAGGTGGGATGTGCATAAGGGAGCACAGTGTGCGGGCCTGACAGGGGCCACCTAGTCAAGTGCCAGTCAGGGCTTCCTCCTTCCTCATGAGCAGAGCAAGGCTGGGCCTCTGCCTCCTTCCTTCCCTCCCTCCCCGGCCTCTCCTCCCTCCCCTGCCGGCTGGGCCAGGAAGAGCCGAGCGCCACCACTCTCAAGCTCTCCCCTCAGCACCAGCCAAGCCAGCCCACTGCCCCCACCTCCACCCCGCCACTGCCGCATCCCGCCTATCAAGCACGGGGGAATCTATTAGTGCGTTGGAGTGTCAGGCAGTGGAAGAGTGATGGGGTGGAAGGAAAGCGCTGCTGAACTCCGGCCGGAAGCGAGTGCAGCCCTCTGTCTGCTAGCCAGGAGGCGGGGTCCGGGCCCCGTGGCCTGGCCTGCTTCACAAGTAGGGGGAGTATGCGTTTAACTTCGGAGAAGCCTTCTATACACAGGAAAGTGAGCGTCCCCATAGGTATTTTTCTTTTTAAAAGATTTCAATGAAGAAGAACTTTGATTGGTGCTTAATTTCGGAAAATACAGTCTTTCCCCCCGCCCTTGGTGAGCTCTCTGAAAGTCAAGTCATCTGAGCAATGTGAATAATGTGGTGACAGGCAGGGGAGGGAAAGGTGCTCTGCACATGCTCAGAGGCACTTTGATTTATAATTTCCTCCCATGTCCACCGGTCCAGGCACTGAAAGAAGATTCTGGGACTGAGTCCTTCTAGCACAAAGGAAACGTTAAGGTTCTCCATTTTGAGAAAGGGGGAGTGGAAGTATGTTCTCAAAATACTAACAGAGCAATCCTAAACAGAGTTACACTCTTCTAAGTCACCTGCATCCAGTAGGCTTGGTAGGGTGAAATTCTGTTTAGGATTACGCTGTCAGCCAGGGTTTCTGACTATGTTAATAATAAACCCATAGAGTGGATCCAAGTCTTCAGGAGCTGAGTTTCCTAGGAGGAAGGTACTCGAACAGCCAACCCCGGGGGCAAAAAGCCTTAGAATGCATAAATGATGACTGACAACACCAGGTAATGCTTCTGCGAGTGAAGTGGGGATTTTTATGTAGTTACTTGTGTTCCCCGCTCCCCCTACAGATTACAGAATACATAAAATGGTCTGTTTTAATATGATTGACATGTTACTGTATGTAAGCTTTTGAGCTACCCAGAACTCTACCATCAGAGAGCTGAAATGAGGCAGGAAAAAGATCCTACTGAGGGGAAGTTCTTTGCAGCTTAAGAAATTGCATGTCCTTACATCAAGAGAGGTTGGTCAATGAAAATGAAGCACTTTACCAATTTATCTCTTTTGGAGAAGTCTCAAGGGAGCAAAGAGTCCATCATGAGAGATAGATTTGTAGTGTAGCAAGATCTGTAGCTTTCCCATTCATATTTGCAATGGTGTTTTTTTTCAATATGGCCAGAAATGATTTAATGCAAACCTATTTAGTAAAATACACTTGCTCATTTTGTGAAGCAGTTTGTCTTGCATATCTTGTAAGCTAGCTCATACAACTTATGAAAAGGTTGCCGGGATCACTAGAAGTAAGGGTGCCTTTTCTGGTGGGCCAGCCCTATATTGCTGTACTCACAGCTACAACTCCTGCCACTCCACAGTATCCTAGAAGGATCAGAATTTGTGTGTGCGCACGCTTCTTGAGGCTTCACAGCTACCTGTACAAGGGGCATATGAACTAAAGAGACACTGCCCATAGATGGGGACCATGCCTACTAGGATACATCCTGTTTACTGATCCTATAGACTGCCATGTTCTAGCCAAGTTTCTGGTATGCACCAACAGAACCAATTGCCTGTTTGCAGGTGCTGCGCCAATGTACCTATGCAGCAAACCTTTGGGTAATACTTACAGGAGAGTGCCCTCAGGCACCACAAGATCCAAAGCAAAAATTCAAAGTTAATTTCTATTATGCATTTATGTTTGAAAGTTGGTGGGCGCACGAGGGGGTGTGTTGTTAAAACAACAACGAGACAAATAGAGGGATCCAGTCAGAGTGCAGAACAAAGGTCTGGGAGACCCGTGTTCAAATCCCCACCCTGCCATGGGAGCTCGCTGGGAGACCTGGGGCCAGTCACCCACCCCTCGGGCCCAGCCTACCTCACAGGGTTGTTGTGAGGATAACATGAAGGAGAGGAGAAGGATGGGAGCCACTTTGGGGAGAAATGTGGGGTATGAATGAAGTATACAAAATAAAAAACTAGATGGCAGGAAGGAGAACTCCAACTTTGCCTTTTCATGCTGTGTGCAAATACCTTTCTGCACAGGTGCTGGTGCTGTGTCCTGTCCCCTGATGGCTGAATACAGCTGAAAGAATTAGAGAAACTAAGTCGACCCAGCCGCTGCATTTCAATATACATTTACATTTTATTACTTGTCTCTTGGAGACTATAATATGATCAGGAAGCTATAAAACAGCACTATAAAGAAAACTTAACCTATTATTCACTTCGTCTGTTGAATTTCTACCTGCTGCACAACCATTTAAAGCTCAGAAATCACCGTATGTATTTAATGGGGGGGGAACTGTGTTATAATAGTGCTTAGTTTGGATTCCCCACTCCTCCACTTGCACCTGCCTGGATGACCTTGGGCAAGCCTAGCTCTGGCACAGCTGTTCTTGAAAAAGAGCAGTTTCTGTCAATAGTTCTCTCAGCCCAACCTACCTCACAGGGTGTCTGTTGTGGGGAGGGGAAGGGAAAGGAGTTTGTAAGCCGCTCTGAGACACCTTTGGGTAGTGAAGGGCGGGGTATAAATCCAATCTCTTCTCTTCTTAACATCTTGGACTAGGAGAGGGTAGACCCTCCTTTAATAGAGACTTAATAGGATCGTATTTGCCTCCCGTGCCATTAAAAGCCTCAACTTAGTTCCTCGCATATCTCTCCATTAGAGGAACTGGGTGTCTCTAGATATCAAATCTTTACTGAATATGTCCAGTAGTTTTTGCTGGAACCAACTCAAGGAGCATCTGTCAAGAACTATGGAATCAAATATGCAGAAACTTCAGCAAATCCATCAATCATTTGTGACTGGCCTGGCCCAGCCAAACAAAGCTTTTAGCTTCAGCCAGCCCAATGTCCCCCCATACACTTTGGTGGCAGATCTCATGAGCTCACTGGGATGGTCAGAGCCTTCGGGGGACACTTTCCCTTTCTCCACTTTGCTCGGCTTGTGACCTAACCTGACCTCAACAAATGATAAGCAAATGGTTGTTTTCAGTCTCCCTCACCGAGACTCTGAACAGAGAATCAACTGGAAAACAAGATACCCGCAGTCAACAAAGATAAGCCTTTGCTGAGACAGAGGGATCCCAGCGAAATGTCTGTCCAGAAATAGCCTGCTGTACATCAGAAACGAAGAGCCTTGTCTTTCTGAGTGACCGGCACTCTCTGCTTATTTGCAGATGCACCTCTCATATCCTGACTGACATTTTGGCTTCTTTTACGTTGGGCTGATGGGCGTTGTTGGCCTCCCCTCCCACCTGCGCCATTTGACAATCAAGACATGGTGCAACATGGAGATGTAAAGGGTTAGTGGGGGGTCCCCAAAATGGGGGCCATGGGGGCCATGGCACCGGGCGACAACTTCTCTGGTGCCCACCAAGTGTTTGAAGAAGTGGGCAGGGCCGGGTAGGGCTTCTGCCCAGCGAGGCTCCTGATTTACTCTTGGCGATCTGATTGGCTGCACAGATATTTTTAAAATACCTGTTACAGGTTGTCACGGCTCAGGTGGGGCGTCACCTGATGCTGCCACCACTCTGGATTTAGGTTCCCTTGAGAAGGCCCAGAGCACCCTCCCAAGACCTTCAGACCTCCCTTTAGGCCGAATAACAGGCGTGAGGACCAGGCAGAGTAAAACAAGGAAAAGGTTTATTTTATAGGAGGTCAAACAACAAGGTGCAGAATAATAACAGTAAGTGGGTGAAAAGAAAAGAAATCAAATGCCCTAACGCGTCTAAATATACTTTCCCTAGCTCACTATCTCAAGTGGCCTTACACTATTCACCCTTCCCCCAGGATGAGGGTTTTTCCCCTGCAGCAGCCTTTCTTCTGGCTCTGCCCTCTGGAAGAAAGAACAGCTCTTCCTGCTGCTCCAGAACTTTTATTCCCAGCCCTCCTCTTTTCCTATTGGTCCATTTTGGCTCCAAAACCTCCCAGGGGCTTCTGGGACTTGTAGGCCCAGCCTCACCGACTGCTAGCCAGGCTCCTTGGGCCTAGTAGGCCTCTGGTAGCACAGCCCAGATCATGACACAGGTATTGTTTTAAAATACCTGTTACTGTTTAAGATACCTGTTACAGTTCCGCAGGGCCTGTAAAATGGAGCTCTTCCACCAGGCTTTTGGAGCTGCCACCACCACTGCCACCACCAACATCTGACAGCTTTTGGAGAATGAGCCCGTCCCCCGGGTCCCTAAGTGTAGCTGACCTGAGTGCCTGGGACAGCTGAAGTAGATCTTGGTGCCAACCGTGCTTGAGGAATGAATGCTAGCACTTTATTAGTTGTATATTTATGGTTTATATGTTGTATTGACTAGGTTTTATTATTTATTGTCTCATTTTATATTGCTGTAAGCCGCCCTGAGCTGGCTTTGCTGGGAGAGCGGGGTAAAAATCTAATGAAATAAATAAATAAAAGGTTGCTCAGGCAGCAGCTGCCCCCACAGCACCAGGGTCTGTACTGGGTGACTGAAGTGAAGTTGTGGCCATTGTTTTGTGGCCGGCTCTGCCTCTAGGGTTGCCAAGTGTATCTTCGCCGGGAGTGGGGGGCTCCCAGCCGGCATCTTGTGCGTGTGCGCGCGCGCCACACACACGTCACCCAGAAGTGACGAGAGAACGCCAGGCATGCTGGCGGCAGGGCCACGGCCATACAAGGGAAAACACTTGTATGGCCATGGCCCCATCCCTAGCGTGCCCGGCGTGCCTCCAAAGCGGGGGTTTACCCGCCACCACTTGGCAGCCCTATCTGCCTCCCGTGGCAACTGTTTTGTAGCAGCCATTTTGTTGTTGTGTCCACCACGCCATGTCAGAATTCCATATGTGCCCACAGGCTCAAAAAAGTTGGGGACCCCTGGGTTAGTGAATGTAAAGTACAGAATGTGTAGCCATGTAAGTCTGTAGCAACAGAACAAAACAGGACTCCGATTGTGCCTGAAAGACTAACACAACTTATTTCAGCAAATGCTTTTGGATGTCACTGTCTCATCTATGGCCAAGAGAAATGTATTTATTTACTTCACATATCTCCCACATTTCTTACTGATGGGAACCCAAAGTGGCTTACATTGGTAACCTCTCTTTCATTTTATCCTCATAACAACAACAACCCTGTGAGGTAGGTTAGGCTGAGAGTGTGTGACTGGCCCAAAGTCACCCAGCAAGTTTTCATGGCACAAGTAGGGATGCAAACCTGGGTCTCCCAGATCCTCATCAGACACTCTAACCACCAATGGCCCCTCTAAGCTGTGGACTGGAGTCCTGTCAGCACAAATTCTACTTTGTGAGCTACTGGCATGAAAGCTGTGAGCAAGAGATTTGGCTACTGCATAATTAGTTTGCTCTGCATAATTAGTTTGCTCTGGAGCCATCCTTCCTGAGCTAAGACAAAAATGTGTGAGCTGGAAGCTAAAAACTGCGAGCTTGTTCACGCTAACTCAGCATAGAGGGAATAGACTTGTAGAGTCAAATAGTTCGTTGTTGGGGAAACATGAAAAAGGGATTTTCCATACTCTTATTTTTGTAGCTTGTGTGCCCGTATTGCTTCTTTTTTATTTCTTTTTTGCACATGTTATTTTATTTCTTTTTTGCACATCTTTTTCGGCTGGCCCCATTGCATAAATGCGCCCCTTGGGTAGTTTCTGGCCAGGCAATATCTCAGTGCTACAATCCGAGTGTCTATGGGGTGGGAGCTCATCAGCTTCTTCTTCCTCAAATACCCTGGCCAAGTCCCGACACTCAGGGGGAATAGATAGGAGCTCGTCTTGAGCTAAGCACACTCTAGGGGCTTCTGTAATTGGCTGCTGGCCCCAGTTCGGGTTCCACCGGTGCTCTCGGCACCTGGGTGAGATGAATTGCACCCTCCCCTCATCCCACAGTATGTAGGAATCGTGTCCATGCAGCCACGTGCCACCTAGGGCCAGCGGGAATCTGGCGGGTGGGGTGATCACGAACGGCCGTTCCTCCCAATGATCCCCCGCCCCAACCTGCAATGGTACAGTCTCGTATTCACAAGGTTCTTTCATAGTGGACCAATCCATTTCTGTAAAAATCAAGGGGTCTTCCAGCTTTACCACCCAGGCTTCTAGCCCCATAACTAAAGAGGGGTTAATGAGGTCCCTCCCACACGCAGAGTCAATGAGGGCTCTCACGCGGATATGCATTCTGAGGCCAGGGTTAATCAAAGTCACAGTCATGACGAACGGGGGGTGGTGGTGGAGCTGCTCACCACTTTAGGCACCTCTGGGATTGGGCCCTGCTGCTCCGCGCCTCTCACAGCAGGACCAGGCCTTTCCCCACCAGCTCGGGATCATCTTCGCTGGAGTCATCCTCTACTTCCTCAGGAGCTGCTTGCAAGGCTTTGGCATATTTCAGTTTTCCTGTCGACTTTTTCGCCAGGTTGCTCGACCCCGGTTTCCCGGGACCCGCTCCACCACAGTCAGCCATGAAATGGCCCCTTTCCCCACACTTCAGGCAGAGCCCTTGGCGCATGCATTGCTCCCGAGTAGACTCGGACGGCCTCCCCTATTTCCCCTTCTCAGCCGGAGGGGTAGGCTTACCTCCCGCAGTTGCGATGTCGAGATGCAGGGTGTTCAGGCGGGTCTCCGCACTCTCCACGGCTCGTAGGACCGTTTCCTGTATTTCAGGGTTCAGTCCCACTCGGTATAACTCCGCCAGCACTGGGTCGAGCCAACTTTGGACTTTGGCCGCGTGCAACTTAAACTCTGAGGAGTACTCCCTCACAGATCTCTTGCCTTGCTTCAACGTGCGTAGGAACACCCTTGCTTTGGGCCTGGCATTCCGGTCTTCGAATTGAGCACGCAACACCCACATAAAAGCGTCCAAATTTACTAGCTCCAGGCTCCTTGCGTTCTTCAGCCCCACATACCAAGCCGCCGCGGGGCCCCGCAAGCAATGCCGCTACCACATCCACGTGGCTGCTGTTGTCTAGGAACAGGTGGCCCGATCTTTCCACAAACTTCATCACTCAGACCACAAAGTAAGATAGTTCCTCAGGATTCCCGTAGAACGTGCCTCGATGAGGTCCTTCGGGCAATGAATCACCGGTCCTGTCGGACTGCCAAGACGGGCCGCTGGGACCGGCACACCTGGACCCGGTCCGGGTACATCCCTTGGCCTGGGTGGCGGTGGGGGAACCGGTGGGGCAGCAGGCATCACCGGTGCCACCGGTTGGGCTTCTCTCTCCTCCCTGATGGCTTGGATCACCAACTGTGGGATCCCATGAATAATTTCCTCTAGATCCCACTGGAGCTGTCGCCTCTCCTGATCCGCCACCTTCATTCTATGAGCCAGTTTCAGTCCCTCATCTGGGGACACCCACCCACTCCTCGCCTTCGACCTGTCCGTCACCCACAAAACCAGCGGTGGTTCAAAGGGGGCCCCATACGGGGGGAAATCTCCAGCTGAGGTAAATCCCAGGTCGAACCTGCTGTCTCTCCGCGGCCCCTGCATCAGCATATAAGTCTTGGCAGTGGAGTCCGGGTTGAATTGGCCCCACCTGGTGCTCAGACGATACCCAGGACCCGGTGGCTGCCATGGCCCCGATGGGGTCAGAAACACAAGGGTTGATGTCATCTTTGGGATGGCTCCCTTCTCAGTCATGGTCACCGGCGATGTGGTGGTCACTGGTACCGCTGCCTGGGTCGTGAAAGTCCCCCCCCGATGGGGCAGGGATAGGTACTTCGTCTTCTCCCTCGTCCTCATTGTCTGAGGGAATCTGTTTCTCCTCTCCGTCGCTCATCTCGGTTGGGGAGAGAGGCGCATAGATAGAGAATGAAGGATTCTTAACAGAATGTCAGAACCCACAGCCAACAACATAGTACACACTTCTCAGGAACAGTAATACTTTATTGAAGAGCTATAAATGCATTAACATAGGCACTGTTAAGAATGGCGGCTGCCCATCAGGCATAATAGGATATTATGCACACCCCCACTGCCCTGGCCAATTAGCCATACTCCCGCATGTGGGAGAAGGAGCTCAGGCCATTAGCCTCTTTCCCACAGTTCCACTGAAGCTAGACGTCACACCACCTGCGCAACTTAGAGATAAGCATTACAGCAGCTAAGAAGCACAGAAAGAATGCAGCAGCAATTAGTAGTCGACAGATCCTCTCAACCCCCATGGCAGCATAGCTGACAATCTAGTGGTCGCTTCGATATTACATTGGTGTATCTCTGGTTTATGTCCCTGCAGGAAATAAGCCAGTTATACAACAGTGTAATATCAAAGCCACCGCTAGAGGGAGCAAAGCACATCTAGAAAAGGGGGGGAAAACAAAGCAATACAGGCACACAGGGCAAGGAAAAGAAGAATGCAGAAAACCCCACAGTTTTGTAGAGTTGGGCACAAAACCCAAATCTTATGCTCCCTGCTTTCTGAGGTAACGCTGGCTGAGAAGGTGGAGGCCTTGTAGGACACTGTGTTCTCCCTACTTCTGATGGAGTTCTGCTGACCTTTGCTGACTCAGTTGAAAGCCTTGAGGCCAGACTTGACCCAGCTTTATTCCTGGAGAAGCAAGTTAATGTGGCTGAGAAAAAGGCTTTCTACCAACTCAGCCTAGCCTGTCAGATGGCCCGGTCTGTGTTTTGATACACCTGACCTGGCCACCAGCATCCGCACCGCAGTAACATTGAGACTAGACTACTGTGATGCACTGTACATTGGTCTCCCCCCCCCCCAATCAGCTCAGAAACTCCAACTGGTCCAGGATGCCACAGCTCAAGTAGCAGCAGGAGCCAGATGGAGCATGCATTTTATTCCCATTCTGTAAATGCTCCATTGGGTGCCTCTTTGCTACTGAGCTCAGTTTAAGGCACTGGCTCTCAAAGCCAGTCAATGGCCTTGGATCCTCTTATTTGCGGGACCGCCTCTCTCCCCCTCTGCTCTGCCACGACAACTTTGCTCCAGCCCGCAGGGGCTTCTGCAGGTGCCCGCCTGCAAATGGGCCAAACCAAGGACTCGCCCTACCACCCTGTGCTTCCTCCCTTGCGTGGGACGGCCTCTGCCCGAGGAGGTCGGGAAAGCTCCGCCTCTCCTGGTCTCCTGCAATCTAGGCAAAACTGAACTCTTCAAGAGGGCTCTTCCTGCGCAGGTGATAGGCAGGGTTACAAGCTCTGGGGATTTAGGGGCTGGAGCCGCAGGAAGGCGGGGTATGGGGAAGGGAGCAATCTCATCAGGGTGCAATGGCCGAGAGTCCACCCTCCAAAGCAGCTGTTTTCTCCAGGGGACCTGATCTCTATATTCTGGAGATCAGCTGTACTCCCAGGAGGTCTCTCCAGCCACTGCATGGAGGTTGGCAACTCTAGTAACAGAGCTGCACTGTCCGGAATGGCTCAGAACCTGACTCGGATAAATGATTAGGGACTGTGGTCTGTGCCGCTGGTGGGTAGAGCTTGCTGTAAGTAGGATCCTGTTCTGTTATCTCTCTGTAGTTGAATGGGCCATAGGAAGACTTTTGCTACCTTCAGCTCTTTCTGGTGGTTCCAGACTTCCGAAATCCAAATGCCCCATTTTGTTGATTGTCCTGACTCCCTCTGTGTAATCCGCCTGGAGTGAGAAAGGCGGACTACACATAATGCAACTAAGTAAAGGGATGTAAAAGCCCTGTCGTCGTACCTGCCAACCTCACTGAAGGAAGGAAGAATGAAAGGCAGCAATGCTGTTCAGAACGGGCCTTAAAACCATGGCCCGAGATAGCATTTTTTTCCTTCCCCTCCCCCAATATCTTTTTTTTTTTTAATGGTAACATCCA
>NW_015172555.1:424852-436413 GCF_001447785.1 Gekko japonicus
GCTGGCCTTTGGGCAAACGGGTTTCTTTTTGGAAAGTGATCCTCAGTCACAGATAGAGCAATATCTGAGTATTGTTAAGTTGCCAGGAGGACAGAGGGCAAAAGGGAAGGAGGGAGCCCCGTACCTTTCCCCTGGCTTGCAGACAAGACTGATAACACAGATGTATTTTGCAGGACTAAGAGGAGGAGACCATGAAAGTGCCAGTGGTGAATCTAATCCCGGGCCGTAGATCGATTCCTTGCTCTCGCTTACATTTCCTTCTTTAATCTTCCGTTCTACAAAAAATGCCCCTTTCGCTCGGGACTTATACAAACATTCCCACCCACCCCCCTTCAGCAATTCTTGTTATTGTTTGTAACCCCTTATTGTGCGCACCCAGGAATCCCTTTGGTCTCATTAATAGGAAAGAAGGTCTTCTTTTGCCCCCATCTTTTAAGAACTGTCAGATAATTACACAGTTGCCTTTAGAGTTTAACTTGTCAAAGGAGTTTTCGTTACTTTGTTCCTTTCGGGCAGCCTCTCCTATTGTATTCCCCTGGAACCCTAAGTGGAAACTATATTAACTGTCAGTTAATTATACCCCGTTTTCTCCTCCAGCCTTTACCAGTCAAAGGGGCAGGTAGGCCACAGTCCTATCATCTCAATCACTGTCTCCCGGCACAAAAGAATCAATAAAGATGAGTCACTTAGTGTCACCCGGCGCCTGATCCTCAAAGCCACCCATTCCTAATTGCCTTTAGAGCGGGATGATAATGCAGACTTTGAAGTGATAATGAGCCTAATGAGTGCTCTTGTGGCGAGGGGAGATCATGTGTCAGAAGACTCTGCAGATGCTTGCAGGGCCCACAAAAGCCACGCCTGCTCCCCTTTGAGAGCCGAGAGGGCCCTGCCAAGTCTGGTACCCAGAGGGCCGCCAACCGCACAATGGAAGAGACGGCCCCGCGGCGGGAGGCTGCAGCCTGCCGGTCGCAACCGACTCCATCCATCTTGCTCTTTGCCTTTTCATTGGCCCCGGTCCTCCCTCTCGTCGCCCAGGCCTGGATGTTTGGGTCGGAGCGGAAGACGTGGGTCGCTCTTTCTCTCTGGAAAACTCTCGAGTGGTGACTGAGCTCGACCGAGGGTGGCGGGAAAGCCCGGAACGCCCTGCGTGTCCTGAGATGCAGTGGGGCAGGGGCGGGGCAGAGCAGGCCCCAACAAAAGCAGGGACCACAAAAGGTCATTGAGAGAGAGGTGAAATCCAGCAACGGCAGCCCCGCACAGAAGGGCCATGTTTGGTTTGCTAATAAGAGGCCGAGGGGCATGGTGTCACGATGCACGAGATCTGCTTTCGTTTCAGAATGCCACCTCTGCCTGTCTTAAATATGTCCATACGGAGAGTGTCCATGGATGTGATGAGCGTGACGAAAGCCTGAGAGCCCCTGTCATGATGTTTCAAAGGTACAGAACAAATGCCGCAGGCTATGGGCTGAACGGCTGGAGATCTACATGGGCAGGGGTGGACTGGGACATGCAGGCCTGCCAGGAACTCCTGCGGCTGGGGTTGCCAGGGTTGGGTTGGGAAACACCTGGAGATTTTCTGCGGGTGGAGCCTGGGGAGGGCGGGGCTTGGGGGAGGGGAGGGGCCTCAGCAGGGTATATAAGGCCACAAAGCAGCCATTTTCTCTGTTGTGCAGAGATCAATTGTAACATGGGGAGATCTCCATGTGCGGCCTGGAGGTTGGCAAGCTTATCTCAGACCCAGGTTGCAGCTGTGATGATGACGACTGGTGCGGGCTTCATGGGCAAGCCTAAATTTTGTCATAAAACTCAGAGAAGAGCCCTGCTGGGCCAGACCAGTGAGGGTCCACCTCGTCCAGCATCCTGTCTCACACACTGGGGCCAACCACTCGCCCTCGGAGAGCCAACAGACAGGGCAAAAGAGGTCCGAGGCCTTCTTCTAATTCTTCACCCCAGCACCAGCATTCAAGGGTTTGCTGCCTGCCTCTGTCTCTGCAGGCTCCCTTCAGTTACCATGGCTAACAGCCATCGAGGGGCCCATTCTCCATGGATCCAACTCCCTTATCTGAAGAACTGAGCCGTGACTCACAAGCGAGGTCTGCTCATCTAGAAGCTACTGATCACTCTACTACTGCTTAGCTGTGGATGTTGTTTAGCGATGTTTCCAAGTCGAGTTTGAAATATCCCTGTAGGAATGAATTTCAGTACTACATGCTTTCCCCACCACTCTGTTACGGAACTGTCCTGCGCTTCCTGTATGCCAGCTACTGTCAGGGATTGAGGACTATTGTTCCTATTTTAATTTATTATTATATATTTATATTGCCGTTGTCATGTCAGTGTCATGTTCCTGCCGCATTGCTGCTGTAGTATATTGCACATCTTGTAAGCTAGCTACTATTGGGGGTTAATTACTATTGTTTATGCATATATTTTATTGTATTATGTTAATATTCCTATTGTCATGTTACAGTTAATAAAAATGTTACGCTGCAAAAAAACCCTCCTCCCCTGCCACAACCTTTCTTCCTCCTTACGGTGCTCCTGGACTCTTGCTCTTTTCTGCTGCTACAGACAGACTAACACAGTGACTCATCTTGATCTATCGCTTTTATTTTTTTAATATTGAGGGGGGGGGGTATTTTTGCATTGTGTGTGTGTGTCCCCCCCTGTGCCTGGAAGTCATGGTGACCTCTGGTGACTCCTACTGGGGCATGGAGGACATTCAGAGAAGTGGCTTGATAGCTGTCTTTGCGTCCCGGCCCTGGGATTCTCTGGAGGTCTCCCATCCAAGTAAGTGCCAGGGTCGGCCCCGCTTAGCTTCCGAGATATGACAAGATGAGACTTGCCTGGGCTCTGTGGGTCAGAGGTGGGGCAATCTCTTTTAAAGCTGTTGGGTGATAGTGAGATATTGAAAAAATGGTATTTAGCAGAGATAGGATAGTCCAGCAGAGCCAGAGTAAAATAATTCAGACTGAGAGTCCAGGTGTGATTAAAATATAAAGTTTTTACTACATTCTAGCTTGGGAAGGGTAACTGGGATGAAAATAACAACAGAGCATAATCAGCTACATCCTTGCTCTTCAAAGACAAAACTAGAAGAGAGAGATTATGGCTACTCTTCTTCTTCTTCAGAACACCAAACAAAGACGGGAAGAGAAGCCATAAAATGGTAATACATCTTGACACTTTAGTCCCAATCAAATTCCTAGACCAGGGAGAATATTCCAGGGCTTTCTTCAGCTAAAGAACATTGGTTACATGAGAAACATGTGACTTCCTGTGAGTAACATAAACAAACATTTAACCCCAGATATACTGAGTGCTTTCTACTTGTAATACCCAACAATCCAACACCATCTAGTTAGTTAGAGTAGGTAATCTATCCCTATCTCTTACCTGCACTCTCAGACATGTATTTCCTTTAATAAAAGTTGCTTATTAGCTTTAGAACTGACTGACTGCTGACTCCATGTGACTTTGTAAGTCTGTTGCCACACCTGGTCCTAAGCTCTGCTGCATTAAAGCCTTGAGATCATTCTGCTACTTTTCCGTGGTTCCCTAGCAGCAGGGGTCATTTCCTGCAGGAGTGCACAGGAGCGGAGCTCCGGCAGTAAAGAGCCCAGGGGGTGGGCACATGCAACAAGCCTCATCCCCTGCTCCCAGCAGCCCTCAGTCAAAGCAAGAAGCAGCCAGGTAAATTGCAGAGCCCCCCCCCAGCTCCCCAGTCCAAAACAGTCCAGTGGCACCTTTAAGACCAAGTTTTATTCAAGTACAAGCTCTCCCTCCTCTGTGGGGACAGATCTGCATGTCCCCCCCCCCAATAGCTAGCATTCTAAAACAGTCCAGTGGAGCCTGAGCAGTGGGTGTTCCATTCTGACACACTTCCGGTGATGTCAGGGGGTGTGGCATATGCAAATAAGATATGCTAATGAGTTATGCTAATGAGCTCCTGCACCTCTTTTTCTATGAAATGACCCCTGCCTGGCAGTACTTAGTCCAGAGAATCCAACATCTCCCTCCCCCTGGGACAGTGTTATTATGCACCATCTGATAAACTGTATGCAATTGTTTTAAACTGGCATGTTTTAAATTATAATTTAGCTCATTGTATGTTGTGACCTGCTCTGAGTCCCACAATAGTGGGGGAGGGTGGGATATAAATCGAAGAAATAAATAAAATGGGAGCCCCATTTAGGATAGCAGAATTGTGGGGGGGGAGATCTGGCTGATGGTGTGCACTGGGCCCCCTGCTCTTCCCTTCATGCCAATGTAGGTCCCACAGGAGAACCTTCCAGTGAACTGTGGCCCTCACTCCCCAGAGCAGCTTTGGACTGATTCATGGAAAATAGGTGGTCATATTGGTCTGTAGTAGACAAACTAGGGAGCCAGTTTGGTGTAGTGGTTAGGAGCACAGACTCTAATCTGGGAGAACCGGGTTTGATTCCCCACTCCTCCACTTGCAGCTGCCGGTGTGACCTTGGGTCAGTCACAAGTTATTTCAAAGCTGTTCTCTCAAGGGCAGTTCTCAAGAGAGCTCTCTCAGCCTCGCCTACCTCACAGGGTGTCTGCTGTGGGGAGGGGAAGGGAGATTGTAAGCCGCTCTGAGACTCCTTTGGGTAGTGAAGGGCCGGGTATAAATCCAATCTCTTCTTCCTCTTCTTCTAATTTAAGGCCCGTGGCACCTTACAGACCACCAAGATTTTGGGCATAGAAGCTTTTGAGTCAAAGCTCCCTTCGAATGGAGAAGAGGTGTATCACTAACTACTAGGGATGGTGACTAAAGGTAACCTCCAGGTTCAGAGGCAGTCGGCCTCTGAATCCCAGTACCAGGAGGCAACATTGGGGAAGGTCTCAGCCCTTCCGCTGGCCCTCCATAGTAACTGGTTGGCCATTGTGTGAGGCAGGATGTTGGACCATTGGTCTGATCCAGCTTTGACAATTGATGATGGACCTCTGAACACCGCCCCCTACAGGTGGATTTGACTGGCTTTCGAGCAAGGGAAACCTTAAGGTTTCCAGTTTGGTGTAGTGGTTAAGTGTGCGGACTCTAATCGGGGAGAACCGGATTTGATTCCCCACTCCTCCACTTGCACCTGCTGATGTGACCTTGGGTCAGTCACAAGCTCTGGCACAGCTGTTCCTGAAAAGAGCAGTTTGTATCAGAGTTCTCTCAGCCCCACCCACCTCACAGGCAATGTTCCCTCTAAGCTGTGGAGTCTTGTGAGCAAAAATTCTACTTTGTGAGCTACTGGTATTAAAGTTGCAAGTGAGTGATTTGGCTGCTGCATAAACGGGTCTGATCTGGAGCTATCCTTCCTGAGCTAAGAGAAAAATGTGTGAGCTGGAGGCTAAAAAATTGTGAGCTAGCTCACACTAAGTCAGCTTAGAGGGAACACTGCTCACAGGGTGTCTGTTGTGGGGAGGGGAAGGGAAAGGAGTTTGTAACCCTCTCTGAGACTCCAAGTGAATGGCGGGGCATAAATCCAATCTGGTCGTCGTCGTCGTCGTCGTCGTCGTCGTCGTCGTCGTCGTCGTCGTCGTCGTCGTCGTCGTCGTCGTCGTCGTCGTCGTCGTCGTCGTCGTCGTCGTCGTCGTCGTCGTCGTCGTCGTCGTTCTTGTAAGAGTAAAACAACAGGCTCCCACATCGTTTCATTCAGGAGCCCCGTGGAATTCCATGGGACCTACCCTCCAGGATTTCATCTTACGTGTGAACTTTCCCATCCCAAGCGAACTTTCGGGTGGGCACGGTATGGCCCCGTGCCATGTGGACACCCACCCACCTGAGCCCCGTTGCTGGTAATGGCGTCGCCATACATCCGTTAGGTGAAAGAGTGCCCTCCATTGTTTTGCACGCTTTTCTTCTTAGCCTCCCAACTGACTGCAAACACCACCGCATCCCTTCAGCGGTGGGTGATGAAGGAGCCGGTGGTGTCGTCCTGGCCAGGGGCTCCCTGGAAAGCCTCCACTTGAGCCACAATATCAGAGCTGAGCTGATGGGATTAATCAGTTCATGTTAACACACTGATTATCAAACAGTAAAAAGGGCACATTTCAAAAGAGTAATTCAGTCTGAGAAAGTGAAGCAAAATCCTTTGGACTTCCAGAGGGGTCATGGTTGAATTATCACAAAACTCCCTTTATTCAAAGCAGATGCATATTAAGATTAATTTAGTGTGAAAAGTGAACTGAAATGCCTGTAAAAGACATTGTCTTCTCAATTATGTAAGAAGACACCAACTCATTATGTTGCCTTCACCAAGGATGATTGTATTTTCCTAGGGGATGTATAAGTTCAGTTTGCCAAAATGCTCTCACAACCCTCTTCCAATGGTTTAAACGAAGTATCATACTTCAGAGGAAGAAGCCGAATGGCCAGAAACAAAAGAATTCACATAAACATCCATTTAAATGCGGGGAAAGGCTCCACTCCCGGCCTCGGCTGTGTACATGGCCTTTAATGAGAACTACATATAGGAACAAATCAGTCCATGTCTGGCAAAAGCCACGGTTTATTCTGCCCCCCCCCACCTCTATATGAGAACAACCAACAAAACAATCCCCAGACATTTCTCTCTATACATTTCACAAAACTGTTACCCCCCCCCAAAAAAAACCCCAGTGAAATGAAAATCATCTTCTTTTGTGTGCCTCTAAACACACAGCTAGGCATTGTGGGAAATGTATGGCCCCTACTGCGACAGCAGCCCGATCCTCTCCTCCTCCAAGGCCCGCCATATTATCTAGTGGTGAGAAATATACAAGGAAGCATGAGGCAGCCAGGAGATTTCCTATTGGGAGACTGAAATATACTGGGTTCCAGACACGTGTCGTGATCAGCTCATAGTTTATTAAGTGATTTCAGCCGAACATAAGATGACTCTAGCAAGGCCGAAGCCCTGCTTATACGCCTGTAGATCGGCACGCCTATCACACACCCACTCCCAACAATAGGCTATTTACACAACATTGCATCCTAATTGGCAGCTGCCAGGATCCTGAGGGTCTATTGTATTTCCACCCCAAGCTCACCCTGTCTCTGGAATCACCGTGTTGCACGGAAACAGGATCAGTCCGTAACAGAGACCTTAACTGGGGGACATGATAGAGTTGCCAACTTCAGGTTAGAAAATTCCTGGAGAATTGCAGGCAGAGCCGGGGGAGGGTGGGGTTTGTGGAGGGGAAGGACCTCAGCTATAGAGCCCACCTTGGCCATTTCCTTCAGGGGAACTAATGGCTGCAGTCTGGAGATTGGTTGTAATTTCAGGAGAGATCCAAGGCCCCGCAGGAGGTTGGCAACTCTAGGAGCTGAGGACCTGAGTTGGTTTCAGTAGCAATTCTGTGGACGAGGGATGCCAAGCCTCCAGGTGGGACCTGGGTGGATCCCCCGGAATGACGGCTCATCTTCAGGCTACAGAGACCAGTTCTCCTGGAGAAAACGGATGCTTTGGCCGGTGGGCTCTGTGGCATGGGACCCCCCACTGGGGCCCCTGTCCTCCCTGCGGCTCCATCCCCAAATCTCCAGGAGCTTCCCAACCTGGCGGCCACCCTCCTGTGTAATATGCTCTCCTTTCCATAAACAGCTACAATTGTCAGATTCAGGCGGGTCACCGTGTTGGTCTGAAGCAACAGGACAATGCTTGAGTCCAGACTGGGCACCTTGAAGACCAGCAAAGTTGAATTCTGGGTATGAGGTTTCACACGGAAGCTTATACCCGAAATTAAACTTTGCTGGTCTTAAAGGTGCCACTCGACTCAAACTTCAGCTACCATCTTTTGTCCGCATGTGTGTTTTGTTTTCTGCAAGAAGGGGGGAAAAAGAACCCCTGCTCGCAAGACATGTTTATAGCCAAAGTCCCTCTTTTGAGAAATATCGCAGTTCTTCTGTGAGACTATTGCAGAACAAGAACGAGCCCACCGAAGGAAGGAGCTTTAAGGAGGCGGCGAGGCTGGGAACGTCCCTCTTCCTTTCCCCTTAGCTCCCTCTAGTGACCTCGCTCGTGTACTGCCGGTTTCTTTTCGCCTTTATTCCATTCGCTCAGGGTTGAGAGTCGGCCGTGGCGTCTTCCTCCCGCGCCGCGATTTCGTATGGTTTGCAAAACTTTTAGAAGAACCCTGGAAATTCCGGGTTTCAGTTAAAGAAAATTAAAGTGGAGCCCAGGAGGCATTTTATGCAACTGTAATCTAGATCATTTGGGGGCGGGGGAGAGAAATAATTCTTTTAAACCTACCTCTGGGCAGGGAGGGAGGGGAAGGAATAGCTGAAGGCAGGGCTTTTTTATTTTTTGAAAAAGAGGTGCCGGAACTGTCCAGAGGGAAATGAAGTTTTCAGTCTATATACTGAAAACTCATAAACTCTTAAACATTTAAAAAAAGAATGTCACAGAAAAGGTTCCCCCAGGGAAAAAAAACCAACCCTGGCTGAAGAGGAAGTTGTCCCTCCTGAATTTGCTAAAAACAGCAACAACAACAAGGAACAGGTTTCTGTGGCGCTCTTATTATTATTCAGCTTATACCCCACCCTCCCCACAAAGCAGGCTCAGGGCAGCTTACATTCATTAAAACATATCACATAATAATATGTAATATATATGTAAGCTGATACTGTGCCAAACTCACCCATTATTTAAGGAACTGCACTGGTACTACCACTACTGGTAGTGAGTGGAGCTCCTTGTATGTACACAATGACGGTCCCTTCGACTGTTCATGGGTGCATGGTGGGAGCTCACCTACCTCTGGGAATTCATAGATCAGAACCCCTCTCCTTTCTGCACTGGTCATGCGGATTGTTTTGCCCAGAATACCTGTAGGTGTTTGGAGAAGACATGTATTAAAAATACTTTTCCATTAGCCTAGGCTGTGATTGCATGGCAAAGCCTCTGCTTGGCATGCAGGAGGTCTCAGGTTTAATCCCCGGCATCTCCAGTTTAAAAAAGATCAGGTAGCCTAAGGCCCTGGAGAGCCAGTGACAGTTCGTGCAGACAATACTGGCCATGATGGACCGGGGGCCTGATTCCATCCGAGGCAGCTTCAGGGGTGGGCAGGCTCTCTGTGCTGGGGCAGACAGCTCCCTTTCTGTGCGGTCCTCATGCCAGAATTCTCACCACCTGTAGTGTATCAGGACCCGACTGCATGGTCAGCTTGGGCACCACACGGTCAAGCACAAGCGTCAAGCTTCGCTCCGACAGACAATGGACGATACGGACCCTAGCCCGCACCAATCAGAGGGCTAGGCTCCAGGCTGAGAGCCGGTGGGACTCTCAGCCACTAGTTTTGGACCTTTTGGGAAGTGGGGGGGTGTTTTGGGTGGTGGATTCACGGGGGATATGAGCCGGCTTGAGTTGTCTTGTTCTTGATCTAATACAGTACGCTAAGCTGAAATCACTCGTCCGTCTGCGTACTCTTCACCACCAAAGCCCCCAGTTAGTTCTCCAGAGAGGAAGAGGAAACTGTCCCCATGCCCTGTGCCCCACTGTCTGAGAAGCGAGTGGACTGGCATCACACAGCACCCCCTGCCCACTCACTTGCTAGCTCCACACACTACCCAGTGCCACGGGAGGAAGGCCGCTGTGAGCGTGGGCACCGAGAGTGCTTGTGAGCAGAGAGGGAAGGATGCACAAGCAGGTGGGTGGGAGTGAGGGAAGGAGGGCAGGCCCCCCAAAACCTGGGACCAGGATGTGGGGCATGTCGGGCTGCCAAGTGGAGGGTACAGGCCGAGCACAGGGTTCCAACGAACTATAAAGCACAGCGTGGCACACCAGCTACGGTATGGCCTATGCCCTCAGATATCCAGTACACTCCAGCCCAGTTCATGTGTTCCATCTTAGATCTGTATCTGAGGAAGTGTGGAAAACTTATACTGTGAATAAAACATTGTTGGTCTTAAAGGTGCTGCTGGACTCATCCTTTGTTCTGATGCATCCTACAGGTATATGATGAGTACATCTGTGTATAAGAAAGAGCTAACATATGTTAACTTTTGCTAATGAAACCAGGGACTGGTACCTGGATAAATGTGAGGTTTGTGTTAGGGATTCTGAGATTCGAGATCGATGGTCGTTTTGCAAACACAAGAGTCACATTAGTAAACAGAAATTATCTTTACTACAAAACAAATCATGGGTAGGGTACTTTGGATAAAAAGAAATAAAACACAAGATTACATGCTTACAGTTACTTTCAGCTCTGCTTGCTAACGGCTACATCTTCCTATCTACCCAGCGGCTACAAGCGAGCACTTCCTGTGCTTCACACAAAGGGCCATAAAACCTTGTGAATACATTAATGCTAGATCAAAGCATTTCCACAAACAAGTTGTTGGTTGACCAATACAAAAGCTACAGGTCACTTCATTAGACTAAGCAGCTCCCTCAAACTTTCCTGCTGTGGAATACATTATGTAACGCAACATCCTGTTTCCTGACAAACAACACTTAACTCTGTAATGACGGAAGGGTAGCAACTTGAAACTCCGTTTGAATCACATGCTCAGCTGTACATGCATTGAACGTAACATGAGAATCACTCAATGCATGTATGAAGAGAAATCAAGTGTACACTGTAGACAGTTTGTACGTGTGTTCACTGTAACTTGTGAATAGAGCTTTTGCCAAACAGTGTAGCAGGAAGAGAGCTCTTCCAGGAAACTATGGACTGGGAAAAATTTTGATGCCCTAAATAGAGCGTGATCTGACTGAGCATATTTATTTTGACATGAACACACATATTAATTTTCAGTCCCAGTAGCAACAAATACTTGAACTGCAATATTTGATTATGAAAACAATTAATCAAGTCTGGTTTAATGTTAGATTTGAACTGTATGAAGAATTATTATTTTTTTATTGGACAAAAATAGCAGATAATTCTCTTACATTGTTTAACATGATAGGGGGGGAATCCAAATGCACTGACAACTGACCGCAGACCTATTTTAGCTCACCACTCTGCCTGAGAAGCCCTGGGCACAGGTTGATGGATTGACTGACTTCATTTATACCCCACTTCCCCCCCACACCAAATGGGGACCCAGAGTGACTCAAATGATTCCACTTCCCTCCATTTTATCTTCATCACAAGTCTGTGAGGCACATTAGGCCGAGAGTCTTTGACTGGCATCAAGCGGGGTGGGTGGGGTTTCCCCACACCTGGGGCTTCCAGATCCTTGTCAGACCCCTTAGCCACTTGTCCCTTTCAACGGAATGTCACTCTCTTCCACTGAGACCACTGGGGCACCTCACTTTCTTTGTCGCTCTCCAAAGCACCGCTTGCCAGTCCCATTTTAGAGTGGGGATTATAGTACCCCATTCATCATGTGCGAGGAATCAGTCAGTCAGTCAATATTTTATTATGGCCACGGACCAGCAGAATAAGGCATTCATAAATAGGCTGGTTATCAGTATAAACAATCCTCCATTAAGATAGATAGATAGGATAGATAGGTAGATAGATAGATAGATAGGATAGGATAGGGATAGATACAGGGGTCATTTCGTAGAAAAAGAGGTGCAGGAGCTCATTAGCATAACTTATTTGCATATGCCACACCCCCTGACATCACC
>NW_015172555.1:436704-437135 GCF_001447785.1 Gekko japonicus
GATTAGATAGATTAGATAGATTAGATAGATTAGATAGATTAGATAGATTAGATAGATTAGATTAGATAGATTAGATAGATTAGATAGATAGATTAGATTAGATTAGATAGATAGATTAGATAGATAGATTCCATGCCTGTCACATTTTTTCCTTCCATCTGCTTTATTAGAAGAGTGTGTCACTTCAGGAGCATCCATGCCCTTATTATGCTGTGGAAATTGAAAGAGTGCGGTGCATTGCCCCTTCTTGAGAATATATATCTAAGTTCATTATAGAAGGGGCAATGCACCGCACTCTTTCAGTTTCCACAGCATAATAAGGGCATGGATGCTCCTGAAGTGACACACTCTTCTAATAAAGCAGATGGAAGGACATCAAGAGTGAAACTTTTCTAGTGTTTGGGAATCAATAAATTAGCTAAATGGTTTGA
>NW_015172555.1:437443-442006 GCF_001447785.1 Gekko japonicus
AGATAGATAGATAGATGGATGGATGGATGGATGGATGGATAGATAGGATGGATAGATAGGATGGTTAGATAGGATGGATAGATGGATAGATGGATTAGATAGATAGATTAGATAGATAAGATAAGATTAGATTCGATAGATTCGATAGATTAGATAGATTAGATAGATTAGATAGATTAGATAGATTAGATAGATTAGATAGATTAGATAGATTAGATAGATTAGATTAGATAGATTAGATAGATTAGATAGATAGATTAGATTAGATTAGATAGATAGATTAGATAGATAGATTCCATGCCTGTCACATTTTTTCCTTCCATCTGCTTTATTAGAAGAGTGTGTCACTTCAGGAGCATCCATGCCCTTATTATGCTGTGGAAATTGAAAGAGTGCGGTGCATTGCCCCTTCTTGAGAATATATATCTAAGTTCATTATAGAAGGGGCAATGCACCGCACTCTTTCAATTTCCACAGCATAATAAGGGCATGGATGCTCCTGAAGTGACACACTCTTCTAATAAAGCAGATGGAAGGACATCAAGAGTGAAACTTTTCTAGTGTTTGGGAATCAATAAATTAGCTAAATGGTTTGACAACACCAGTTTTCCACAGCATAATAAGGGCATGGATGCTCCTGAAGTGACACACTCTTCTAATAAAGCAGATGGAAGGACATCAAGAGTGAAACTTTTCTAGTGTTTGGGAATCAATAAATTAGCTAAATGGTTTGACAACACCAGTTTCTTCTTCCGGAAAGTGATATTTTGCAGCAGAACTTGAATGGTATTGAAGTGTGATGTCCCAAGTCCTTTACTTGATTTCAGATTTAGTTTTGGAAAAACCCGAGGCTTTAAAACTTCTAGGAGAATATCCAGTGGAATGTAATTCCCCTGAAAGGGACCTTTCCCATTTTGACTGAAAGTTGTCAGTGTTCAAGGTGCAAGATCCACAGGAGAGAAAACAAACTTCAGCTGGTAAGATCCTGTGTATCCATGCATGAGCTGCCAGGGAAATTAAACCTGTTTCTAGATGCAAAACTGCATTAGGAACACAGTGGGGGTGGGGGACCACAAGTATGGCGCTTAGAAATTTAGTTGGAGTGATTTCAAGGGGTCTGTAGTTATCATACGTACAGAGCTGGGAGCCGTATAGCAACTGTGTAATAACCTTGGCCACAAAGGGGCAGATAGGCGAAGGGACATATTGGCCTCTTTGGTATAATTTGTCGTCGTCCCCCCCCCAAGAAGAGATACTTCCCTGTCTGAGAAGAGACATAATAAGAATAAATAAGAATGGTGGCTTTGGTTTTGATTTGACCTGCACAGCCAGTTGGGAGAATTCACAACTTGGTGTTTTGTTTGGATCATTATATGTATTAGTGGATTTAGTCCTCTGTCCCACTGACGAATCAGCAAACACATTCTCACTCACACAATTCCTAGGGATAATCACTTGGAAAAAAAGTAATCACAACTTTGAAGCTGCAGGGCATGCCGAGTATTGTATTAGCCATGGCACCTGTTATTGTTACTGATATTATGAAACAAGGAATCTTAAGAAATGAACATTTCTCTGTAGCAAAAGAAAGCACTGGGAATTTTCTTCCTGTCCTGAGTTTTTCAAAGAGGGGGAACTACCCTTTTATACGGCTACATGTGGTGCCTTCCATGGACATAGATCAAGATGGATCACTCTATTAGCCTGTCTGTAGCGGGAGAAAAGAGCAAGACTCTGGGAGCACCTGAGAGACGAACAACGTTTGTGGCAGGAGCTTTCGTGAGTCACAACTGAACACTCTGAAGAAGGGAGCAGTGACTCAGGAAGGCTCCTCCCCTGCCACAAATGTTGTTCGTCTTTCGGGTGCTATTGTCCTTTTGGTGGTTTTTAAGAATGTCATTGTGCAGGTTGTCCCATTGGCATTCCCTTGAGATAATGAAAAGGTACGTATGCTGGAGACCCTGTCCATGATCCAAAGGGAATGTCCACGTGACAGCTCTCCTTTAGAGTTCCAGTAGGCACCACCGCTTTCCTGCAGAGCATCGCCATTTATCCTATCGAGCCTTTTTCCATCTGGCACTTTTGTCCGAGGAGCTCAGGGCTACAGATTCGGTTCTCCCTCCCCCATTTCATCCTCCTCATAACCCTGTGAGACAACCAGGGTTCATTTCGTAGAAAAAGAGGTGCAGGAGCTCATTAGCATAACTCATTAGCACAACTTATTTGCATATGCCACACCCCGACATCACCGAAAGTGTGTCAGAAGGCAACACCCACTGCTCAAGCTCCACTGGACTGTTTTGGATTGCTAGCTATTGGGGGGGGAGGGAACATGCAGATCTGCCCTCACAGAGGAGGGAGAGCTTGTACCTGAACAAAACCTGGTCTTAAAGTTGCCACTGGACTGTTTTGGTCTGGGGGCCGGGGGGGGGCTCTGCAGCTTACCTGGCTGCTTCTTGCTCTGACTGAGGGCTGCTGGGAGCAGGGGGTGGGGCTTGTTGCATGTTCCCGCCCCCTGGGTTCTTTACTGCCGGAGCTCCGCTCCTGTGCGCTCCTGCAGGAAATGACCTCTGGAGACCACAGAGGTTGAGAGAAAGGTCACCCAGACAGCAAACCTACGTGGGTATACTCCAGGGGGCATGCTCCCCGGCATGCGTTCTCCAGAGTGCCCTGCCAGTGGATTTTACGGATGGGGACTGGAAGCCCGCCAGAGCCTACGAGTCCAGCACTCCAGCTGCGAGTCCGCTCTGCCCCACTGGATCTCTCAGACCTCTTAAAGGCTTCCTAGACAGAACGGAGGAAAGCGGTCTCTGCCGAAGCCTGGCAAATTGTTGTATAATGGAAGGAAATGTAATGGTATCTTTACTTCTTGCTGTTTTTACAACTTAAGTCATAAACAGCAAACCCTCATCCCACGGGAAGGGAACCTAAAAGTTAGTTATCATGGAATTTAACAACAGCTGCCAAAAATTTCGCCACACACAGAGTAGTTTGTTTATCTTTGCCACTGCGTAGCCAGGATGATTTCACTTCTGGAGAAAGACAGTTTGATTAAATAATGGGGAGATCAATTCAGCTCTTAGTTCTGAGAATTTAGCACAATCGAAGAAGATGTGGTCTACAGAGTCAATGTTGCTGCTGCCACAATTGCAGAGTCTATATCTGAACATGGAATTCCACCGAATCTTTCTAGCATCACTGCTGAAGGCAGGGCATTCAGGCACACTAGCATAAAAGCCCTTCTATACTTTGGATCAGTTCTTGACTACTCATTGTTTCCATCACATCCTGGGTAATACCCAAACATGACAACTTGCACGGCTCCAATGAGGGTTTAGGTATTAACGTTACCAAGTCAAAAGTTCTTTTCTTCAGCAAAAAACGAAGGATAAAGATAGCAGATCAAAGAACCTGAACAGAGAGAGAGAGAGAGAGACAGACAGACAGACAGACAGGGTGAGTCACCCCTGCACAAACAGAAAAGCAGAGAGACAGCCTACATGGCAGAATGGTTAGTGTCAAACTAGCATCTGAGAGACCCAGGTTCTTCTCCCCCCCCCAAAAAAAGGAAAGGGAAACTATAAACGACAGGAAAAAGTACAGATAAGCCACTAAAAATACAAGAGGTGATGGTCATATAATGATTACAATAAAATAGCTTTAAGTAAAAATAATAATGATTTGTTACATTGAAGGTGATCGTTGAAATCGCTTAAATAATTCAAGTCCAGGTATTCTGACTTAGTAAAGAGCAATACAAAAGAACAATTAAATATTAAGAAGCAAATACCAAACTTCAGAGAAAATTAGCATCTCATTTGCCTCTTCTTTCCCTCAATTGATATCCTTGCTTGGGGGGAGCCACCCCATGTTCTGAATCCGAGTCTTCTCCACTAAGTGTTTCATCATCACTCCCCTTGTTTCTCTTCTCCCCCTCTTCCCCTGTTGGATCCAGTTGTTGCTGCAAAAACTCACATGCTTTCGTAACAGAGTCAATTTCCCCCCTCTTATCTTTAAATTTGAAGAGTATGTCTTCAGGTGCAATCCATTTGTAGGAGATGTTATTCTTTTGTAGAAACAGAGCCAGGTCTCTGTATTTCTTCCTTTTTCCCCTTATTTCAAAAGGAATGTCTTTCAAAACTCTTATATCCTTGCCATCAATTTTAAGGGTAGTTCCATTTGTTGCTTTTAATTTCTGATCCCTCACATATCTTCTGGAGAATCTAACCACCACCTCACCGGGCAGATTATGTTTCTTTATGTATTCTGAATATGACCTATAAATCACATCCATCTCGCCTTGGAGAAAATCCGCTTTCAAATTTGCAACCGGTCCCAGGGCATCACTCATAGTCTGTTTAAGATTCTCCCCTTTAATCTCAGGAACTCCCTGAAATCTCAATGTAAAGCTTGCCTTTTCCATTTGAAGCTCTAAAAGTGTCAGCTAGCTGCCATTTTACATATGCACCTTCCTGTCCCTTCCTGACTGTGGCACTATGGCGCATGCTTGCATGCTTGCTTTGCTTTGCTAGCTTGCTGTAAACAGCGATAGGGAGGCTCTCC
>NW_015172555.1:442579-448265 GCF_001447785.1 Gekko japonicus
CGTTCCCCCCCCCCCTTTAAAAGGCCGTCCTTTAAACCCTTTTTTTCCCAACCCCCCCCCCCGCTAACTTTAGGTGCTCGTTTCAACCAAACTCACTCTCAATGTAGATCAAATAGATTTTGCTATCAAATGTGTAAAGCACTTGACCTCCACTCGCTTGTCCCAGTGTGCATCTCTGAGTCCAATACTGGAACACAGCAGCGAGACCGTCGGGGCATCGGAGTGCCTCAATCCACTGGCACTGTGCCGGGGAAGAGGCGATCCTCAGCGCCCCATGGCTAGGAACCCATCGCAAGGGCTCCAGGGGGACATGTACAGTCGCACCCCCTGAGAGACCCAGGTTCAAATCCCCACTCTGCCATGGAAGCTCGCTGGGTGACCTTGGGCCAGTCACTCACTCTCAGCCTTGCCTGCTTCACAGGGTTGTTGTTGTGAGGATAAAATGGAAGACAGAACTATCCCCTTGTGTCTCCACTGGGGAGAAAGGCAGGGCATAACTGAAGTAAATAAAATAAAAATTAAAACATGAATCTACAATATGACATATGAACCCTGCTGGTGTTGTAGAAGATCTCATGTGGATTATCCTCATCTTGCTTGGAAATGTAATGAAATTTTAAAAGGCACTACACAGCCTCTCTGTGTGCTCTTTAATTATTTGCATCACTTGGGTTATGATAATGCTTCAGAAATGATCACTAAGTTCTTAATGGCAGGAAGGACCACTGTGTCCTAGTACTGAAAGACACCTGTTGTCCCTCCTCTGTTAGTCGTTTTATAGAATCTGGGACCCTGCTATCCTGTCTGAAGTAACTTACTCTACAGAGCCTTAAAAGCATGCACTAACGAGAATCCTTTTGCAGAGATGCTCCATATTTATGATCTGGAATCCCATGACACTGCTAGCAACCTATTTACTATGGTTTGATACTAATGGTCGAAAAGCTCTGTTATATGGGTTTATCTTGTTAAGTATCACTTACAAGTATATTGACTGACACAAACTTTATTCTGTTGCTTCAGACCAACACGGCAACTCACCTATGTATATTCACTGTTATTCATTTATGTTAACTGATGAGAACACCAGCCACATTCTCTCGTGAAAATTCTGGCAAAGCATGCTTGTATGTTTCTATTTATTACTTTCAATTTATATCCCGACTTGCTGCTGCAGCACTGGCTCAAGGTGGCTTACACAGTTAAAATGCAATGAAACCAATAAATACCGTAAAATACAGAAGGTATACGAGAACGGTTCTCTTTACACATTTCCTACTATGAGTGACTTCGTATCTTTCAAAAAATTAAAGATCCTGTGAGTGACTAGAAGAAGCTGCACAAGCCCAGCAGTCTTTAGATGCTCCTGAATTCCAAATCAGAAAGAAGACAGAAAAGAAAAGCACTGGGGCTGATCCCTGAACTAAACATGGTATTCGAGAAGCACTAAATTCAGAGAGAAACCCAACGCCACATTTCTGAAACATTCTTGACCTACGTCAGGCCTGTACAGCATGTCAGTGTCAGAGGGGGTGACTCGGCATGCTTGGGCATTGAGGGCGGGGGCCTACATCACTCTGAGGGCATATAGGTGGTATTATCTTTGTCTTAACCTGAGAGCTGCCCTCTGACCCCCTCCTCTCTTTCTCACTTTGTCCTCTCCCTTTCCTCACATGGCCTTCCATGGAGACAGATGTCTCTGCAGGTCTCTCCTATAGAGGCGATGCCCTCATGCTCCCACACACAATGCCGGGCAAGCTGGCCATCTGAGACAGGGAAAGTACTCTTTAGATTAGGATTTTCTCTCTCCTTTTAACCGCAACCTGAATATGAACTGGGTCTACTTGAATAAATGTTAAGTTTACCTTTCTTGCAAGACGCTACGATTCTGCTAGTGGTGGTGCAAGGGGATCCTGAGGGACACTTTTAATGAAACCTCTGCAAGATCTTACTCATTGCCTGCTAGGATTGCTAGTCCCCAGTTGGGGGCAGGAAATCCCCCAATTTTGTGGGCTCCAGGACAGTGTGAGGAAATCCACCCCCAACAGCAACGCTCTGTTTTTTGGGCACAACTCTATGGTTTGAGGGTGATTTTACCATAGAGTTTTGTCCAAAAACCAGAGCATTGCCCCTGATGTGCCTACGTCACTTCCAGCTCAACGTTGCTTCTGGTGACATAAGCACATTGGGAGGTGACATTCCCGGCTCCCCGAGTGTCCCTCCCAACCCCCGCCGACGTCTCCGAGGGACCTGGTGACCCTAGTTCCAGCCCATGACCTGCCATGTATTGTATACAGCCATGCCATCCTACGTAGCCCAGGAAGTCAACCGAAGCAAGTCTATCAAGCTCCGGATGGTCTGCCATACATGGCCTGTGGATAGGGTTGCCAGCTAGGGTTGGAAAATTCCTGGAGATTTGGGGGGTGGAGTCTGTGGGATTTAGGGAGGGGAGGGACTCCAGTGGGGTATAATGCCATAGAACCCAGTTTCCAAAGCAGCCATTTTCTTCACAGGAACTGATCTCTGTCACCTGGGGATCAGTTGTGATCCCGGGAGATCTCCAGCCACCCCCTGGAGGCTCGGGCAGCAGAGATGCATGGAAGGAAGTAAGTAGTATGAAAGATATGAAGGATCAAACCGTGCATAAATAACGAAAAGTATATTCAACAATCAATGAGTATACAAAAACAGTCCTATTAATCCACCAGAAATAGTCCAATTCCTCAAAAAGTTTAAATATAGACGTTTATAATTCCTCTTCACAAAATCCTTGCCTCGCCGCTTGTGTATCCACTTCACAGCCCCGCCATCCTCAAGTTGCCATATCGCTTTGCTTCCTCAAAAGTGGAACACCAAAACCGCCCAGCTCCAGCACTGAATAAAACACAGCATCTCTTTCATTCTTAATGTACATAAGACCAATCACTGCGATGTATGTACTCTGGAAGCTCCAACTGATCCAGAATGCAGCCGTGTGGCTGCTATGGCAAATAAAATGCAAGTCTGAGGTCAGGCAGGCAAAAAGGGAATACGAGGAGCATATAGCAAAAAACGTAAAAACCAACAATAAAACTTTCTTCAAATACATTAGAAACAGGAAACCAGCCAGGGAGGCAGTGGGGCCCTTGGACGACCAAGGGGTAAAAGGAGTATTGAAGGATGATAGGGAAATGGCTGAGAAGCTAAATGCATTTTTTGCCTCCGTCTTCACAGTGGAAGATGAGAAGTGCTTGCCCACTCCAGAACCACTGATTTCAGGAGGGGTGTTGAAAGACCTGAGTCAGATTGAGGTGACGAGAGAGGAGGTCCTAAAACTGATAGAAAACTTAAAAACTGATAAATCACCAGGCCCAGATGGCATACATCCGAGAGTTCTGAAAGAACTCAAATGTGAACTTGTGGATCTCCTGACAAAGATATGTAATCTTTCCTTAAAACCTGCCTCCATTCCTGAGGATTGGAAGGTAGCTAATGTCACTCCCATCTTTAAAAAGGGTTCCAGAGGAGATCCGGGAAATTACAGGCCAGTCAGTCTGACGTCGATACCGGGTAAATTGGTGGAAACCATTATTAAGGAAAGAATTAGTAGGCACATAGATGAACAAAACCTATTGAGGCAGACTCAGCACGGTTTCTGTAAGGGAAGATCTTGTCTCACTAACCTGTTAGTGTTCTTTGAGGGGGTGAACAAACATGTGGACAAGGGGGATCCAATAGATATTATTTACCTTGACTTCCAGAAAGCTTTTGATAAAGTTCCTCATCAAAGGCTCCTAAGTAAGCTCAAAAATCATGGGATAGAAGGACAAGTCCTTTTATGGATCAAAAACTGGCTAGTTCATAGAAAACAGAGAGTGAGTGTAGGTGGGCAATTTTCTCAGTGGAGGGTGGTAAGCAGTGGGGTACCGCAGGGATCAGTACTTGGTCCACTGCTTTTTAACTTGTTCATTAATGATTTGGAGATGGGAGTAAGCAGTGAAGTGGCTAAATTTGCGGATGATACAAAGTTGTTCAGGGTGGTGAAAACCAGTGAGGATTGTGAGGCACTCCAAGGGGATCTGTCAAGGATGGGCGAGTGGGCGTCAACATGGCAAATGGGGTTCAATGTGGCCAAGTGCAAGGTGATGCACATTGGAGCCAAAAATCCTAAATATAAATACACATTGATGGGGTCTGAACTGGCAGAGACTGAGCAAGAGAGAGATCTTGGAGTTGTAGTGGATAACTCACTGAAAATGTCGAGACAGTGTGTGACTGCAATAAAGAAGGCCAATGCTATGCTGGGGATTATTAGGAAGGGTATTGAAAACAGATCAGCCAATATAATAATGCCCCTATATAAATCAATGGTGAGACCTCATTTGGAATACTGTGTGCAGTTCTGGGCACCACACCTTAAAAAGGATATTATAGCTTTGGAAAAAGTGCAGAAAAGGGCAACTCGAATGATAAAAGGGTTGGAACACTTTCCCTATGAGGAAAGGTTAAAGCGCTTAGGGCTCTTTAGCTTGGAGAAAAGACGACTGAGGGGTGACATGATCGAGGTTTATAAGATTATGCATGGGAAAGAGCAGGTAAAGAAAGAGGTACTTTTCTCCCTTTCTCACAATACAAGAACTCGTGGGCACTCCATGAAACTGCAGAGCGGTCGGGTTAGAACGGATAAAAGGAAGTACTTCTTCACCCAAAGAGTGATTAACACATGGAATTCACTGCCACAGGAAGTGGTGGGTGCTACAAGCATGGACGGCTTCAAAAGGGAATTAGATAAGCATATGGAGCAGAGGTCCATCAGTGGCTATTAGCCACAAGGTATAGCTAGGGGCTCTGGGGCAAGTGATGCTCTGTCTTCTTGGTGCTTGGGGGGGGGGTCAACAGTGGGAGGGCTTCTAATGTCCTGGCCCCACTGCTGGACCTCCTGATGGCACTGGTATTTCTGGCCACTGTGTGACACAGAGTGTTGGACTGGATGGGCCTTTGGCCTGATCCAACATTGGCGTCTCTTATGTTCTTATGTTCTTACTGGGAGGGACCCCTTGGACAGCACACATCCAGCCTGTGCTGGGCGAGCTGTACTGGCTTCCAGTGGAGCACTGGATCAGGTTCAAGGTTCTGACCTTTAAGGCCCTTAGCAGTCAAGGACCTACATATCTTCGGGACCACCTCTCCCAGTATGCCCCTGGAAGGGCACTACGCTCAGGAAATAACAACTTCCTGGTGGTCCCTGGCCCGAGAGGAGTCCGGCTGTCCTCGGCCAGGGCTTTTGCCGTTCCGGCCCCCGCCTGGTGGAATGCTCTGCCAGAATATTTATTTTATTTTATTTTTTGCATTTTTACCCCGCCCTCCCCGCGAACGGGGCAGAACAGGGAAGACATCTGTGCCCTATGGGAGCTGTTACCTTTCCGCAGGGCATGCAAGGCAGAGGTGTTCCGCCAGGCCTTTGGTTGAGGACAGCGACAGGGCTTCTTTAGGACATTTATATAATTTCGCCATCCCACAAAACCCTCCCCCCAGGCAGGTGGGGGGAGTGGGATTCCTTTTTTCACCGCCTTATGCACTATATGCAGGGGTAATTAGTTATTTGCATATGCCACACCCCCTGACATCACCGGAAGTGTGTCAGAAGGCAACACCCACCGCTCAGGCTCCACTGGACTGTTTTGGATTGCTAGCTATTGGGGGGGGG
>NW_015172555.1:448304-458562 GCF_001447785.1 Gekko japonicus
TCGGCTCCCCCGGGCTGTTTTGCATTGCGAGCTAGGGGGGGGGGGGGACGACGCGTAGATCTGCCCTCACAGAGGAGGGAGAGCTTGTACATGAAGGTGGGCCGGGGGGGTGCGGCGGCTCTGCAACTTACCTGGCTGCTTCTTGCTCCTCGTGGCCCAACTGAGGGCTGCTGGGAGCAGGGGGTGGGACTTGTTGCATGTGCCCGCCCCCTGGGCTCCTTACTGCCAGAGCTCTGCTCCTGTGCGCTCCCGCAGGAAATGACCCCTGACTATATGTAATGTGTTTTTAATGACTGGAAATTGCCGGATTATCTTAACTTACTTTTAAATTGTGATTGTATATTATTTTGTTGTGAGCTGCCCTGAGCCCATCCCAGGGAAGGGCAGCCTAATAAGTCTAATTTAATAAATAAATAAATAAAGATCAGTCAGTCTGTCTACCTATCATCGCATTTATATCCCGCCCTATCCCATGATGGGCTCAGGGCGGCTCACAACAAGGATAAATATAGAAGAAGAAGAAGAGAAGAAGAAATTGGATTTATACCCCTCCCTTCACTCGGAGTCTCAGAGCGGCCTACAAACTCCTTTTCCCTTCCCCTCCCCACAACAGACACCCTGTGAGGTGGGTGGGGCTGAGAGAGCTCTGACACAAACTGCTCTTTTTCAAGGACAGCTGGTGCCAGAGCTTGCGACTGACCCAAGGTCACACCAGCAGGTTCAAGTGGAGGAGTGGGGAATCAAACCCGGTTTTCCCAGATTATAGAGTCCGCCTGCACTTCACCACGACACCAAACTGGCTCCAGTTAAATAAAGACGACAGCAGCAAATAACATCAGTCCAGAGCAGCCTAATATGCTTCTTGTTGTTAGATGCTGGTAGGACAGGAGGCATCTGTAGGCCTACTATGGGCAGGGGAGGCTGAGATAGTAAAAGAAAAAATCCGCTACCTCAACTGAAAATTATTACACTGACCATTGAATAACTTTTACGTTATTTAGTCATGGTTTGATCTTTCGTATCTTTTGTCTTACTTCCCACTTGGAGGCCGGGAACCCTGCCTGTGGACAATGGCCAACTGAGTAGCCCAGTTGCTCGGGCCTGCTTTAAACCCACATGTCCTCCTGGGCAAAGGGTTGCAAAATGTGTCTTTTAAGAACAAGGCACAGTTCTGACCAGGAAACCAAAGCCGTCTGCTCTGTGTTAATGGTTGTCCAACCAGCAAGTCTTTTAAGATGCCTCTTTTAGCTTTTCCAGCCACACTTCCAGGGAGAAATTCAAAAGGCCAATTTGGTTTTAAGTGAAGACTTTATACAGCCCCTAATCCAAAGTGTGTTCTTTGTCTTCCCTCCTGTCACATGACGTTATCACCTGTTTAATCCGGCTTTGGCCTCCCCTTTGATCTCTCCTTGCAGTTCCATTTCATCCTTGGGGGCATTTATAGCAAGGAGTATACCTGACCCCCTCGGCTGCCTATCTGCGCCTGCCCCCTTGTTCTCACATGTCACATTTTCTCTTTTCCATGTTTCTTTTATCCATCCATTACTTCGATTCACAGCCCTCCATTTACAAAAGGCCTTCTAAAAATGCTTCTAGGGGACAGACAAGGAAAGCATTTTGCATCCAATGTAGTGGGATCCAGCTAACAGAAGCTCACAGACCACAATCAATTTGTTAGGTCTTTGAGGTGCCAGGAGACCTTTGTTATTTTGGAGATTTGGTTATTTTGCTGTCAAAAGAGAACTGGGACCTACATTGGGGGGAACCAGGCTGCTTTGCCTGTGAATTCAATCCCTGCGAAAGCAGATGGGATATTTAACCTCATCCTTTTTTGCTGTTCTAGGAAGATTTCTATAGTCACTGTGTGACACAGAGTGTTGGACTGGATGGGCCTTTGGCCTGATCCAACATTGGCGTCTCTTATGTTCTTATGTTCTATAGTTCAGAAACAGTGGTCAGACATTTCCTGTGGATGTTTTAAATGCATTCCCCCCCAAAAAAAAAACAATCAAGTTTATCCGGGCCAGTTCTCACATTAAGAAAATACCTCCTCTATTGACTATTTTGAGGCTACTTCTCCTGACATTTTAAAATGGGAACTGGCAAAAGTAACTTCAGGACTGGCCGTTACTTCCAAAAGTAATGTTAGAACTGCCCAAGTCGCTCCTCCTGTAGTATGTTTTAATGGACCACCAAATATACATGACCTCTGAAACTAGTCACTACAGAAAAACCAGGGGCACGGTCTTCTGAGGAGTTCTGCCTCATAGTGTTGATGCCAGCCTCCAGGTGGGGTCTGGAGACCCCCCAGAACTACAGCTCATCTCCAGACTACAGAGATCCGTTCCCCTGGACAAAATGGATGCTTTGGAGGGTGGACACTATGGCCTTGTACCTCGCTGAGGTCCCTGTCCTCCCCAGGCTCCATCCCTGAATCTCCAGGACTTGCCCAACTTGGACCTGGCAACCCTACCCCCCATCCCCTGCTCGTGGCCAGGGGGGGCCTGGCAACCTTGGGTGTCTCCCTTCCAAGTCCACTGACGTTAGTGGTCTCAGAGGCATGTGGCTTAGGACTGGACTGTCAGACCCTTCCCATGAAGATAATCAGGAGGCGTTTCCTCCTGACTTTCCAACATGTGTAACATATTTTCAGGGCGCTTGTCTGGCAATGTTTGCCAATTCTCCCCAAACATTAACAGGCCTACTTTCTCTCCATCCATAAACTTGCTGAGATGATCCAGAACAGGGACCAATGAACATGTCTGATATTGCTGAATTAAATAACCCAAGTTTTCAAATACAATGAGTTACCTGGCCTATTACAGCTGAGCAGCATACGATGAAACGGCCTCTAAATGTTTTCGGCATTAGCATTCCACATACGTGAGGAGCTCTTCCCATGCCAAAAAAACAAAAACCCACAAAAAATCATGGAACAAGTAAAATATACTGATGGTAATTTTATTATGGAATCAGGCCAAATTATGCTTGTTCCAGGAAGCGCGTGCAAAAGGAGAGCGGCTTCAGCTGGTCTGACTCATGACTTTTGAACATCTGGGGTTGTCGCTACAGCACTGCAGCCGAGATCTCTGGGGAGACACGATTATAGATCTACCTGCAGTGCTTTAGGGGAAAGAATGTAGTTCTTTGTGTGGGTGTGTTTGTTGTAGAAATAGAGTCCAAACTGAAAAGCTCGAATTTCACAGTTAGACTTTTTTAAAAAAACCATTATAAAGGAAGCTCTAACGTACTCCTGAAACCTATCTCCCCTAGCCTGAGCTTTAAACTTTCAAAACAAGGAGCCTGTGGATGTGTAAATCGGCCCCGCATAAATGCATTTACTATGCACAGGAAGCAAAGATCAAGTTCAAATGCACCTCGCCCCCCCATTTCTAGCAGCACTTTTTGAAGCAGGGTTCAAAGCTATCTATTTATCTGGGGGGGGGGCTGAAAGCATTACAGACCTAATAAGGCAGACCACTTCAATAGTCTTTTCCATGGGGTGATTTTTTTTTAAAAAAAGCAACTTTTCTTCTGATACACTAGCTAGAGAGTTTTTCTGGCTAATGAAATAAAGGAGACCGGAACTGAGTACTGCCCCACTTGCCAGCAAAGTATAGAGCTGCTGGTGCTTTGGTAGTATTCTGAACACAAGCTTTGAACGTAGTATCTGTGGTCCTCCATTTTGCCTAAGTCCCGCCACAGCCGCTTGGGCAAACCTCAACCACTCAGACATCCTGAAAGGGCTGTTCTTGACATTACTTGTTTTAATGAATATGAATAAGCCTTTATCAACTAGGAGAGTGACACGGTTCACTGCCAAGAGGGGCATTTGGCAAACTCCTGACTCCATGCAGCTCAGAAGGTAGAAAAAGAAGAGTAGGCTTTTATACCCCACTTTTTATTTATTTATTTATTTATACTTTAGATTTCTATACCGCTCCAAACCCTGAAGGGTCTCTGAGCGGTTAACACAATTCTGAATTATCCCTAACTAAGGCCACATGTTTACAGGGGTCGGGGCTACCTACCGGCACCCAGGTGGCAGGGCTCGCTGTTCTCGGCTTGTTCCCGG
This sequence comes from Gekko japonicus, assembly GCF_001447785.1. Lineage (NCBI taxonomy): Eukaryota > Metazoa > Chordata > Lepidosauria > Squamata > Gekkonidae > Gekko > Gekko japonicus. Next base: position 452,380 of record NW_015172555.1, read on the forward strand.
GCGGTCTTTTTTGGGCGTCGGTGCTCCGATGTTCCTGCCATCCCCGGTGTCTGGCATGGTCTTTTTTGGTCCGGCGGCTTTCTTTCTAGGTGGGCTCCTCTAGTGCGTGGACAGCCCAGCTAACGTCCAATCTGGCTCCGCTGCGCCTGCGCACGTCACCACGTCCTTCTATGGCTCCGCCTCCATCTCTGCCTCCGTCACTCCGCTACCTCGCTCCGTCGATCCGATGCCTTGCCATTCCACCGCCGCCGCTTTGATGTTCCTGCCGCACACCCCCATATGGGGGAGGGTGCCCCCTGCCACCTAAGGGCAGGTACCCATTAATCTACTCGCAATATTTACTTGCTTTCGAACCGCTGGGTTTTCTCTACCTTAAGGAGCGGCTTACAATCGCCTTCCCTTCCTCTCCCCCCAACAGGCACCTTGTGAGGCAGGTGGGGGCTGAGAGAGTTCTGAGAGAACTGTGACAGGCCCAGGGTCACCCAGGAGGCTTCTGACTTGAGACTGAACCCTCACTCTGCCATAGAAACTCATCGGGAGGCTTTGGGCCAGCCACATCCTCTCAGCCTGACCTACCTCACAGGGTTGTTGTCAGGATGAAATGCAGGAGGGGAGAGCAAAGTCAGCCTCTTTGGATCCCCATTGAAAGGTGGGGTGTAAATGAAGTAAATCAGTTTTTAAAATGAAGCAGTGCGGGGTCTGAAAAAGAAGTCCTGTGAGGAAAGACTGATGAAACTGGGCGTGTTCCACCTGGAGAAGACTGCAGGGAGACTCACAGGTAGGGGAAGAGACTTGTTCTCTCCTGTTCTCACAGAGCAAGGCTAACGCTAATAGGCTTAAGTTACAGGAGGAGAAAGACCAGATAAAATTCCCGACAGGTAAGAGTGGTCTGACAACTGAACCAATTGGCTGCTGGTGGGGGGTGGGGGGGCTCTTGACTTCAAGCAGAGGGGCAAGGTGCTGGACTAAATGAGACCCCCGCTAGGACTCTTTGTGGAAATAACAGAAATCACATGTTATTCGTTTCTTAAAGATTTAAAAAAAGATACACACCTCTTTTAAGGGCTAATAATAGAGAGGGGGCCCTGACCTGAATGGCCCAGGCTCGGAACCTGGTCAGTATTTGAAGAAGAGACCATCAAGGAAGTCCAGGGTTGCTACGCAGAGGCAGGCAATGGCCAACCACCTCTGTTTGTCTCTTGCCAGCCCTTAGTTGGCTGTGACTTGTGGTGGTGGGGGGAGCAGAACCAGGAAGGACCACAATGACCCAAAATGGCTCTTTAGAAATCACCAGTAATACTGAACTTCTGTTACTGTTTTGGTCCTCAATCCAATTAATTTACCATAACATGTCTTAATTTTGCACCACCAAGAGATCCTTTTGTGTAGGAGAGTGGAGGAGGCTATTGTACCCGCACAGGGTTGAAAAGATGGCAGTTCTGGAGGGAATTCTTTTCTCTTTCAGGTCACACATCTGTGCATTTTATGAATGGCACAAAGCACCACACGTCTCCCCCTGCTCATTCTCCTGATTCTGCTTGTTCATCTTTCTGCCTTTTACTTTATGTTTATTTATTTAGTATATCGCTATACCAAATCCCCAAAGTGGCTTACAAAAATACCCTTCGAGCCAATTGATAAACAATGCAGTACAAAACAGGAAAAGTAAACAAGGCTTCATGCTAGAGTTGCCAAATTCCCAAGTGGCACCTGAAGATCTCCTGGGATTACAACCAGGATCAGCACCCCTGGAAAGAGCTGCTGCTTTGGAAGGTGGACTCCAGGGCATTACCTCCTGCTGAGGTCCCTCCCCTTCCCCAACCTTAGGCTCCACCCCCACAGTCTCTAGCCATTTCCCAACCCAGAGCCGGGAACCCTACTCAATGCCCACCAGGCTGAGCCAGCCGGCCGAGGGCTAAGACCCCGGGGCTAAGACCAACGGCCCTTCAAGGGTTCTTGCCCTCCAATTCACCCCCCCCCCAATACCCAAGCTAAGAATACCTTCAGAAAATGGTAGCAGAAAAGAGCAAGAGTCCAGGAGAATCCTAAAGATCTGTGGCAGGACAGGAGATGCCTCGATTCACACTGCAGCTACTCACGAAAGCGCATCCCCTGCCACTCCCCAAAGCTCCACCCCTGCCGCCGATTTTGCTAGTCTTTAGGATGCTCCTGGACTCTTGCTCTTTTCTGCTGCTACAGATGACCTCTCTTGTTCTGGCAATAGTTGAACTACCAAAGGGGAATGGGGGCGGGTGGGACCAGTGTTCCCTCTGAGCTGAGTGTGAGGCAGCTCACGCTTTTTTAGTCTCCTGCTCACCCATTTTTGTCTCAGCTCAGGGCTCCAGAGCACACTTAATTGACGCAGCAGCCCAATCACTCGCTCGCCACTTTAATGCCAGCAGCTCACAAAGTGGAACTTTTGCGCACGAGACTCCACAGCTGAGAGGGAGCCTTGGCACCAGCCTGTGCTGTTGGGCAAAGGGCACGCAGGCGGTGGAGTGTGGGCGGTGGGAGAAGGTGAGAAGGCCCACAGGCAGAAGGGGAGGGAAATGTTTGGAGAGGGGACTGCTGGTGCGCTGGCAGGACCTCTGGGCACTACCTGCCCTCAGAACCTGCTTTGGTCTCAGCGTGTCATAGTGCGGAGATAGCCACTAACTGCCCCTGTGATGTCTCGCCTGTCTTAGGGGTATGCTGCCACGCTGCACCTGAAGGCTTTTGCATACATCAACTTGGATTCAGCCGTAGCAGGTAATGGTTCATAAGAGCATAAGAGAAGCCAATGTTGGATCAGGCCAACAGCCCATCCTGTCCCACACTCTGTGTCACACAGTGGCCAAAAATACCAGGTGCCATCCGGAGGTCCAGCCGTGGGGCCAGACCTCCAGAAGCCCTCCCACTGTTTGCCCCCCCCCCCCAATCACCAAGAAGACAGAGCATCACCTGCCCCAGACTGAGAGTTCCTATAAGAACATAAGAGAAGCCAATGCTGGATCAGGCCAATGGCCCATCCAGTCCAACACTCTGTGTCACACAGCGGCCAAAAATACCAGGAGGTCCAGCAGTGGGGCCAGGACACTAGAAGCCCTCCCACTGTTGCCCGCCCCCAAGCACTAAGAATACAGAGCGTTACTTGACCCAGACTTGCTTCCTACCTATTCCTTGTGCCTAATGGCCACTGATGGACGTCTGCTCCAGATGTTTATCCAATTCCCTCTTGAAGCCATCCGCGCTTGTAGCCGCCACCCACCCACCCCATGGCAGTGAATTTCATTTGTTAATCACTCTCTGGGTGAAGAAGGGCTTTTATCCGTTCTAACCTGACTGCTCAGCAAGGCTGTCTCAGTCAGGAAATGGGACATTTATGATCAGATCTTAACCGACAGGCAGATTCTAGTAGTCTGAGGCTCCCTCCCTGGCGTCTTCCAGACTCGGAAAGACACTTGGTCCACTTGGAACCCCGGGAAGCTGCTGCCAGTCTGGAGTAGACAGGGCTGGACCAGACGGCTGATTTGTTTTGCCTTTCTGCTTAAAGCAGCTTTGTGGGTTGGGCTGAGCTTTTGCTGGTCTTGATGAAGCCGAATGTCCGGCTGTGACCTCAGATCCAACAGCCGCTTCTTCCCGAAACAGTCCCGGCCCGCATTCGCGTCTGTTAAACTGTCCTTGGGGGAGGTGTAATGGGAAGCTATCCCATGTTGGGTCCAAGATACATGGCTGGCTGCCAAAGGCACATGGCCGTCCATGCAGCATCCTTTGCCTGCCGGAGAGGAGTCATAGAATGTCAGAGTCGGAAGGGACCTTGCAGGTCATCTAGTCCAACCCCCTGCACTCTGCAGGAGCATAGCTGAAAGATGGCCCTACAACATCCCCAAAAGTTGGCTTTGTAGTCATGCAGGACTTTAGGAGCTCAATTCAGAAATCGCGGCAGCCTCCTCCCCGTTGCTGATGCTGGAGCCTCCTGAACGGATGTTTCTCAACTGCACCCCACAGGTTCAGGTGACTTCAAGTTCTCCGCCAGCCCCATGCTGAAACAGCTCCTCAAGGAAGCCGTCACAAACGTGAGTAGCCTTTCGTTTGCACCAGGCTCGTGGCTGCAATCCAATTCCTAAATGGGGCTCGTCAGAGCGTTCCAGCAAGGGCCACTTTCTGAGAGCCAGTAGTGTGCGGACTCTAATCTGGGAGAACCGGGTTTGATTCCCCACCCCTCCGCTTGCATCTCCTGGATGACCTTGGGCAAGCCATAGTTCTGTCTGAGCTGTTCTTGAAAAAGAGCAGTTTCTGTCAAGAGCTCTCTCAGCTCCGCCCACCTCACAGGGTGTCTGTTGTGGGGAGGGGAAGGGAAAGGAGTTTGTAAGCCGCTCTGAGACTCCTCTGGGTAGTGAAGGGCGGGGGATAAATCCAATCTCTTCTCTTTTTCTCTGTGTTTGCTTGTGTGTGGTGGTATGTGTGGGGGGGGGGGGCTAAGAGGGTCAGAGTAGTATCTGTGAGACCTGGGCTTTGAGACCCACTCTTGCCATGGAAGCTGGCTGGGTGACCTTGGACAAGTGGCACACTCTCGGCCTAGCCTACCTCACAGGGTTGTTGTGAAGACAAGACAGAGGAAAGGAGGACGATGTAAACCGCTTTGGGTCCCCGTCAGGGTGGAAGGTGGGATATACACAAATCATACTATATGCGCCAGCTATGTACAGCCAGGGACCATTTCCTCCCGGAGCGCCCCGGAGCAGCGTTCCAGCAGTAAGGAGCCCAGGCCCCCGGCCCTTCCTGGCCTCCAGCGGAGAGACTGCGGGGCCACCCCTACCCACAACAATCTGGAAGTAAGCCCCAATGATGGGGTTTTTTCTCTCTGGTAAAGTATACTTAGGGTTGGCAGCCCATCCATAAAACATGATTATTTTAAAGTAAGCCTATCTTTATGTTCCATTAGGACTTAATCCCACATAAATGTGCACCCTCACGTAGCACATGTCCTCGGAAACAAACCATACTAAATTCGATGGAAGTTACCCCCAAAGCAAGGACCACTAATTACACTCACAAGCAGGGGTCATTTCCTGCAGGAGCGCACATTAAAGTTGAGAGCGAGCCATTTGGCTGCTGCATCAATCAGTTTGCTTTGGAGCCATCCCTTCCTGAGCTAAGACAAAAATGTGTGAGCCGGAGGCTAAAAAACTGTGAGCTAGCTCACTCTAACTCAGCTTAGAGGGAACACTGGTTGGCAGATCCAGGTTGGGAAACCCTATAGATTTTTTTTTTTTTTTTGGGTGGGGAGAGACAGGGTCTTCAGCGGGGGATCTCAGCGGGGTCCCACCCTCCGAAACACCAATTTCTCTCCAGGCGGACTGATCCCCGTAGTCTGGAGATGGGCTGTCATTCCAGGGGATCCCCAGGTCCCACCGGGAGGCTGGCATCCCCAGCTACCCTGCTTTTCCCTGCCTTAAGGAGTCTCAGAGCAGCTTGCAGTCGCTTTCCCTTCCTCTCCCTCTCCCCACAACAGGCACCTTGTGAGGCAGGTGGGGCTGAGAGAGCTCTGAGAGAACTGGGACTGGCTCAAGGTCACCCAGCAGGCTTCACGTGGAGGTGGAGTGGGGAATCAAATCCCTCCCCTCCCCGTTCTCTGCCACTCTTAACCATTATGCCATGCTGGCAAGTCCCACAACTAAACTGCCAGCTTCAGAGATAAGTTCGCCTGGAGAAAATGGCTGGAAGGTAAACTACGGTGTTATACCTCACTTGAGGGCCCTCCTTTCCCCAAAGCCTGCCCTCCCCAGGCACTACCCCCAACTCTCTTAAGAATTTTGCAACCCCGAGTTGGCAGCCCTAGCTTACTCCCTGGCAAGTCTGCATGGGATTGCACTGTAGGACTGCAACCCTCTAGATGCAGTTACTTGTGAGCAGGGGTCATTTCATAGAAAAAGAGGTGCAGAGCTCATTAGCATAACTCATTAGCATAACTTATTTGCATATGTCACACCCCCTGACATCACCGGATGTGTGTCAGAAGACACCACTGGACTGTTTTGGATTGCTAGCTATGGGGGGGGGGGAGAACGTGTAGATCTGTCCTCACAGAGGAGGGAGAGCTTGTACCTGAATAAAGCTTGGTCTTAAAGGTACCACTGGACTGTTTTGGACTGGGGGGAGCTCTGCAACTTATCTGGCTGCTTCTTGCTCTGACTGAGGGCT